>NC_057718.1:29259340-29286286 GCF_004010195.1 Chiloscyllium plagiosum | reverse complement strand
TGTCTATACCTGACATATGCTTCCTTCTTTTTCTTAACCAAACCCTCAATTTCTTTAGTCATCCAGCATTCCCTATACCTACCAGCCTTCCCTTTCACCCTGACAGGAATATACTTTCTCTGGATTCTTGTTATCTCATTTCTGAAGGCTTCCCAATTTCCAGCCGTCCCTTTACCTGCGAACATCTGCCTCCAATCAGCTTTCGAAAGTTCTGCATCCTGTCCCTCAGGTTCCCCTCCAACAACTTGCCCACCACCGACGTCAGGCTCACTGGTCTATAGTTCTCTGGCTTGTCCTTACCACCTTTCTTAAACAGTGGCACCATGTGAGCCGACCTCCAGTCTTCCAGCACCTCACCTGTGAGTATTGATGATACAACTATCTCAGCATGGGGTCCAACAATCACTTCCCACCGAGTTCTCGGGTATACGTGACAAGCATTATGAATTATATAAAAAATCATGGAATAGCATAGTTTAATATAAATATAATGGCTTTCTTTATAATATAGTTCTGACTTCTGAAGAAAATGTTTAAGGTTACTTCCTCAATTGAAAAGAGGAGGGCAGGCTTTTATTCAGTATTTGCAGTAATATGTTTATACTATCTGAAATATAATGAGACAGCTATTTCAACTTGTATTTTTAATTAAATCAATTCAATTTAGTTCATTTTATTTGGCTGTTACCATTGATTGTTGGCAAAGCAATGTTGAAATTCATACTGTTGTAGAGAGGTTGTATTTTCTATTACTGCAAAGTGGGTCAAATGGAATGGGAAACTGAAGTCAAATCAATCACAGTTCAAGATCTAGTCTTTAAAGGAAAAAGTCTTCAGTTTGTTTCAATGTCTAATCTATTTTTCTCTCTTTTCTTAAAAATAATTTATGTATAAAATTTAGAGTGGTGTATAATAAATTAATTACAGTAAACAGATTTTCAAATGTAATTAATTAATAAATTAAATAAAATGTGATAGTGATAGCAAGATGGATCATGTTGCTGCAGCATGTGGGATCTGGTGGCCACTATAAGATGATCCCAAGCAAACATATCATTTGTAGTAAGTGTTTGCAGCTTGAGCAACTTTGGACTTGAGTTAGAGTCCAAGCTCCAGACGTTGCACCACATCAGGGAGGGAAAGTGACCTGGATATTTTGTTCCAAGAGACAGTCAGACCCCTCAAATAAAGTAATTCAAATTTAGTTTCTGCTGAAAGAATTTGAAGAGTTAGGTCATAAGTTACAAAGAGAAACCTCCAAGGTAAGAATCTCTGGTTAGCACCTGAACCACAGGGAAACTGGCATAGGGTAAATAAGGTGAAGGAGGTAAACATGTGACACAAAGAATGCGTGGAAGGAATGGGTTTCAATTCGTAGGACACAGGCACTAATGTTGCATAGAAAAGAGCTCTTCCAGTCGGATGGGCTTCATCTGAACTCTGTTTGGACTAATGTTCTAGTGAATCAAATAATTAGGGATGGAGAATATTAGTATTTATATCCAAATTGTAATGATCCTATTGAAGCACTTAAAGCATTCTGTTAAAAATGTACATGTTCTAGGTCCAATATGAATGTAACTGTATTGATAAGTTATACAGACAGTCAAAATTATGTTTTTGCTATTCTTTAAAAAGTGAGGGCCAATATAGTACATGTAATGTTCTGCAGTATAATGTGTTTTTTGCAAGTTTGCCTGGAATGAGAAATATTGTGAAATGGTAGCTTCCAATGAAACAACATATAAACGACATTTTCCACCTTTACAAATGTCATGCCACACTGCGTTGGAAATCAAGCCTCACTACTCCTGGGGTCGTCACAAAAGTTAAAAACTTTATCAAAGTATGTGAAATTCCCAATTTACCTGCTAGATACATGCAGGCTAACAGCAAACGGTGCCTAGGTTTCTGTACTTGACAAGAACAACAATTTATTGCAAATAAATAGATTCTAACTACAGGTAAATAACTATGAACTGTCAACATCTTACGAGGTAAAGCTCTAACTCCTTTCAAAATGCCCCTAGATACATATAGACAGACAGACAAAAACACATGGGTGTAATGGATAGAAGGAATAAAACTGAAATGCTCCTTTTGGTTTGCAAGAATATTCTGTTCTTCCGTCTCTTTTCTCCTGGTTCTTCACATTTCTTTACAGGAGGCATTAATTACAGAGCTTCTTAGTTACTGGTCAAAGACCACAGCTTTCAGCATCTGGTGAGGGAAAATAAACTAACTTTTTATTTTGGTTTCAGATATTCTGTTGCAGAGAATGACATAGTATCTGTCCTTGCAGGAGTCCACAGGCTTCACACCCAAAAGCTGTTCAGCTCCCCATGTGCTAATTAGTTATTGTCAGCCTGATGGCCTTTGGCATCCACAACTGGTCAGACATTCCACAAATCAATCAGCAACCTGCTGTCAGCTGAATCTCACTTTATACAAAATCTGTGGTATCAACCTGTTTACAAATACTTCCCACTGCTTAAACAAAGCAGCATCGAAAGCAAGACTTAGTGAGTTTCAGTAACTTTAAAAATTACAGCAATTCCTTCCATAATCCCTGGTTTTAAAACAGTCCTTTTCCCATTTTAGTCCAAACTTAAAATTCAGAAAGATAAAAAGGTATAGCCTTATACAAGCATGAATCTACTTCTCTGAGGGAGAAGGTATGCTTAAATTAAGTTACATTAGAAGCTTTTGAACTTGAGCTTTTATTGTGTGCCAGAGTGCATATTGTGGAATGTTTCCAACATCTTGTACTATGGAGTGAAAATATGCTGCGCCTGTGATTTCTGTATACAGACAGTCAAAATTATGTTTTTGCTATTGTTCTAAAAGTGAGGCCCAATATAGTACATGTAGTGTGCTACAGTATAACGTGTTTTTTGCTAGTTTGCCTGGGATGAGAAATCTCTTCCAAATATGTCACTGTGGACAGTTGGAGTTTTCACAATAGAAGCAGGTTTTACTTTTGTAGTACGTCTCACTTTAAAAGGGGAAGATTTTAAGATCCGGTGTTAGCAACTGACGAAAGCACTGTTTTTCAGTGTGTAAACAGTCTATTGCTTTGCACACCACAAACGGAAATCTATCAAGCTGCAGATCTGTTGAAGGCTACTGGTGGTAAGCAGAAGGCAGGTCACCCCTGGTAGTACGTATGGATACCTCTGCCATAAATGGATTACTTGTTAGTAAGAATGCTTAGCTTGAGCACTCTCATTTCCTTTTACACAATTTGACTTTGTCCAGCAGAATAGATTGGATTCTGACCACAGACATCTGGATGTTAGTGAGACGAGTGTAATATTTTACTTGAAATGTGTTTATGCCATTACACCTGTTTATTGTAAGACTATGCACTGCTTTTCATATTTTAAACTTCCCAGGCCTTATTTCGATTTAAATTCCTCTAGTTGCTGCATAAGAGGAATGGATTTGACCAGTCTTGTGTTTTTTTTTTGCATGTTCCAAAAACATATTCAAAAGTAAAACTTAGTAGGAGCAGAAATTTAAATAATTAGGCAAAAACATATTTTGTAAAATCAATTAAATGTCTTGAGATAGACATTGATAGGGACATGGTGTCAGTTAGTTCCGTATGTTAGACTATGGCATGATTCTGAATAACAGATAAAGGTTCTCTCACTGTTCTGGCTGAGATGGACTTCTGACCTGCGTCTTTTCTTTGCTTTGTATGAAAATCACAGATGCCCAAAGATGCTGACTGGAGAAGTACAAATAAAAACATGTATTAAAGATAAATTAATTTATATAAATGGTAAACCAGCAGTCATTCTGTTCTTACTTTTCCTCACTTGGAAGTATGGTTGGAGGAAGGAAGGGGAGTTAGTACACAGATCTCAGAAAGATAAGGTTGGGCACAACATGACATTCATTTAAATAAAACATAAAGTGAGAATTTAAATGAGTAATTAGAAAAAAAGACTATTAAAAAGTACCAAACAGCACTTTTTATTGCCCTTTTGATTAGAATAGGCTGGGGGTATTTTCCCTGGAGCGTCGGAGGCTGAGGGGTGACCTTATTGAAGTTTACAGAGTCATGAGGGGCATGGATAGGGTGAATAGCCAAGGTTTTTTCCCCAGGGTAGAGGAGTTCAAAATGAGAGGACATAGGTTTAAGGTGAGAGGGGAAAGATTTAAAAAGGACCTAAGGGGCTAACTTTTTCATGCAGAGTGTGGCGTGTGTATGGAATGAGCTGCCAGAGGAGGTGGGTTGAGGATGGTGCAATTACAACATTTAAAAGGCATCTGGATGGGTACATGAATACAAAGGATTTAGAGGAGTATGGGCCAAATGCTGGCAAATGGGACTAGCTTAATTTAGGATTTCTGGTCATCATGGTCTAGTTGGACCAAAGGGTCTGTTTTCATGCTGTAAAACTCTGTGACTCTATGATGTGGAGGTGCCAGTGTTGAAATCAGACCACACCAGGTTCTTGTTCAATATGTTTATTAGGAAGTACAAGCTGACGAAGGAGCATCGAATTGAAAGCTTGTACTTTAATATAAACTTGTTGGACTGTAACCTGGTGTTTGTGTGATTCTTATCAATGATTCTAAGCAGAGCTAAAGAGTGAGTGCTGATCTCCAGGAAAGTGCGTGAGGATTAGGGGCAAGATAAGGAATTGGATTAACTGACACCAAACTTGAGTTTGCCTTATATCAAATTGATCTCTGTGGTGGTTTGCCTATCATTTTGGGCTTTCCTCACCTGACCTGCTTTGTTGAGGAGGAGTGGAATGAAGAGTATTTGTCTGGCTCAGTTTCATTCTTACACCACTCACCAAACTATTCACTTTCTCTCACCCAGATACCCACTCTCAGCCACTCACACCCTTGCACGTATCTGTCCCCCGCACTCACTCGCATCCCTTTCCCACGCTTGCTCACATTGTCTCTTGCACTTGTTGTCAACATTGAATACTCTTATAAACCCTCCAAACTATTCCAAACTGTTACAAACTGAGCCACCGATTCACCTAAACTCTATCATTGACCCATACGCATCCACACACATGTCCAATTCATCCCCTTCCCAGGTCCATCCATTCACACTCTCTCACATCCAAACCCTAGGTTCCATTTCACTTGTACTCATCCCCTCATGCAGACACCCACACTCGTTCACTTACTCAGGCTTGGGAGGTTTAATGGTTAATATCTCTGCAAACGTAACATTTTACCTCCTTCAAACTGTCCTGTTGCTATAACTATGACTCCTCATGACTTACTTTTCTCCACCTGTCCCCAAGATGATGGTGATGGTTCCCTGACTCTCTTTTTGCCCTTGTGGTGGACAAACTGTTTTCGCCATCTCCCCAGGGCTGGCCAAGATGGAACAGTTTTTCCCTTCACAATGTAGAAACCTCAAACAAATCTCCTACTAATTAATCTTCTTTTTTCCCCAAGGAGAATCTTTTCTAATTTCCCAGCTCTCCAATCTATCCATATCGCTGAAGTTTCTCATCCCTGGAACCATTTGTATGAACCTTTTCTTCACTGCCTTTAATACTTTCTCAACGTTTCTCACATGTCGTGCCCAGAACTAAAATGCAGCACTTCATTTGAGGCCAGCCAAATGCTTTATAAAGGTTCACCATCATTTCTTTGTTTCAACAAAAGAGAGACAGCTACTTGACTTGGTCCTAGTGTATGAAGCAGAAAATGCAGGTGGTCTAAAGTTAGGGAGCAAAAATTTCAGTAGACTAACAATAAAAATAACAAATATAAAAGGGAACATAGAATTCTCATCTGAAGTAATTGATTCCACAAAGCAACTTGCAGTAAAATAGATAGGAATCAACTCCAATTTAAATGGAATGAAAAATTAGCAAGGGTATAAATAACACACACATGTGTATAGTATATACTCCAGTGGTGGAAACCAAACAGTTGTGTCAAAGGCAAAAATTCATCAAAAAATAGAGAGATTAGCACAAAATTGAATCTTTAAAAAGTACATAAATGTAAATACTCTGAAGAAAATCAGAATAAGTGTGAAAAATAGAAAATCCTAATAGATCAGTATAGTGAGAGAAACTGAGAAAAAAATGTAAAAACTTCATAATAGACTTCCTTTAAAGGTGCCTTTGTAGCAAGAAAATAGTAAAGACTAGGGTAGAGATGAAAGTGGTAGGAATAGGGATTAGCAGATGTTATAAATAAGCATTTTAAGTGGAAGCTAATGCTCTTCTCGGAGGTGAATTTGGAGGTGGGGCTGTTTTTAATCGATTTGGGAGGGTGCCAGATGGGGTCATTATTGCCATCCTGACTCTGACTCAGACACAGACAGAAATGCTTGCAGACTGCCTTTCTAGATTTTTAAAAATATCAACCTGCTCAAACATGTTATTACATATCTGTAGAGTTGGAGAGGGAGGCTTCAACCTGAACCTCCTGGCTCAGAGATAGGGACATGATTAGTGTGCTACCAAACCACAAAAGCCTACTGCATCTGGTGTTCCCAGGTAGTCTCCAATCCAGATACTAATGAGGTCTGAGTCTGCTTAGCTTCCAAGATCAGACAAACTAATATGACCATAGCCTGGACTGTCTTTCTATCTGCTGCTGCAAATGTAGGCCCTTAAATTGGTAAGCAATGTCCACTTCGGGGCTTTAGCCTGTTGCAGCTGTTTGCTTGTGGGCTGCTGGGTTGGTATTAGGATTGTTATTCAAAGGCACAGTCCCTGATCAAGGGAAATGACATTGGGAGCAGTGATGTTAGCATATGGGCCTGCTGAGAGTCACCTTGACATCCTGGCCGTCCAGACGTTGCCACCCTGCCTCTCACCCCTCCCCTGCCACCTCTTACCTTACACCTCCTGTCCCATCTTCCCAGCTGTGACCTGAGTCAATGGGCACATTACCTGTAGTTGCTACTGCTCCTGCTGCTAGCTGCTGATTGCCAGAGGCAATGGGGTAGGTTGAGGGATTTCCACCCATGGGCCCCTGAATCCTGGCAAGGCCCATTACTGGTCACAAGTCCTTTTCTGCACTTACTCACTAAAATAGGAATATGAGACTTCTGCTAACTCTTCAGTTTGTAGGGAGACTCCCATTTCCTTGACCATTTATTGCCCTTTCTCTCAATTTTCAACAACTTATTGATATGACAGTGTATCAAGTTTGGGTGATTTTACAGTTAGTGGTGGTTAAAATCCAAGTAGAACTGGTATTAAATAAGTTAATCAAACATAGGGTACATAAATCACTCAACTTTGATATCTTGAACTGTTGAATTCTTTGGGAAATATCAAGAGAAATCGCAAAATCCTAATTATAATTTTCTGTAGGACTAGAAGTCTAGACAGTTATAAGGCTAGTTTGTTTGACTACAGTTGTTGTTAATCTAGTAAACTGCATAATCTGGGAGGAAATGGAGGGGCAAGAAGTCTAGTGTGAAGGGAGTGAATGGTGTTCCACTAGTTTGCATTTTGGTCTAATCTTACTTTGTACAAAAGATGACCTATAACAACAACTTATACAATAGCACTTGTCAGGAACAATAAAACATAAAATATGGCATTTGACACTTCAGGAGATTGTGAGATAGTTGATCAAAAACTAGGCCAAAAAGGTAGGTTTTATGGAATACCTTAAAAAAAGAAAGGTAAAGAGGAATTTAGGAGCTTAGGGCCCAGGCAACTAAAGACAGAATTCCAATTGAGGAGTGTTTAACGTTAATGAAACTCAAAAGGCTAGAATTAGATGAAGACAGATATCTGAGGGTTGTGGGGCTGAAAGCGGTTACAGAGATGGGAAGAGATGAGGTTGTGGAGGAACTTCAAAACAAGGTTGGAAATTTAAAAATCACAATGGTGCTTAATCAGGAATTAGTGTAGGTGAGCAGACATTGGGGTGATTGTTGAATAAGAATAGTTTGAGTTAGGACACAGCTCACAGAATTATAGATGACCTCAAACTTAGAGGTTAGAGAGTGGTGGCCCAGCCAGGAGTGTATTAAAATAGTCAATGGTAGCATGGGTGAGACTTTAAGCAGCAGATTTACTGAGGTAGAGATGAGTTTATGTATGACAAAGATGTAAGTAGTTGATTTTAATGATGCCTTTGGATTTCTGCTCATGTATAATATGACATCAAGACTGTGAGTAGTGATTTAGTCACACTACAGCCAGGAAGAGGGATAGAGTCAGTAACTAGGGAAGCTAGTTTGAAGTGAGGACCATGGTTTTCATTGCCCCAATACTAATTGAAGTAAACTTATGCTTGTCTGATAATGGCTGTCATATAAGCAGTCTGATACTTTAGCAACAATGGAGGAAATGAGAGAAATGGTAGTGACTTTGAACTGGCTAGCCTACATGTGCTTTTTGCATATGCTGATTTTGAATGGAGGGAATTCAATGTGGTATGTCAGGAACAATGGGCACTGTTTTTGGAGGTGACAATATGTTCAGGGGCTTTGGAGAGGAAAGAAAGGAGGAAGCAAATGTGAGTGACTGCCTTCCACAATCTAAAACTATGTACGTCTGTAAGTCTGTACGTTGTTTTGAAATGCTTACCATTTGCATTTTATTTGGAAAATATGGATACGTAATCCTAAAGACACACTAGTAAAGCTATCAGGATGCACATGCTATTTTCTCTTTCATTGCTCAAACTTCTATTATTATACTTAAAGTTTAAAACTCTATAATATCTGGTTATGGAATCTATTTTAAAATTGATTCTGCCTATTCTAGAATACCTTTCATCACAGTAGAATAAATTTGCAAAGAAGTTATTGCACTGTTCTGTCCAACTGATCTTTGTGTTTATGCTCCACATGAGTCTCATCCCACCCTACCTTGTCTAACCATAACTATTTTGTACTTACATGCTGCACCTAAAGAACAACAGACTGTGTGTTGTACATCACTACAATGTGAGAATTGAATTTTGATATGTTTGTTCTATAAATTCAGATAAAGGAGACCCTTTGATTTATTTGAATTGATGCCTAATACAGCTGTAGGGTTGACTGTTAGTGTTCAGAAAATGGCAAAAACTATGTAAACTTCTTCTGTTCTTGATTTCATCTCGATTTAAGTTCACACGTAACAATTTAAGAACTTAGCAATTTAAGATTTTGTGATAATTGTAGGTACATATGGAAAAAAATCTCAATGTTTTTCTAATGCATTAAATAATGAAAGAACAGTTGAATTGTCAAATGTGTTTTATATTTCTAAGCTTGTAATGATCATGCATGCATAATACAGAGAATGAAAATATTGTATATTAGCTTTTCCACTTGGGTGAGCAACATTAATTGGTAAATTAGTATTTTAAATTGTCCCACTTGTTTAAAATAGTGATGTAATTGCATTGCTATGTTTTTGATGGTGCATTATGATTAATTAGAATGAATTGCAAAAACAAAACAAGTTTTATTGCATTTCTGACTTGGTTAGATTCTTTTACTTATAATCTGAAGTCTGCACATGAATGAGGAAAATGAAATACTTTGAACAGCTGTATGCAGTTTTCACTGCTTCACGGTGTTGACTGTTTTAATCTTACTCACCTTCCTGTTTTGTGTGTGTGTGTGTAAGCACTATCAAGTAGATTTGTAGATTTCAAATGAATAAAGAACACGGACACCGGAGGCTTTTTCCTTGCTATTTGTTCTATATGTGATGCCTAGCAAGCACCTCTTGCTCATTATCAGCAGCTATTCTATTTAAGCAATCAGTTTATGCACATGGAAGGAAAATTGCCCATTTCCTTTGCTTATATGCTCCACACTGTTCTTGCAAACAAGAGAATACTTCGATTTATTTCAGTTGTAAAAGTTGCTTAATCTTGCTATCTGTCCACTACTTTCTGGCCTTTTTCAGCATGTCCAGCTTGTTTCACCAATGAGAGCACAACGCTGAGGCAAAGTCCTGTAACGGTACGTATATATTGCACATCCAAAGCGTCTGCTAAATTGATTGATTTACTAAGACTGTAAAGTAACTTGCATCTTGGGAAATGTAATTGCTTGCTGATCAAGTTTCACAACCTTTAGATGTGTGTGTTGCAAAATTTCAGGTCCACTTCTAATACTCTTGAGCCAACTGCCTCCGGCACCTTAACTTTTAGTGCAGCAACAATTTTGATTGAAGACTATCAAGTATTCAAAATATGCTCTCCACCAGATGGAGCTATAACTCCTAGTTACAAGCAGTCCACGAAGGGTACATTTATTAGATCCAATGTATGAACAACCTCATCAGTTGTAAGTCAAAGTTGAAACCAATCTGTAGATAGAAGCAGTACCCTTGAAGCTGATACATGTGGATTGGATTGAATTCAGTTTCGTCACTTTTTTTTCTCATTTACTTTATTTAGTTTTAGAAGAGTTGACATCAAATGGAATTTCTAATTTGTAAGACAAAATTCAACCATGAAAACGAAATATACCTGGTGTATTTCAATGGTTGTTAAACAATTTAGGGGTTAGGTTACCTTCCCAAAAATGAGTCAAACTCTTCTCAACTGATTTTCTCCTGTCTGAGCTCCTCAGTAATTGTGGTTAATATTTTGAGAGGTGGGGCAGAACTGGTGAAGGTATCTTAGACTGTTTTCTATGGGAGAACCATAAATCAAATAGTGAACATCTTATAGGGAAGATATCAAGGTTATATCCACTATCTTTTTAATTCAGGATTTGCCATAACAACCATAACTGTTATAGAAGACTATCTTTTGGGAGGCAGGACAATATGTAAAACCCAAGATAAGTTTTACTTGGGATAATTACTTAATTGACTGGGTTTTAAACAGTTAAGAAAAGGTGTCAGAAAAATAAATAAATCCCATCAACCAGATTTTGACTTGCTTTAAAATTCCGTGTCTCTGAATTTCAGTTGGCGAGGAGAATTGCTCTTGTGATTATTTTCTCTTATTATCTTTAATTATAATTATATATGTGTGTGTGTTTTATATATATGTATGTATTTTTGTTTCAACCATATCCTAAAGAAATAAGGTGCATTTTGCAAATAAACATTGAATTTAATGGAAGTTAGAGTTATACTGTGGGAGTTTACAACAGAAGAAATAAAATAGCATAGCAGAAGCTAGGATGAGCAAGTTTCAACAAATTTGTTAAATCTTTGAATGCCATTCAAAGAAGACTTGTCTGTGGTCAGATGGAAGAATAATTTACCCTAGAAAAAAAGATTATTCAGGGAAATTAAGGAAATATGCTATTTCGTTGTAAGGGTTAAAATTTGTGAAAACTTCCAGATCAAGACTGTTTGGTTAGAAATCTGCATTAGTTATTCGAAGCTGAAAGTGTTTACAATTTCAGTTGTGGGAGTACAATATTTAAGAAGAAAGTTTCAAGGTTCACAGGACAGGAAACCTATGCATTTGATAGGATAGGGAAACCTTTCTGGATTTTGATTAACTGTAAAGTGATGATGTGAAGTAGTTGGGACTTTGTTTTGAAATCTTTCAAACTATGTTTTATTTTCAGAGCCTGGTTTACTTTATTTTTATTTATTTCGTGTTATAAACTTCTGCTTAAAGTTTAAACCAAATTTGCATCCTCTTGCTTATTTTTCACTGAAAACAGCCATGTTCAATGTATAAAAAGATCTATAAGGTCAGATTTCATTCTGGGGTCTGACTGAGTCATTTGTAACATTAGCTGGGATCATAATATTCTCTAAGGTCTCTATGTGTCTCTATATTATGCTCTAATTCAAACAATGTAGCCTGAAGCACTGTGTACCCTTTCAATGGCCTTATTCAAACTGCTTATGCACCATTGCTGATTAATCTTCAATTACTACAAACATCTCTCTCAATCTATAAGCCTTACTGAGTACCCATGGACATACTTAGATCTTCATAAACATAAATGCATGACATTACAATTGCATTGAAATCTACTGCACACTAACCCATTTCATTAAGATGCCAGAGCATGAACAGATCAGTGTTTGCTTCCCTAAAAGATATTAATAAACCACTTGAGTTTTAATGACAATTTGGAAATGTTCATTATTATTTTTCTCGTGCTTGCCTGCAAACTAACAAATTTATTGAAATCAGTATCATAACTGATCCCTGATGAAATTTACTCAGGTATCATACCCAACAGGGAAATGTACCCGCTTATGACTTGAAAATGGGAACTGATTTTATTTTTGCATTCTGGCCATCTAATTCCCCCAAGCTCTAAACCTGCTTTAGCTGAAGCCTAATTTGTCTTTGATTCCCGTGGTGGAAGATTGCCTCCTAAATCATTTTGAGCACTGTACCTTCCCTTTATGTATGCAATGTTAAGGGAATTAGCAGTAATATACTTTGTAAATGAAAAGCAAAAACAGAGGCAGGAGTTAATTTAGTTTCTGAATTTAATGCTGAGACATGACAAGATATGAGAAATATTTAGCCAGAAACGTTAACTGACATTGAAGATTCCAAAAAAAGCCTTTAAAATGAACGTTGTGAACAGAATGATATATTTCCCACCAGAAACAGGCATTTGGTTGTGTACTATTGGACAGTCTTTGTTCTTTCATCAACTCATGGGTTAGTCTGTGTGTACATTTAAATTATGTCCCCAAGGCTAAAATGTATTAGTTTTAAAATAAGTGGTTTATCTTGAAATTTTCTCAATAGATTTGTATCCATTGCAATATCTACTTTTGTAAGTATGTCTAAAATAGTCATTCATTTTGAAACCATATTCCATGAAGGCAACAAAAGTCACAAATGCTGAAACTTGAGCTTCAAGAAATACAGTATGTTTACTTGGAAGCAAATGTACCAAGGGAGATATAAAAGTCAAAATTTGACTAGATAATAGATTGTATTATTAGGGAGCTATTGTAATACAAAGGTCAGTAAGTCTGGCTGCAAGCTTGAAAAGAGATGTTGAGTTGATGTTTTAAGACAAATATTGCTCTTCTTCAGGGTTCTGAAGACGAGTTCTATTTGACGTAATGTTAACTCTGTTTCTCAGTCACGTTGACTGCTAGACCTGCTGAGTACTTCTAGTACTTTGTTTTTTTTATTTTAAGTTACCAGCATTGGCCGTATTTTGTGTTTATTTTAGTGACATTGGTGTTTCACATACCAATTTAGTGACATTGGTTTGCATTGTGATATAATACAGGAAATGCAAACAATGTTTCTCATTTTGCAGTCAACCAGAAATTTCTAAGATAACTTATTATTGACCTATTTTGAAACATTGTGTGTTGTTTTATTTAGAATGTTGTGGATTGTCTCAGTTTCTGTGGTGCAATTTGTTATAGCTGTCAAAATGTAAGCAGAGTCTTTAGAGCAGGCTGTTGGATTTGAATTGATGAGCAGCCCATTCAGTGAGACGAGCTCTTACTCAAAAACTTTCATCTTTATAGATTCAGCACATCAATCAGACAGGAAAAGGTCTTCAGGGACAGCAGTGTTATAACACTAAATTATCACAGCCTGTGGAGGTATATGCTGTATCAGTTGCCCTCTTCATTTGTTACAGATTGTTTCTGATATGTAACAAGTTTTTGAGTTAAAGAAAATGAGCAGTTTATAACAACTGACCATGTTTAGGATAGCGGGGAGATGACAGGGAGTTTCAAATTAACAATTCAGTTGAGCAGGTTCTGCATCATAAACTATAAGACCTTAAGATATGGGAGCAGAATTAGTAGATTCACTCCATTGTATCTGCTTCACCATTTGATTATGGCTGATACGTTTCTCAACCCCATTCTCCTGCATTCTCCTCATAACCCTTGATTCTCTTATTAATCAAGAGCATATATATCTCTATCTGCAATACTCACAGTGACTTGGCTTCCACAGCCATCTGCGGCAATGTATCACCACCCTCTGGCTGCAGTAATTCCTCCTCATCTCAGTTCTACAGGGTTATCCCTTCACTCTGAGGCCGTGCTCTCAGGTCCTAATTTATTCTACATGTGGAAACATCTTCTCCACATCCACACTACCCAGTTCTATCAGTATTTTGTATGTTCTCCCTCATTCTTCTAAACTCCAATGGGTACAGATCCAGAGTCCACAACCGCGTCTCATATGACAAGTCCTTCGTCCCCACGACCATTCTTGTAAACCTCTTCTGAACCACTCCAAAACCTCAGCATAGCAATCCTTAATTACTGGACTCAAAACTGCTCACAATATTCCAAATGCTTTCTGACCAGAGCCTTATACAATCTTATCAGTATATCTCTGCTGTTGTATTCTAGCAACCTTGAAATAAATGCTAACATTGCATTTGCCTTCCTATTTGCCAATTGAACCTGCATATTAACCTAAAGAGAATCTTGAACTAGGACTCCTAAGTCCTTTTTGTTTCAGATTTTTGAAACCTTTTCCCATTTAGAAAATTGTATATGCCTCTATTCTTCCTAGCAAAGTGCATAACCTCACCGTTTCCCACATTGTATTCCTTCTGCTACTTCTTTGCCTACTCTCCCAGCCTGTCCAAGTCCTTTTTGAAGCCTCCCTACTTCCTCAATACAACCTGTCCCTCCATCCATTTTTATGTCAGCTGCAAACTTAGCAACAGTATCCTCAGTTCCTTCATCCAGATTGTTAATGTGTAATGTGAATAGTTGTGGACCCAACACTGACCCCTGTGGAATTCCAGTAGTAACCAGCTTTCATTCTGTAAAGGACCAGTTTATTCTCATTCTCTGTGTTCTGCCAATCCTCTATCCATGCCAATGCCTTACCCCGAATGCCATGAGCTCTTCTCTTATTTAGCAGCTTTCTGTTCAGCACCTTATCAAAGGCCTTTTAGAAATCCAAATAGATCATGTCCACTGGCTCTCCTTTGTCTAACTTACTCATTAAGCAAGGCTTGAGTCTGGAGAATTTGAAGATTCAATGCACAACACAAAATCAAAAACCTTTATTTTTTAAAATCAGGATATCAAAGAAAGCACATGCAATGTGCCTCAATGATTACTGCGCAGTGGCTCTGACCTCCATAAATATGAAGTGCTTTGAGAGGCTGGTCATGGCCCACATCAACTCTAGCTTGCCAGTCTGCCTCAATCCCCTGCAATTTGCCTGCTAAAGTAACAGGTCCACAGTGGAAGCTCTTTCCCGAGCTCTGCATTCATCCCTGCAATAACAAAGACACTTCCATCAGATTCCTACTCATCAACTACAACTCCACCTTCAACACCATCCTTCCAGACTGATCTCAAAACTCTGAGACCTAGGTCTCGGCTCCGTCTTCTGCTACTGGATCCTCAGCTTCCTGACCCACAGACTGCAATCAGTGAAGATAGACAACAGCACCTCTTCCACGATAACACTCAACACTGGACACCCCCACCAAGGATGCATTCTGTACACCAACAACTGTGTAGCTAAATTCCAAATGAATGCCAGTTTGTTGATGACACTATCGTAGTAGGATGGATAGCAAACAACAATGAGTCAGAATGTAGAAGCGAGATAGAGGACCTGCTGTCGTGGTGCAATGATAACAGTTTCTCTGTCTGTCACACACACACACACATGAAGAAAGGAAGAGAACATGCCCCCATCTACATCAATGGAGTGGAGATTGAGGGCGTCACATTCCTAGGAGTGACGATAACTGGCAACCTGTCCTGGACTTCCCACGTAGATGCGACAGTTAATAAAGCACAACACACCTCTTCTTTCTCAGGTAGCTCAAGAAATTCAGCATGTCCATAAGAATTCTCAACAACATTTAGAGATGCACCATAGAAAGCATACTATCCGGCTGCATAACAGCCTCTTACAGAAACTGCTCTGCCCAGGACCATAAGAAACTACAGAAGTTTGTGTGTACACCCCAGACCATCACAGAAGCCAACCTTCCATCCATGGACTCCAATTACACTTCTCTTTGCCACAGATAGGCTGTTAACATCAAAGACCCCTTCCATCCCTTTAATGCTCTCCTACAATCCCTTTCATCAGGCAGAAGATATGGAAGCTTGAGCACAACTTCAGGAACAGTTTCTTCCCTGCTGTTATTAGATTGATGAATGGACTCACAAAATTCAAATAATGTTGATCTTGTCTTGTGCACCTCCTGTGCAGTGTAACTTGTATGCCTCAATCTGGCTAAGCACCGTACGATCTATATGTCCTTGCTTGCTATGATCTGCCTGTACTATTCACAAACAAAGCATTTTACTGTACTTAGGCAAACATGACTACAATAGGTCAAATCAGATCAGGAATGATTTAAATGTGGAGCCCATTACTGTAGAACACATCTTGGGGCAACGTTTGAGAGAATGGCAATGGAAAAACACCAAAGGCAACTGACTGGATGTTGCACATTGATGAAGAATGTGAGAAATGTTGGCAATATCTTGGTTGAGAAAAAGAGTTTTGAAAATGATATAAAAAGGCCAAGACACAAGGAGGAAGTTCCAGAGAACACCACCTTAGCTATGTCATAATGATCATCTGAAGGCAAGAGAGGGCCCAAATTTAGAATACTGAAAGTGGAATGAAGGCTAGAAGAAATTACAGAGATAATGTGGCACATGGTTATCGAAAGAGTTGAAGAATTTGAATTTTAATACTCTGGAAAACTGAACTCCTGAAGACTGAGGTAATTGGCATATAGTACAGAATATAAATGGAGAGTGTGGTGTTGGAAAAGCACAGCAGGTCAGGCAGCATCCAAGGAGCAGAAAAATTGACGTTTTGGGCAAAAGCCCTTCATCAGGAATGAGTCATTCCTGATAAAGGACTTTTGCCTGAAAAGTCGATTTTTCCTGCTCCTCCAATGCTGCCTGACCTGCTGTGCTTTTCCAGCACCATATTCTGGACTCTAACCTCCATCACCTGCAGTACTCATTTTCGCCCAGAATATGAATGGTTGAGGATGAAAACATTGCATGGAGAAGTGGAGTAAGGAGAACATAAAGAAATAGCATCTAGGGATGATAAACCTTCGTTAAGGATTTCATTGGTTGTAGACAGGATGCGCAAGTGCTATTTTTTAAGGATAGGAGAATTACACTACACAATGAAAGATTATTATAATGGAAAAAGACCATTCAAGCTCATCCTAATCAACCAAGGGAGATCCCACCGTTTTCCAGTTATAAAATCCCAAGATTTTCATTGTAATGATTGCAAAGGTTTTGCTTGCATTGTTCTATCTGCAAGTTTGCTCCATGTGTTGCTGAGTTTTCTGTAAAGAGTTTCTCCTTAATGGTCCTGAAATTATACTTCGTTAATTGAACAAAAGAGGGAAAATCAGGAGCAGTTTTGCAAAATGTAACAGAGCAGGCATTTGCACTAAGCATGGCTGCTACACTACAGGTTGTGATGGAAACTAGTTTCTTGATTGGAATGTTAGGATGTGCTTTTTGTATTCATTGTAGATATTCTCACCCCTTGTTCTCTCTTTAAGAGGCAAAAGGATGAGAAGATCCTCTTTTAGTTGTGATGTCCTTAAAAGCCATTCACACAAGAACAATCAGCTGGGCTGAGCTTGTCATGCTGATGGATTCATCAAACTGCAGTGAGAAGCATTCACAATCCTTCAGGTCCTACTGTAGTTACAGAAAGACACCTTTGGGCAAATAAACCACTCATCTTTCTACCATGCGACATACTCTAGATTGCGTTATTAATTCTTCTTTGTTTTTAAAGACTGTAAATATAGAGTTAGCAGTCATATCATTCCTGATGAAGGGCTTTTGCCCAAAACGTCGATTTTCCTGCTCCTTGGATACTGCCTGATTTGCTGTGCTTTTCCAGCACCACTCTAATCTAGTCAGCATTCATAGTCATTGCTATGATTTCTTGCCTTTGCTAGAAGATCCAAACGCTGGTAACTTAGAAAAATATTACTGTTCAATTTTAAAAATGGCCTTTAGCACAACAATTTCCTTTGTCCTAAGCATGCTCTCCAAGGGAAAACTAGCCAAGAATTTAGTGCGTTTTGTTGTTTGGTGCGGTTCCAAATGCACTCTTTACTTATCAATATACTTTTGTGACATATGAGGCAAATCATCTTCTTTTTTACAGTTGTGAATAGAAATTCATTTTGTCATTCCTTGTAGGAATTGTATACTTTTTGGTTTCCTTTCAGATGGTCCTGGTTCATCACTCATCATTATTACTTCACTTTGTAGTTGTAATGTTACTCTGCCATTGGTCACGCCTCAGGTAGGCCTCTGGATCCACACCTCTGGAACATCCACAATGTTGCTGGCTGCTTTCAAGTGTGGAGGCTGAAGAGGTCATGTCTGTGGTTACAACTTGTTCCTGGGCTCCTGTTTGGCTTGCGTTGCTTGGATACTGGATGTGGGCCATGGCAGTGTTGCCTGTAAGTTTTCTTCATCCTGCATGGATATATTGGGTAAGCAGCTAAAGAAGAAATCTGCAGCCCTACAGAGCACAGCAGAGGAGCGGACTAGCTGAGCTGCTGTATAATAATTCCACAGAGGCCAGTATCTCAGCATCAATCACCCTTTATTTACATGTGGAGAATCCTTGATACTGATCCAGCTCCCTCAGAGCCAGCTCTCAGAGTGAACAGGATATCTGTCAGCCAAGGCTACCTGATAGAACCAGATTAACAACCCCCATCAAGGACTTCTTATCCTATTAGGTCCACCTGGCTGACCTCATTACAATCGGAACACTATTTCAGTGAGTAACAAGGATGTGATGAGCTAAGTATTGACCTGTGTTTCTAGTACTGCCTCCACACATTAACCCCTAGTATATTTCTTATTGGATTGTTTGCATCGCCAATGTAAACTTATTTTACCCTGCAGTGATAGTCCATCTGGACCAAACTGAAACACGATGCAACAAACTGGTAAAGCCTGTTAAGAATGTGCTCTTTTCTCTAACCTGTGGCTTCTGGAAGTGGAATTCATGCAATGGCATGGCAATCTATGTGTGTGCAGCAAAAGAATGTGGGTGGGCAGTGAGATGACTTGTCAGAGACTTTGCGAATGACCAGTTGATTGTTGTCTACATTGGAGACCATGGGGTTAAAGTAATATTCCATATTAGCTGTTTTTCACACCACTTCAAGTCACGGGCGGCACGGTGGCACAGTGGTTAGCACTGCTGTCTCATAGAGTCCGAGACCCGCGTTCAATTCCCGCCTCAGGCGACTGACTGTATGGAGTTTGCACATTCTCCCCGTGTCTGCGTGGGTTTCCTCCGGGTGCTCCGGTTTCCTCCCACAGTCCAAAAATGTGCAGGTTAGGTGAATTGGCCATGCTAAATTGCCTGTAGTGTTAGGTGAAGGGGTAAATGTAGGGGAATGGGTCTGGGTGGGTTGCTGTTCAGAGGGTGGGTGTGGAAGGGCCTGTTTCCACACTGTAAGTAATCTAATCTAATAGTAGACAGCACAGAAACAGACCCTTCTGTCCAAATCGTCCATGCCGATAGATATCCTAAATAAATCTCGTTCCATTTGCCAGTATTTAGCCCATATCCCTCTAAACCCTCCTTATTCATATACCCGATGCCTTTTAAATGTTGTAATGGTACCAGACTCCACCACTTCTTCTGGCAGCTTATTCCATACACGTACCATTCTCTGTGCAAAACTGTTGCCCCTTAGGTCCCTTTTAAATCTTTCCCCTCTCACCTTAAACCCATAACCTCTAGTTTTGGACTCCCCCTCCC
The DNA here is from genome assembly GCF_004010195.1 of Chiloscyllium plagiosum. Lineage (NCBI taxonomy): Eukaryota > Metazoa > Chordata > Chondrichthyes > Orectolobiformes > Hemiscylliidae > Chiloscyllium > Chiloscyllium plagiosum. The sequence continues at coordinate 29,266,630 of NC_057718.1, read as the reverse complement.
TGGGGAAAATATCTTTTCTATTTAACCTGTCCATGCCCCTCATGATTTTATAAACTCTATAAGGTGACCCCTCAGCCTCTGATACTCCAGGGAAAGTAGCCTTTCAAAAGGTTTCTTTCCAAGATCAAAAACTATCCACTCTTTCTTTAAATTCAGGCTTCTAACACTGGGATGAATCTTGCGGTTCTTCACAGCCTCTGTCTGTTTGTGACCAAAACTGGAGGCCATATTACAGATTCAGCTTTACCGGACCTAAATGGATCAGCTCTGACAAATGTCTTGGGTGTAGATTAACATAGCTAATGTGGGAGAAGATTCAATAAAATGCCAGATTACTGTTATGGGTTCCCTTGTTAATGTAATCTTTGAACATGACTCAAATATATAATCTGATATTCCAAAGCTTACTTGCACTTTTTCAAAAATGTTTTGTAATCTTTTATGCCCTTTTGTGTCTAACAGGTACCAGAAATAGTCCAGTATTCCTTCATTGCAAGTGCAATTTGAATGATTGCTAAAACATGAATTGAATGTATACATTCCTGAGTCAGATATCAAAATGCTGCACAATCACCAAATTAGATAGAAGAGGTTCTATTGATCATGTTTCCTCAGCACAATGCTACAAATATTAGATATGGCATTTTTGAATTAGATGAGAGATTTAAAAATAAGACGAGTTTAAAGTTTTGATGAAGAACACAGTGTATTTAAAAATCTTTGTAGTGAATGAATATATGCTAATCAAAAATCACTTTTACATAAGAAAATATATAAGGACAGGTTAGGTTCTTGACCGCAATTTTTACATTACCTCGGCCTTGAACCTAATTGGCCCAGAATCTTCTAACTTAATTCTTTCTCCTCTCTTTTTCTTACTGATTCCCTCCCCTAACCGTTACATTACTTGCTTCCCTCCCTAAATGTTTTGCTTGTCATTTCACACTGTGTGCCACTCTCTTGCTGTCACTAGCCACCCATTTTGCTCCATCACAACTAAATTGAGATATTTGGAAGGTGCTTTTATTGTGCGGTGGTTGTGTGCCTAGCTCTGGACCAGGAATTCTACATTCATCCTACCTGAACAGGTTGATTAGAAAATTTCTAAATTGAGATATTTGGCCAGCCTTTGAGAGGATACATGGAAATAACTTCATTTTCACCATTGTAAGATTTTGTGAAGTAACTTAATTTTAATTATAAGACCCAAGTCAATTAAAGTTATGGACTGAGTTTTGGGAGGAATTTGATCTAAAAGCTTACTCGTCCTGATTAGCTACAAGGCCTATTCAAGGCACAACCTTATTTTCACAAGCGGAACGGTGGCACAGTGGTTAGCACTGCTGTCTCACAGCGCCAGAGACCCGGGTTCAATTCCCACCTCAGGCACCTGTCTTTGTGTAGTTTGCACAATCTCCCCGTGTCTGTGTGGGTTTCCTCCAGGTGCTCAGGTTTCCTCCTACAGTCCAAAAATGTGCAGGTTAGGTGAATTGGCCATGCTAAATTCCCCGTAGTGTTAGGTGAAGGTGTAAATGTAGAGGAATGGGTCTGGGTGGGTTGCTGTTCGGAGGGTGGGTGTGGACTTGTTGGGCCGAAGGGCCTGTTTCCACACTGTAAGTAATCCAAGTCTAAAATCTAAAATCTTATACAGAATTCATTAAGTTATCAAACTAACCACAAAAAATACTTTAAAAAAAACGCAATGATTTTCAGTTGATCCACTTTGGGATGTGGATTGCGACACCAGTTGCCTGGGCATTGATCGTTGCTCTCTTTTGTTGACTGAGGTTCTTCTCCGGGCTTTGGTCTTCCTTCTAGTGCATTGGATTATTAAAATCCATGCTTTATTTAATCCTCAACAGCCACTATTTGCTGTGCATGATTGGAGACATGCTGAACTCCACTTGGCTTATTAGTGCATGAACAGTTCATGGTAAATCTTGGATTAGCTGTACAATATGTGCCCAATTCGTGCTAGTTTTTCTTTTAGAGTAATGAACATCTTAGTGACTTCACTTAATACTGTCTCCTAATACATTCTTTGATATGCCAATCACTTTTGTAAGATCGTCCTTTATGTAGAAGCTTGTCAGTTAACATTTTTAATAACTCCATACATCTTTACCAAGTTAATGCAGCATCAATAAGGCCATTCATGTGTCTGCCTAGGTATATGCAGTGTCATTTCTAGTGATTAGGTACCATCTCAAATGTCCCTAATAAATATATCTGAGAAGATTGAAGTAACTACAAAATTCACTGCAGGACTTTATTCCAGTAGACATACACATAAATGAAATAGCTTAGTTTTGTAACTTTGTTTTTGAGTAAAAGCTTTTCATTTCAAAAGCATTTTCACATGTGGTAGTCTAAATTTCTCTTACGAGGAAAGGCTGAGGGACTTGAGGCTGTATTCATTAGAGAGAAAAAGGTTGAGAGGTGACTTAATAGAGACATTTAAGATAATCAGAGGGTTAGATAGGGTGGACAGGGAGAGCCTGTTGACAAGTATGGTGACGGCAAGCATGAGGGGGCATAGCTTTAAATTGAGGGATGATAGATATAGAACAGATGTCAGAGGTAGTTTCTTTATTCAGAGAGTAGTAAGGGTATAGAATGCTTTGTCTGCAATGGTAATAGATTCGCCAACTTTAAGTACTTTTAAGTCGTCATTGGACAAGCATATGGACGAACATGGAATAGTGTAGGTTAGATGGGCTTCAGATTGGTATGACAGGTCGGCGCAACATCGAGGGCCGAAGGGCCTGTACTGCGCTGTAATGTTTTATGTTCTTTGTTCTATGTTCTTAGGCTGAGCCATCTGCAAACCAATGACTTGTCTTTGTTTTGGGCCGTATGGCTTTCTTCCTTACACAAACTGTTTAATAACTAACAATAATAAACAAAATAGAATATAAATCTTCATTTTCTTAATAAAGTTAAAGTTATTGATAATTGAAATATAACTCCATCCTATACCATAATAATTTGCAATACTACCTGCATTGGACAAATTGAATCCTACATTTTTTGGAATCTATTTTCCTGAATTTAATTTGTAAGTATTCTCGTTTCATAACACACAGTACAAGATTTTTATGTAAATTTGTCCCCTATCAATAAAATATACTTAACTTTGAATTTCTCAGTCATTTTTATTAATGAATTGTGCTCAAAAAATGTCAATTGTTTTCATTTTCATTTCTCAGGCTTGTCCCTTGAGCGACAGGCTTCATCTGTTACCTCACGAGTTCGTCTGTTTGAACGAGAGGAAGAGATAATGTCATGTTTTGAAAAAGCTAGTGTTATTGCTCTAGTCTTCTTACAAGAAGAAGAACGGGTAAGGAAAACCGTTTCAACTCATTTGTTTTAAACAAAAATAAAGGAGTGAGTAGAGAGAGGTCTGAGAAATGTTTTAGTGAATTGGATGTTGGAACTTGACTTTGATTTTATGCAAGTATGATGAGTTGGAGACCTCTTCTTTCTGGACAGTATGCATTGTGAAGTAGTCCCTTTAATGTCCTGGGGTATTGCAAGCTGACTTGTGTTTGAACCCAGTTTTATATCCTGAGATCTGTTAATACAGTAGAACTTTGGAATTGATTTTACTCTAGTACAAAAAAACCTCTGTCAGCCATCTTACGTTTTGAACGCGCAGCAGGCACAGAACTTAGTGGGTGGCACGGTGGCACAGTGGTTAGCACTGCTGCCTCACAGCGCCAGAGACCCGGGTTCAATTCCCGCCTCAGGCGACTGACTGTGTGGAGTTTGCACGTTCTCCCCGTGTCTGCGTTTCCTCCGGGTGCTCCGGTTTCCTCACACAGTCCAAAAATGTGCAGGGGTCAGGTGAATTGGCCATGCTAAATTGCCCGTAGTGTTAGGTAAGGGGTAAATGTATGGGTGGGTTGCGCTTCGGCGGGGCGGTGTGGACTTGTTGGGCCGAAGGGCCTGTTTCCACACTGTAAGTAATCTAATCTAAAAGAACATTTTTTTCCTCCCTCTATTCTCAATTTTTGCCTGCTCTTCCCTTAATGATGACTTTTTTTTATAATCATGCATAGGATGTAAACATCACTATCTGTGCCAGCATTAATTTCCCATCCCAAGTTGCATAAGAAGGTGATGGTGAGCCAGCTTTTTGAACTGTTGCAGCTTCTGTGATGTAGGTAGACTCACAATGACGTTACGGGGGGAATTTAGGATTTTATCCCAACCGCAGTCTAGGAACAAAGTTATTGTTCTACTCCCGTGATTAGTTTCAAGGATATTAGCCATCCTCTTATATTGGATTCAAGTGGCTAGTCATATGGGAGCCTGGACAGAGAGATTGGAGAGTTTCTTTGGAAGAAGAGGAGAGTAAATATAACCCACTAAATCCTATGTGTTAGCAGTTGCTAATTTGCCATCAGAAGCAGAATTAGCTGAATTGTTCTTTTCTACTGGCTTCTTTCACTGTATTTGGTAGAAATGTTACTGTCTCACTTCTCAAGTTCAAGTAATGAACAAACCTAAGAACCTCCTGGTATTAATAGCTAACTAGATTGCAGTATTTGTCCACCTATCCATCAATGAACTTGAGAGTAAATTTATAAGTTTTAAAAATGTGCCTAGAATAGGGAAAATTATTTAAACATAACACTATATAAAGGTCTCATCCTACAATGCCCAAAAAGCGTTTCTCACAAATTATACTTTAAGTCTTTTGTTGTTTGGCAAATGCCACAACTATTTTACATGAGCAATATTAGCTCAACCAGCAATGAGTAGATTAGTAATTAGAATATCTTTTGAATGTGAAACAAGAGTTGCCTTATTTATTAGGAAAACTCCTTGTTGTTCTTTGGATAGCACCATGAGACTGTTATGATAAATTAATTTATCTGCCAATGAAGAGAAAGGAGATTGCTGTAGTTATATAATTAATAGAATAGGCCTGTAAAAACTGTATAATAGAATTTGTTTTCATTAAGATTAGTCTGAGTAACACAGCGGGAAAGTTAAAGATATGCTGTAATACTTTTTCTGATGAAGGGTATTCAATTTATTATTTATTTTACACTTCGTCTCACTTAATCAGTTTGCATCATTCTTTCTCTCTCCCTTCACTTTTGAAATCCTACAAATAACCATTACTTTCTGATTGACAAGATTAATCAGACTGTAAACATTTGAAGCAGAGGAAATTGGCAACATGAGTTGATTTCCCCTGGCATTTCCTCACCTTTGCTTTGTCTGTTGATCCAAGTGTCAGATGAGCAAATGTTACATGCTAAAGAGCAAGTTTCAAACAGCAATTTGGTTTTTGCTTTCTAATAATATATATATATAAAGTTTACTCACAGTGATGAGGTAAAGATTTGACCAAGTAACAAACTGATTTATTTTTCCTTCCTGCTAGAAAAAGAAAGTGGTGACATTATAGTGCAACAGCAGATTAAACCATTGCTCTGTATTGTACTCTCTGGCAGTGAAGTTTCAAACTGAGAATCAGAAAAGAGTGTGAATTTTCCGTGGACCAGTAGAAAGAATCATACTACAAGATTTAATGTTTGAAGACTCTGACTGTAAAATGCAGACTAAAATCAACAGACTAAACTTAATATTAATAGGCAACTAATGCATTAAGCTACAGAAAATGAAATCTCATGCCTCCTTATTAAATTACACTCTCAGGATGCATTGTCTTGTATTTAAAGTCCCAAGCCTCTCTTTGCTTTAACATGGTCTTTTATCCTTTATCCACTAGGATGAATCTTCCAGTGTCCTTTTTAAAACAGTCCCATCATTCCACCTTCTGAACACACTTGAATGAGCAACCAGTAACATAGCACCTTCTACTATCCAAAGCTTTGAACTGGGTTTCCCTGCTCACTCTGCTTGGTGGTTAACCCAGAAATAGTCCTTTTTTTTCTGCTTGGCATATGAACACCTATTGATGAGTTTTTACTAAATCTCTGATTTAGAGTTTGAAAGTCTATAAGCAGCAAGCCTGGCCATGTTCTCCTTTGTTTTAATACTTGTACCTTACTTGCAGTACGTTTTACGTTTCTGTCTCCGTAACAGGCAGGCTACACAAATTTGTTTAAAGTCAATTTCTAAAATACTCCATTTTACTTTGAATTAAAGGAGACAGTTTAAAACAAAACAGTCTCAATATTCATAACAATGCTGGTAGGAAAAGAAAGCATTAGTTTAAATCAGCTAGTCACTGTATTCCTGAGGATGATAGAACCTCATGCAGGTCATCTTTTTACCATTAGCCCTTGTGAGAGGATCTGGGTCAACAGTTGGTGATGAGTAAATCTGGTAGACTTTAATAAGTTGTACGTCTGGGCAATCACATTGACAAACGTTTGCAGTATGCCAATCATGCTGATAACATATGTCCATCAAATAACTACTGTTATAATTATATCAGTGATATAACTGATGTTAAGAGTTGACAAAACAGCAGTTGGGAAGTATTACACACTGGTTTTAAGGGCTAATGGTAGTTTTATCTAATGGCAGTGTTCAGTATAAAGCAAAAAGTAATTGTTGGCAGACCATACTCTTCCTTTTATCTTAACCAGCTTTTTGCTTTTTGTTTCTCATTTGCTTCTTGAAGATTATGATCAGCACTCAATCTAGAGGTACGAAGGGAAATGTGCCTGTTCAGGAGTTGGAGCTCACATACTTTCTTGAAACTGCATTGCAAAGTGCTTATGTGCATTATTTCAAAAAAGGGTAAGCAATTCAATAAATTTGCATTTAACATGTGGAGTCAACACACAACCTTATTATCCTTCTCTGTACAGTGTGTTCTGGAGGAATGACTTGTGCAATTTTTAAAAAGGAAAGTACGCTTTAAACTGCAGAAAATGTAAAAACCTCACGCAGTTGGGAATGCAGCACTGCCATGGAATGATAACAATTATTTTTGATTAATTGCCCGATTTCTTGTGAATGGAATTTCGTTCCTGGTTTAGGAGGGCTAAATTCCTAGCTCTGCAAATCCAACTCAGGAGTAAGTGGCCCAGAAGTTGGAATTTTTGTTCTAAGCTGTGGTGTTTCCATGAGAGTCAGGCTGATTACTGAATGTGTGCAGAGGCTGTTGAGTACTGATGTCTGGGTGGGAGCTGAAAATGTGTTGCTGGAAAAACGCAGCAGGTCAGGCAGCATCCAAGGAGCAGGAGAATCGACGTTTCGGGCGTGAGCCCTTCTTCAGGAATGAAGAAAGTGTGTCCAGCAGGCTAAGATAAAAGGTAGGGAGGAGGGACTTGGGGGAGGGGCGTGGAGATGCGATAGGTG
>NC_057718.1:29256291-29258621 GCF_004010195.1 Chiloscyllium plagiosum | reverse complement strand
CAGGGGGCAGGGTGGGAGCCGGTGTAGTCTAGGTAGCTGTGGGAGTCGGTCGGTTTATAGTAAATGTCCGTGTTGATTCGGTCGCCTGAGATAGAAATGGAAAGGTCTAGGAAGGGGAGGGAGGAGTCTGAGACAGTCCAGGTGAATTTGAGGTCGGGGTGGAAGGTATTGGTAAAGTGGATGAACTGTTCAACCTCCTCATGAGAGCACGAGGCAGCGCTGATACAGTCATCGATGTAGCGGAGGAAAAGGTGGGGGGTGGTGCCAGTGTAGCTGAGGAAGATGGACTGTTCCACTCAGTACACTGACACAGATGCTTAAAAAACTCTCAATAAAACTAAGAACATGCTACACTGGCACACACAAAAACAGAGAATAAATAAAAGGGAACCATGAGCTGTGATATATTTGGATTTCTAAAAGGTGTTCAGTGAGGTAGTGCACATGAGGCTACTTATTATTATAAGAAACCACATGTTGAGAATTGTATATTAGCAGAGGTAGAGGATTGGTTAAATAGTTGAAAAAAAGAACATTAGGCTAAAGCTAGCAGTTTCAGGATGGCAAGCTGTAAATAGAGGAGTGCAACAGGGATCTGTATTGGATCCACAATTATTTACAATGTATAATGAATGACTTGGATGCCACAAGCAAGTTTGCAGATGATACAAAAATAGGTGTGAAGGCAAGTGGTGAGGATGATACAAAGAATGTGCTGAGGGATATGATCAGGTTTTATTCATTTGTGGGATGTGAACATTGCTGACTGGGCCAGCATTTATTGCCCGTCTCTCATTGCCCTTGAAAGGTGGTGGTGAGCAGCCTCTTGAAGCGCCGCAGTGCATCTGCTGTGGGTTGATATCAGGGAGGGAAATCCAGGATTTTAATGTAGCGACGGTATGTTTCCAAGTCAGCATGGTGAGTTGCTTGGAAGGGAACTTGAAAGTGGTGGTGTTCCCAAGTATCTGCTGTCCTTGTCTTTCTAGATGGAAGTGGTCGTGGGTTTGGAAGGTGCTGTCTGATAATCTGTTGTGAATTTCTGAGTGCATCTTGTAGATAATGCACACTGCTGCTACTGAGCGTCGGTGGTGGAGAGAGTGAATGCTGGTGGATGTAGTAGAGATCAGCATGGTGCTGGAAAAGCACAGCAGGTCAGCCAGCATCCGAGGAGCAGGAAAATTGACGTTTCGGGCAAAAGCCCTTCATCAGGAATGGAGGTCTGGAGGATGTAGTGAGAGTCAAGCGGGCTGCTTTCTCCTGGATGGTGTCAAGCCTCTTGGGGCTACACTTATCCAGTAAAGTGGGGAATATTCCATCACACTCCTGACTTGTGCCTTGTAGGTGGTGGACAGGTTTTGAGGAGTCTGGAGGTGAGTTACTCGCCACATTATACCTAGCTTCTGACCTGCTCTTGTAGCCACTGTGTTTATGTGGTGTGTCCAGTTGAGTTTATGGTCAATGATAACTCCTGGATGTTGATAGAGGGGGATTCAGTGATGGTAACACCATTGAATATTAAGGGATGGTGGTTAGATAGTCTCTTATTCATGATAGTCAAAACCTGGCATTTATGTGGCATGAATGTTACTTGCCATTGTCAGCCAAAGCCTAGATATTGTCCAGATTTTGTTGCATTTCAACATGGGACTGCTTCAGTGTCTGAAGAATTGCAAATGATGCTGAACATTGTGCCATCATCAGCAACATCCCCAATTCTGACCTTATGATGGAGGAATGGTCATTGCTGAAGCAGCTGCAGAAGTTTGGGCCGAAGGCACTACCCTGAGATACCCCTGCAGAGATGACCTGGAGCTTAGGTAACTGACCTCCAACAACCACAATCATCTTCCTATGTGTCAGGTATAGACAATAGACAATAGACAATAGACAATAGGTGCAGGAGTAGGCCATTCAGCCCTTCAAGCCTTGCACCGCCATTCAATATAATCATGGCTGATCATTCCTAATCAGTATCCTGTTCCTGCCTTATCTCTATAACCCTTGATTCCACTATCTTTGAGAGCTCTATCCAACTCCTTCTTAAATGAATCCAGAGAGTGGGCCTCCACTGCCCTCTGGGGCGAGCATTCCACACAGCCACCACTCTCTGGGTGAAGAAGTTTCTCCTGAGCTCTGTCCTAAATGGTCTACCCCATATTTTTAAGCTGTGTCCTCTGGTTCGGCACTCACCCATCAGCGGAAACATGTTTCCTGCCTCCAGAGTGTCCAATCCTTTAATAATCTAATATGTCTCAATCAGATCCTCTCTCAATCTTCGAAACTCAAGGGTACACAAGCCCAGTCGCTCCAGTCTTTCAGCATAAGGTAGT
>NC_057718.1:29255053-29255912 GCF_004010195.1 Chiloscyllium plagiosum | reverse complement strand
GGTCCCAGCACGGATCCTTGCGGTACCCCACTGGTCACTGCCTGCCATTCCGAAATGGAGCCGTTTATCACTACCCTTTGTTTCCTATTAGCCAACCAATTTTCAATCCAATCTAGTACTTTGCCCCCAATACCATGCACCCTACTTTTACTCACTAACCTCCTGTGTGGGACTTTATCAAAGGCTTTCTGAAAGTCCAGGTACACTACATATACTGGATTTCCCTCGTCCAACTTCATAGTTACATCCTCAAAAAATTCAAGAAGGTTAGTCAAGCATGATTTCCCCTTCATAAATCCATGCTGACTAGACTCCAATGACTAGAGAGTTTGCCCCCTGATTCCCATTGATTACAGTTTTGCTACGTCTCGTTGAGGTCAGGAGCTGAGTGGCCCTGGCGGAACCCAAACTGGCATCAGTGTGCAGGTTACAACTGAGCGGGTGCTGCTTGATAGCAATGTTAATTACACCTTCCATCACTTTTCTAATGGTCAAGAGTAGACTGATGGGGTGGTAATTGGCTAAGTTGGATTTGTCCTGCTTTTTATGTGCAAGACATTTTATGGGCAATTTTCCACATTGTCAGGTAGATACCAGTTCTCCAACTGTACTGGAGCAATTTGGCTAGTGGAGCAGCAAGTTCTGGGGCACAGGTTTTCAGTACTAACACCTGAATGTTGTCAGGGCCTGTAGCCTTTGCAATATCCAGTGTATCCAACTGTTTCTTGCTGTCATGTAGAGTGAATCGAATTGGCTGAAGACTGGTATCTGTAATGGTGGGGTCTGTTTGAGGAGGCCAAGATGGATTATCTACTTGGCACTTCTGGCTGAAGATTTCTGTGAAAGCTTCAGCATTATC
>NC_057718.1:29253851-29254553 GCF_004010195.1 Chiloscyllium plagiosum | reverse complement strand
CTAAGGGCTGTGATCCTTTGTAGCTTAGTAATAGAGCGCCTATCAACATACGCTGTCTCAGCTGCCTTCAAGTGAGCCTCGCGTAGGTGCAGTTGATCTCCCTTTTGTCTTTTCTGGGTTGCAGAATATGAGATGATCAAACCTCGTGCATAAGCCTTAATGGTCTCCCACATCGTCGGCAGGTTACTGGCCGTACCTGAATTAATTTCCAAAAAGGTTTTGAGTGCTTGAGAAAAACAATTTATAAATTTGCTATCCTTCATTAAGAAGGAATCCATACGCCAATGTTGGGGGCCTGTCCCATCGTCCCTAGTCTGAACTTCCATATGTACTGCGGCATGATCAGAGATTGCTATATTACCTATTTTGCAGGACAATTTGGAATTCAAAAGGTAAAAACAATGACTGCAGATGCTGGAAACCAGATTCTGGATCAGTGGTGCTGGAAGAGCACAGCAATTCAGGCAGCATCGAGGAGCTTCAGCAAAATCGACGTTTCGGGCAAAAGCCCTTCATCAGGAATAAAGGCAGAGAGCCTGAAGCGTGGAGAGATAAGCTAGGGGAGGGTGGGGGTGGGGAGAGAGTAGCATAGAGTACAATGGGTGAGTGGGGGAGGAGATGAAGGTGATAGGTCAGGGAGGAGAGGGTGGAGTGGATAGGTGGAAAAGGAGCTAGGCAGGTCGGACAAGTCCGGACAAGTCA
>NC_057718.1:29219366-29251824 GCF_004010195.1 Chiloscyllium plagiosum | reverse complement strand
GAGTTGGCGTTTGGCTTCAGCGGTGTAGAGGTCAGTGCGCCAGACTACCACTGCGCCCCCTTTATCCGCTGGCTTGATGGTGAGGTTGGGATTAGAGCAGAGGGATTGGAGGGCTGCGCGTTGTGAGGGTGAGAGGTTGGAATGGGGGAGGGGGGTAGACAGGTTGAGGCGGTTAATGTCCCGGCGGCAGTTGGAAATGAAGAGGTCGAGTCTGGATCAATGGTGCTGAAAGAGCACAGCAATTCAGGCAGCATCGAGGAGGGTCAATTCAAAAGGGTCAAGGGAGCAAAAAACATATCAGTTCTGGTATGACACTTGTGTGGGTTAGAGTAGAAAGTAATGTCTCTGCCCTGGGTGTGAAGACACCTCCACACATCTAGTAGCCCTAGCTCCTTATTCAGATCCGCCAAATGTCTGGATCTAAGAGATATACCTATGGTACTCTTGGGTATCCTATCTGTTTCTGAGTCCATAATACAATTAAAATCTCCTCATATAATTATATGGCGGGCCCCAAAAGCCATCAACTTGGAAAACGCTTCTGTTACAAATTTGAAGGGGTATGCCGGGGGGCAATAAATTTTCAAAATCCATTTATTAAGGCTTTGATCAGTAAATACCATCCAGATTCATCTTTTATCTGGTTTAAGATTTTAAAAGGAAGATTCTTCCGAATGAGAATGACTACTCCCCTACTTTTTGAGCTAAAAGATGAGAAAAGGGTGTGGTCAAATCCACCCTGTTGTAATTTTAAGTGTTTTTTGTCAAGTAGGTGTGTCTTCTGTAAAAGAGCTATATCAACCCTCTCTTTTTTAAAGTTTGATAATATCTTCTTCCTTTTGATTGGTGAATTACTCCCCTTGGTAAAAACAATGACTGCAGATGCTGGAAACCAGATTCTGGATTTGTGGTGCTGGAATAGCACAGCAGTTCAGGCAGCATCTGAAAGGCAGTAAAATCGACGTTTCAGGCAAAAGCCTCCTGATGAAAGGCTTTTGCCCGAAACGTCGATTTTACTGCTCCTCGGATGCTGCCTGAACTGCTGTGCTTTTCCAGCACCACGAATCCAGAATTACTCCCGTTGACATTCCAGGTGTACCACCTAAATGAATAGCTAGCCATGATCATCCAGGCAGGCCCGAGACCCCCCAGGAGGAAGAACCCCCACCCAAAACACTCTGAATAAAGACCATGGAAAATTCACAAAAGCAAAATTTCTTTAAGACATTTACACCAATACAATTAAAAACTATTCCTAAGTAAAAAAAATACAAAACACTTTTGAAAGGAGATTTTCCCCCTTGCTCTGAGGGGGCGTAACTACCTATCAATAACCCCACCACAACCTCTCCTAACCAGTGCCCTGCCCTTGACCCAGGCATTATAAAATGGAGTAGACAAGTGTTCCATAAAACCAAAGTTGAAAGTGAGTGACCACCCCCTCACACCAACACCTAGGTGCATTTAGCAAGCATAATGTAAAATATAAATATATAAAATTACAAAGTTACAATCCTAGCAATTATTAGAAAACAAAGTAAGATGACAGAAGAAGAGAACTCCTCTCTAAAAAAAATGGTAGGACAAAACAAACCCCCCTCCCACACAAATCAAATAAGCTGCATGGCCTGTAAAAAAAGAAATCACATAGTGAATAACAAATAAGCCCCCCCCTGCCCCCTGGAGAACGTAATGAACAAAAAAGGGATGGAGAAGGAAAGAAAGGGTAAACCCGGTGGTGGGGGGGGGGGGGGGGGGGGAGGTCAAAGCAAAATCATTATCCATATGGTTTGAATCTTACAATCTATTTAAGAGAGTCCAAACATTCTTTAGCCTTCTCGCATGATCCAAAGTTGTATATAGATCCTTCATGGCTGAAGCGCAGTGTTGCTGAGGTTGCCCAGTCTTGAGTTGCTAAATATTGGATATTTAGGTCTCTTTGCCTCATCGAATGCCCTTCTCTTGCGGACCACAGCTGGAGAAAAATCTTGGAATAACATAATCCTGGAACCCTTGTGCATCATGGCCTGGAGATCCTTCCCCAGGACTCTGGAAGCTTCCAGAAGCATCTGCTTCTCTTTATAGCATTGGAGCCGGAACAGAACCGGGCGGGGGTGCTGGTCTGGCCCGGTCCTGCGTATAGCAACCCAGTGGGCCCACTCCACCCGCACCTGGCCTGATCCCAACTCCAACTTTAATATTTGAGGGAGCCATTGCTCCAAAAAAACTGCAAGCTGGCCTTCCTCTTCCTGTTCAGGAAGGCCCAGCAACCGAATATTTTATCGACGACCCCGATTATCAAGGTCATCTGTGCTCTTCCAAGGTCCGGACTCGCTGCTTGAGAGCCCGAACCTGGCCCATGGCCGATTCGGCAGCAGCTTCCGAGGTTGCGGCCATTTGCTCCGCTCCTCTGATGCGTTGTTCGAGTTTTTCAATTTCTCGGTCCTGCTTCTGCAGCATGACCAAGAACGACTCCTACCTGCTCCTTGATTCTTCGATGAAAGCGTCGATCCTCTCTTGCAACTTGTTGATCACAGAGACCAGGCTCGCCTCTGCAGGTAAGTACCCCGAGGCGGCCACAGATGTCTCTGCCGCTGCTGGAGAGGGTGGGGGAGGGGTCCCTGCCTGTTGCGAGCTTTGGGAATTTTTGCCCTTAGTCATTCTAAGAACAACACCAAACTGTTCAAGTTTGATGTAAAATGACTAAGTATGCTGGTCAAAAGCTACTTTAAATGATTTAAAAGGTGTGGTGAAGGCGGATGCCCCACTTTGCCCGAGTCTTAGGCAAAGCACTACAGACTCAACTTGTTAGGCCGCCGCCATTTTGAATCTCTTATCTATGCTTTTAACCACATGATCTGCCTGTATTGTTCACAAGACAAAGCTTTTCCTTGTGCCTCAGTACATGTGACAATAAATTCAATTCAATTCAATTCAGTTCAACCAGTGAGTTGTTTAATTGTCCATCACCATTCACAACTGGTTATGGCAGGACTGCAGAGCTTGGATCTGATGTGTTGGTTGTGGGATCGCTTAGCTCTGTCTATCCCTTGCTGATTATGCTGTTTGACATTAAAGTATTCTCGTTGGGTGGCTTCACCAAGTTGACACCTTATCTTCAGTTATGCCTCTTGCACACTATGTTGAAACAGAGATGATCCCCTGATTTGATGGTAGTGTTTGAGTAGGACATATGCCTGGCCATGAGGTTACAGATTGTGCTGGAGTAGAAGTCTGCTGCTGTTGATGGTCCAAAGTGCCTTGGGGATGCCCAGTCTTGAGTTGCTAGATCGGTTGGACGTCTGTCCCATTTAGCATGGTGATAGCAATATGATGGAGGTTATTCTCAAATGTTAAGGTAGTACGTTATCTCCACAAGGACTGTTTAGAGGTCACTCTTACTGATACTGTCATGAACAGATGCATTTGCAGCTGGCAGATTAGTAAGAATAAGGTCAGGTATGGTTTTCCCTTTTGTTGGTTCCCTCACCACATGCCACAGACCCAGTCTAGCAGCAATGTCCTTTCGGACTTGACCAACTTGATCACTGCTGCTGCTGAGCCACTCTTGGTGATGGACATTGAAATGTCCCGCCCAGAGTACATTTTCTGCCCTTGTCATTCTCAGTGCTTCCTCTAAGTGTTGTTCAACATAGAGGAGTACAGATTCATCAGCTGAGGGAGGATCATATGTGGTAATCAGCTGGAGGTTTCCTTGCCCATGCTTAACTGGAAGCCATGAGACTTCATGGGGTCCATAGTCAATTTTGAGGACCCCCTGAGCAACACCTCCCTGACTGTATACCACTGTGCTGGCACCTCTGCTGGGTCAGTCCTACTGGTGAGACAGGTTTTATCCAGGGATGATGATGGTGCTGTCTGGGATATGGCGAGGTGTGATTCTGTTGAGTATGACCATGTCAGACTGTTGCTTGACTAGTCTGTGAGACAGTTCTCCCAGTTTTGGAACTAGCTCCCAGATGTTAATGAGGAGGACTTTGCAGGGTCCACAGTGCTGTTTCTGCCATTCTTTTCTGTTGCCTAGGTCGATGCCAAGTGATCTGTCTGGTTTCATTTCTTTGAGACTTTGTAGTAATTGGTACAACTGAATGCATGTTATGCCATTTCAGAGGGCAGTTGAGAGTCAACTACATTGCTGTAGGTCTGGAGTGACATGTAGGCCAGGCCAGGTGAGGATGGCAGATTTCCTTCCCTGAAGGGCATTAGTGAACCAAATGGGTTTTTCTGACAATGATTTTATAGTCATCAGTAGATTCTTAATTCCAGATTTTTTTAATATAAAAAGTCTCATTCAAATTCCACCATTTGCTGTGGCGGAATTCTATCATGGGACATTAGCTGAGTTTCTAGATTAACTGTCAACCAACAATACCACCAGGCTACCTCCAACCCAGTGAGTGAGCAAACACTTCACAGAGACAATATAATGTGGGGACATTATGGAATTTGGCAGGAAGATTAGAGAATTGAACATGATTTAACTGGGGCAAGACAGCAGAAAGTTGCAGCACAAAAGGATTTGAGGGTCCTTGTGCATAAATTATATAATGCTAGTATCCAAGTTTAGCAGGAAATGGGGAAGGAAAATGGACTGGTGACCTTTATATCAAAGAAAATGGAGTATAAATAAAGAGGTGTTGCTAAAGCTGTGCAAAGCATTAGTCAGACCACACCTGTTCAAAGTATTGTGAACAATTTTGTTCACCTTATCTAAGAAAAGATATACAGGTGTTGGAGGAAGAGAAGGTTCACGAGATTGATACTGGGTATGGAGGGATTTCTGTATGAGAAGTCATGGAGTATGTTTGGCCTTTACTCATTAGAGTTTAGCAGAATGAAAGACGACTTTATTGAAACAAGTAAAATTGTTATAGGCCTTGATTGAGTAGATACTGGGAGGTTGTTTGCCCTTGTGAGAGAGCCTAATTCCAGAGAGCATGATCTCCGAGGAAGTCACTGCCAATTTAAGACAGAGACAAGGAGGGACCTTTCTCTGAAGGTAGTCAGTCTATGGAATTCTTTACTGAAGAGGTCTGTAGAGGTTGGGTCATTAAGTATAGATTGTACTTGCAGATACTCAGGAATGTGTGCAGGAGTAGCAAAAAGATTTCTGAGTGATTTAAATAAAGAGTGATTTATTTAAATAAAGAGTGATACTAAAAAAGTATATAAATGGAAAACCAAAATCAGATGAAAGAGTATCATCTGTGAAAAGGGAACCAGAATATTCTTTCATTTTTAAGAAATTGGCTTTATGGCACAACTGTGCAGTCTGAAAGAACCGAAGGTGAGCTTTTGCAGTTGACATTTGTCATGGGATTCAGCAAACCTGTTGTTAAGTATATTTAAGGTTGACATCGACAGATTTAATCATTATGGAAATCAACAGTTACAGAGTTATAGAGATGTACAACATGGAAACAGACCCTTCGGTCCAACTCGTCCATGCTGACCAGATATCCCAACCCAATCTAGCCCCACTTGCCAGCACCCAGCCCCTATACCCCCAAACCCTTCCTATTCATATACCCATCCAGATGCCTTTTAAATATTGCAGCCTCCACCACTTCCTCTAGCAGCCCATTCCACACACGCACTACCCTTTGTGTGAAAATGTCGTACCTTAGGTCTCTTTTATATCTTTCCCCTTTCACCCTAAACCTATGCCCTGGACTCCCCCACCCCAGGGAAAAAAACCTTGTCTGTTTATCCTATCCATGCCCCTCATGATTTTATAAACCTCTATGAGGTCACCCCTCAGTCTTCGATGGTCCAGGGAAGACAGCCCCAGCCTATTCAACCTGTGCCCATAGCTCAAATCCTCCAACCCTGGCAACATCTTTGTAAATTTTTTCTGAACCCTTTCAAGTTTTACAACATCTTTCAGATAGGAAGGAGACCAGAATTGCACGCACCATTTCAAAAGTGGCCTAACCAATGTCCTGTACAGCTGCAATATGACCTCCCAATTCTTGCATTCAATACTGTGACCGATAAAGGAAAGCACAACAAACACCGCCTTCACTATCCTATCTACCTGCAACTCTACTTTCAAGTAGCTCTCAACCTGCAATCCAAGGTCTCTTTGTTCAGCAACACTTCCATTAAGTGTATAAGTCCTGCTAAGATTTGCTTTTCCAAAATGCACCACCTCGCATTTTTCTAGATTAAACTCCATCTGCCACTCCTCAGCCCATTGGCTCATCTGATCAAGATCCCATTGTAATCTGAGGTAACTTTCTTCACTGTCCACTACACCCCCAATTTTGGTGTCATCGGCAAATTTACTAACTATGCTTCTTAAGCTCACATCCAAATCATTTATATAAATCACAAAAAGTAGTGGACCCAGCACCAATCTTGTGGCACTCCACTGGTCACAGGCCTCCAATCTGAAAAACAACCCTCTACCACCACCCTCTGTCTTCTACTTTTGAGCCAGTTCTGTATCCAAATGGCTAGTTCTCCCTGTACTCCATGAGATCTAACCTCCCATGGGGAACCTTGTCGAACACCTTACTGAAGTTCATATAGATCACATCTACCGCCATGCCCTCATCAATCCTTTTCATTATTTCTTCAAAAAACTCAATCAAGTTGTGAGACATGATTTCCCACTCACAAAGCCATGTTGACTATCCCAATCAGTCCTTGCTTTTCCAAATACATGTACATCCTGTCCCTCAGGATTCCCTCCAACAACTTGCCCACCACCGACGTCAGGCTCACTGGTCTATAGTTCCCTGGCTTGTCTTTACCGCGCTTCTTAAACAGTGGCACCACATTAGCCAACCTTCAGTTTTCTGATACCTCACCTGTGACTATCGATGATACAAATATCTCAGCAAGGGGCCCAGCAATCATTTTTCTAGCTTCCCACAGAGTTCTAGGTCCTGATCAGGTCCTGGGGATTTATCCACCTTTATGCGTTTCAAGACATCCAGCACTTCCTCCTCTGTAATATGGACATTTTTCAAGATGTCACCATCTATTTCCGTACATTCTATATCTTCCATGTCCTTTTCCACAGTAAACACTGATACAAAATACTCATTTAGTATCTCCCCCATCTCCGGTTGCTCCACACAAAGGCTGCCTTGCTGATCTTTGAGGGACCCTATTCTCTCCCTAGCTACCCTTTTGTCCTTAATGTATTTGTAAAAACCCTTTGGATTCTCCTTAACTCGATTTGCCAAAGCTATCTTTTTGCCCTCCTGATTTCCCTGTTAAGTATATTTCTACTGCCTTGATACTCTTCAAAGGGTTCATTCGGTCTATCCTGTCTATGCCTGACATATGCTTTCTTCTTTTTTTTAACCTAACCCTCAAATTTCTTTCATCATCCAGCATTCTCTACATCTACCAGCCTTCCCTTTCATCCTAACAGGAATATACAGTCTCTGCACCCTTGTTATCTCATTTCTGAAGGCTTCATATTTTCCAGCTGTCCCTTTACCTGCGAACATCTGCAGCTAATCAGCTTTTGAAAGTTCTTGCCTAATACCGTCAAATTTGGCCTTTCTCCAATTTAGAACTTCAACTTTTGGATCTGGTCTACCATTACTACTTTAAAACTAATAGAATTATGGTCACTGGTCCCAAAGTGCTACCCCATTGACACCTCAGTCACCTGCCCTGCCTTATTTCCCAAGAGTAGGTCAGGTTTTGCACCTTCTCTACTAGGTACAACCACATATTGAAACAGAAAATTTTCTTGTTAACATGCTTAACAACTTCCTCTCCATCTGAACGCTTAACACTATGGCAGTCCTGGTCTATGTTTAAAAAGTTAAAATACCCTACCATAACCACCCTATTATTCTTACAAGTAACTGAGATCTCCTTACAAGTTTGTTTCTCAATTTCCCTCTGACTATTAGGCGGTTTATAATACCATCCCATTAAGATGATCATCCCTTTCTTATTTCTCAGTTCCACCCAAATAACTTCCCCAGATGTATTTCATTATCAAAAATACCACACTTCTTCCTCTCTTGCCTCCCTTTCTATCTTTCCTGTAGCATTTGTATCCTGAAATGTTAAGCTGTCAGTCCTGTTCATCCCTGAACCATGTTTCTGTAATTGCTATATATCCCAGTCCCATGTTCTTAACCATGCCCTGAGTTCATCTGCCTTCCCTGTTAGGCCCCTTGCATTGAAGTAAATGCTGTTTAATTTATCAGTCCTACCTTGTTCTCTGCTTTGTACCTGCCTGCTCTCGCCTTTGTTTTCAACTGTACCAGTCTCAGATTGATCTCTTTCCTCACTAACTTTCTGGGTCCCACCCCTCCACCTTCCTAGTTTAAATCTTCCCGAGCAGCTCTAGCAAATCTCCCTGCCAGTATATTAGTCCCCTTCCAATTTAGATGCAACCCGTCCTCCTTGCACAGGTCACTTCTACCCCAGAAGAGATTCCAATGATTCAAAAATGTGAATCCTTCTCCCATACAACTGCTCCTCAGCCATACATTCATCTGCTCTATCCTCCTATTCCTATCCTCACTTGCTTGTAGCACTGGGAGTAATCCAGATATTACTACTCTCGAGAACCTCCTTTGTATATTCCTGCGTAACTCTCTGTAATCTCGCTTCATAATCTCAACCTTTTCCCTTCCTATGTCATGGTTCCAATGTGTATGATGACCTCCTGCTGGCCCCTTTCCCCCGTGAGAACATTCTGCACCCTCTCTGAGTCATCCTTGATCCTGGCACCAGGGAAGCAACACACCAATCTGATTTTTCACTGCTGGCCACAGAAAAGTCTGTCTGTACCTTGGACGAGAGAGACCCTAACACAATCGATCTCTTGGAACCCGACGTACCCCTCATTACATTAAAGCCAATCTGATACCAGAAACTTGGTTGTTCGTGCTACATTCCCCTGAGAATCCATCATCCCCTACATTTTCCAAAACAGCATACTTGTTTGAAATGGGCATAGCCACAGAAGACTCCTGCACTACCTGCCTACCACTTTGACCTTTCTGGAAGTTAACCCAACTATGTGACTGCATCTGCAACGTTTCTCTCCCTTTCTGTAACTGCCATCCATCACATCCCCTTGCTCTTGTAAATTTGTCACTCCAACCGTTCCATTTGACCTGATAAGATTCATAATCAATGGCACTTATTGCAGATATAATCCTCCGTAACATGTAAACTCTCCCTCAACTCCCATATCTGACAAGAAGAGCAAATCACTCTACTAAAGGCCATTTTTGCTTCATCCAATCTGCAGACCTAGAAAATAGCCCTCTCTTATTCCTCTGTAAAATACTGCTTCAGGCTAACTTAATACTTATTGCTTATACTTTCAAGGGACATATCTCAATAAAACATATAATCAAGAAAGAACCCACTCTATTCACTACTACAGACTTACAGCTAGGCCCCAAGGACACACTTCAAACTATTGACTTATCTGTTTCTGTGCTTTGAGCTTTCCCAAACAGTTTACTCCATGATCAGTTGTGAATTTCACTGTTTGTTAGTCTTCGCAGATGCACTCTGGCGTCCATTGATACATAAATTAAACAGCAAAGGCAGTAACTGCACAGGTTCACTGCTGTGTCAGAGAGCAGTGTGGGTTTCTTTCTCTATCTGTCTTCTACACCGACCTCACCATGTGCTGCCTTTGTCTGTTCCTCTCCCTCTTAAAAGTACTGTTATGTTGACTTTTTTCCTCTAAAGTTCCAAAACGATGTAACAGCATATACAACAGTAATTGCTGCTCCTGGAATTTGAGGAAATCACCTCCAAACCTCGAAAACCTCAAAAAAGGAGCAGCCTGTTACAGCCAGAAATTTTTCCCATCCTCCATCTTGGATTACCCAGAAAACAGGAAATTGGAGTTGAGGATAATCAGGTTAGCCATGATCTCATTGAATAGTAGAGCTGACCTACTTCTGCTCCTTCTTCCTGTGCTCTGATGGACTATCGGAAGGATGTTTTGAAACTTGAAAGGGTTCAGGAAAGATTTATAAGAATGTTGCCAGGGTTGGAGGGTTTGAGCTATAAGGGAGAGGCTGAATAAGCTGTGCTGTTTTCCCTGGAGCGTTGGAGGCTGAGGGGTGACCTTCTAGAGGTTTATAAAATCATGAGCATGGATAGGATTAATAGACAAGGTCTTTTCCCTGGTGTGGGGGAGTCCAGAACTAGAAGGCGTAGGTTTAGGGTGAGAAGGGAAAGATTTAAAATGGACCTTAGGGGCAATGTTTTCACGCAGAACGTGGTGCCTGTATGGACTGAGTTGCCAGAGGAAGTGGTGGAGGTTGGAACAATTGCAACATTTAAACAGCATCTGGCAGGGTATATGAATAGAAAGGGTTTAGAGGGATATGGGCTGGTTGGTGTGGACGAATTGACACTATGACTCGATAACAGTTCAGACTATTGCAATATTTGGAAAATCACAACCAATGTGTTCATTATGTCTCTAGCCATCTCTCTTAGGATATAGGCCATCAGGTCTTGAACACTTGTTAGATTTTAGACACTTGAATTTCTCTGGTATTCATTCACTATTGATATTAAATAGCCTAATTTCCTCATGCTAATTTGCCCTTAATTTTTAATGTGCAACTCATTTCTTCTGTGAAGACTGACACAAAATGTTTTTTTATGTCCTTGCCATTTCCTCATTCTGATGATAATTTCTCCTGTTTCTGTTTCTAAGGAATCTATGTTTAATTTAGCTACTTTCCTTTTACATACTTACAAAGCTGTGATAAAGTGCTTTTTTTGAATTCCTGCCTAGTTTGTTCTCATTTTATCTTTTCCTTTATTATTAACTTCTTGGTTTCTTTACTGTTTTTTTAAAGCACTTGCATTCCTCACACTTATTAGTATTCTTTGCAACATTTTAATCTAATGCTATTCTTGACCTCAAGAACAGAAGGTTCAATAACCAGGGGACCTAAGTTTAAATTAATTGTCAAAAAGAACAGAAGTAAGATGAAGATAATTATTTTAATGCAGCAAATTATGATTACGAATGCATTGCCTAATAGGTTGATGGAAGCTGATGCAAGAGTAACGTTTCAAAGGGAATTGGATATATAATTAAAGGGGGAACTTTACAGGCCTGTCAGAAAAGGAAAAGGCTAACTGGATATCTTTTTCAAAGAGTTCCACCATAGACCAAATCACTGCCTTCTATAATATTTGTTTTAATTTGTTCATGGGCTGTGGCTACTGCTTGCTGCATCCTATCCTTAATTGCTGTTGAGTGGCTTGCTGGGCCATTTAGGAGACAGCTGCATTGCTGTGTGTCTGGAGTCACATGTAAGCCAGACAGAGTAAGGGTGACTGGTCTCCTTCCATGAAGGACATTTATGAACAAGGTGGATTTTTATGACAATGAACTGGTTCCATAATCACCCTTAGGCTAGTTTTGTTTTAAATTCCTGATTGGTAATGAATTCACCATCTCTCTTTGTGGAATCTTCTGAGCCTTTGTTCCCAGAGCATTATCCTGGGTCTCCAGATTACTCGTCGAGTGAATTGCTACTATATCTATGCTTCCTTGAAACTCAGATTCTAATTGTGCTAATGTCCCAAATTAAATGCCCAATTTATGGATTGCTTGTTATATACTAACTTCAAATCTACCTGTCCATTGTTATAAACACTCATAATTAAGTTTGTTGAAATTGTTAATTGATAAATTCAAGGGTGACTGAATAATAGCTATCTAATATTTACACCATTAATGGAATACCAAATGGCAAGTAGGTAAACTTTTTAGTTTTATGCTAGTGTCCTAAATACTTTTGTTTGAGTGAGATAATAACCAAACATGGCATCACTTGAGCCACTTAATCACTTGGGTAAACAACCTGTCAGTAAATTATCTCTCAAATACTATAAGTACATTGTGTCTGCATTGATCATCAAACACCCAGCTGTTTTAATTCCAAGTTTCTGTACTTAACATGAATTGCTGTTTATTACAAAAAAAAACATTCTTGCTACATGTAAACAACTATGGACTGTTGATATTTAACTCTACTAGTTAAAAGTCTGAACTCCTTATTAAAGAAAAAAAGCCCCCACACAGAAAAGGTTTACACAAACATGTTGGTGTAAGGGGTGGAGGGAAAAACTAAAAGGTAGTTCAACATGAAATGATCCTCTTGCTTGTCAAGATTTGTTGTTAATAATTGCTGTCCTCAGGGTGCTTCTTATTTGCTGGAGAAACAGAACAACTGGTTCACAAAAATCTCTTGGTTATTGGTTAAAAGCCACAGCTTCCAGCAACTGGTGAGGAAAAATAAACTGGCTTCCTTCAGGCTTTCGGGGACTTCACTTACTACAAAGAGAGATGCCATCTATAGGTCCGAAGGCTTCTCATTCACAACCACAAACTGTTCACCTATCTCGGAACCAATCACATGGTTTTTGTCAGGCAGAAGACCTTTGTTATCAACAACTGATTATCACTTCTCAGACCAATGAGCTACTTGCTGGCCAGATTGGCTGACACAAAGGATATTTGCAAAATCTGTAATTAACCTTCCCCCACTGCTTTAACAAGTAATACTGCAAATGTCACTCCCAAAGAGTGTAGTAACTTGCTTTTTGAAGGTGCAGTAATCCCTTTGTCAAACCTTGGTCTTTTTTTAATCAGTCCTTTTCCCATATCAGTCTGCAGTCAAAAATACAAAAATGAAAAAGGTATGGTCTTTACACATATATTCATGTTCTTGTGTAGATGTTATATAAGGCATTTTCACGATGCAGATCATCTGGTAACTCAGGATTGAATGCATTTTGAGTCTTTTGGCACCTAAGGAATAATTAGTTTAGAGGAATGTGCATGGCATTTATGAAATGAAGAATGACAACTTATTAAAGTAGTCTTTTACTGACAGAGTAGTTGAATGATGTGGAAGTAAGAAAAATATTTATATTTAAAATACCTTTCACAAAATGTTGGAATATCCCAAAGTCATTTATGTTCTTTTTAAAAAGAGGTAGTTCTTGCTGTGATATAGGAGAGATTGCTTTAGGATTAACAGAGCAACAAATCTATTATGTTTCTTTGTCACAGGAACCTAGCCAAGGGAATAAAACAAATGCGGGAAATATTAAGAGCTATGGAAACAAGACCCACACAGAATTTCAGAATGGTAAGGCTGAAATGAAACATTTTGTAAGTTTTTTTATTTCTGAACCAGCTGACCATGTTGAACATATTTTTTAAATACAAAAAGCAAGAGACAAGTCTATGCATTTCTACATGTAAAGATGTGCCAATTCTCTCCTCAACAACCTGCTAGCATTAGATAATGTGCATCATCCTAAGCTTGTCTCACAGTGTTCCATTTTCCACTATTGACTCAATTCAGTAATGTCACAGAACATTGCTGTGAATCAATGCTGCAGCCTGAAGCTCAGTGTCATAATGTTGTATATCTTGCTATGTCTGTGAGATAGAACAGTAATTCTTGAATAATGTTTATGAAAGTGTGTATTAGCTACAAATGTTGATTAGACTGCCTCAATTGCCAGAAGGAGTTGAGTATCCAAATGACCAGTTATCTGTCAGAGAGCTTCATTTGATATGCAGACTTTTCTCATTAGTTTCAATGACATTTCAAATGCCTTGTTCTCATTTTATAGAACTATTAGCTTCATGATTCTTTTATATAGTTGGCCGTTTCTGAGAATCTTGTTTCCAGTAGAATCAGTACAATCATTCAGTATGTAATTAGTGACATGTTAGAGCTTGAGATCTGAGTTAATGCAGCTTTCTTTTGATTGGATGCTAGTGATGTAATGGTAAAGTGGGGCTAAATTTATACACTGCCAACAAGACATTGATGTGGCCAGTTTGACTCAGTGTATCTGCGGTTCTCTGAATATTTTAAGTGAATGCTTGATAATGTATCTGTGACTGTGAAATTGAACTACTTTAGAGCTTAATCTTACACTCCTGCCTTTTTATCTTTCAAAGAATATCATGAAATAGTTATGACTTGGAGGTGCCGGTGTTGGATTGGGCTGGACAAAGTTAAAAGTCACGCAACACCAGGTTATAGTCCAACAGGTTTATTTGGAAGCACTAGCTTACGGAGGACTGCTCTTTCATCATGTGGTGAGGAGCGGCACTCCAATAGCTAGTGCTTCCAATTAAAACTGTTGAACCATAACCTGGTGTTGTGTGATTTTTAACTATGAAATAGTTAAGAATAGAAATTAAAATTCAGTGCAAAGCAAATGTAAAGGGCTCCACTTGTGCAGATGAGTTGCTATTTGAAGTAAATATTCTATCATTGCAATAAGATGTTCCTTAATCTCTTCTGTTATTACTGAAAACTATGGATTATGGGTGAATCTGGCATGTCAAATTACCCATTTTCCTGACAAAAGTCATACTTTTGCAGATAATTTGGTACTCTTTTTGCCATGACATGCTATTCTGTCATTTGTAGTCAGCTTCAATTTTCCAGTACCTTCTAACTGTACAGAAAGGATCAAGCAGTTCAAATTGGCTGTGCTGCGAAGGTGCATGTGAGTTTAAGACCCCACTTTTTGTATCAGATATTGATGACATTTCAAAATAGTGATGGGCCACACTCTCCCCTCCAGTTTACTTTTATACTTGGCATATAAGTTGACCAATATTCTCTCTAATATTTATTTTGGTGCTCAGACCTCCTGAGATCTATGTGCAGCAGTGGTCTGAAACCGGAAATTAATGCAGAGGCATGGTGGTCAGCATGCGTGGAACCTTGGATTGGCTGCACTTCCACAGTTTAGAGGGAATGTTGAAGTTGATTTCAGTTTTTGGAGGGTTTTTGACTTATATGCCAAATCATTTATTTCTTTGTATTGTAATTTTTAATTTTCAGTTGAGTCAGCATTGAAACTTTATTTGATTATTTTCAAGGACGTGATTCAATTTTCCCTTGCAAGTACTGTTTTACCAATTGTTATCTCCAGAATCCTGTATGAAACAGAGACCCAGGTTTAATTCCAGCCTTGGGCGACTGTCTGTGTAGAGTTTGCACGTTCTCTGTGTCTGCCTGGGTGTTTGCTAGGTAGCTCCATTTCTTCCCACAATCTAAAGATGTGCAGATTATGTGGATTGACCATACAAAATTGCCCAGTAGTGTCCAGGGATATGCAGGCCAGGTGAATCACCCATGGTAAATGCGGGGTTAGAGGGTAGGATCAGTGGTTGCGTCTGGGTGGGATGCTCTTTGGAAGGTTGGTGCAGACTCAGTGGCTCAATGGCCTCTTTCTGCACTGTAGGCATTCTACGATTCTCTGAAATTGTTGGAAAACTCTTCATAATATCAAATTGGAAGTGTTCATGCCACCACTAGTTACTGTGTGTGATTTGATCTCCTTGCCTGAGAAAGGATGTATTGGCAATGGAGGGGTGCAGGGGAGGTTCACTAGGTTGATTCCAGAATTGAGAGGTTTGGCTTCTGAAGACAAATTGTGTGGACTGGGACTATACTCATTGGAATTTAGAAGAATGAGGGGAATCTTAGAGATACATATAAAATTATTAAGGGAATAGTTAAAATAGAAGCAGGGAGATCGTTTCTACTGGCAGGTGAAACTGGAACCAGGGGACATAACCACAAAATAGGCAGGAGCAGATTTAGGACTGAGTTATGGAGAAACTTTTTCACCCAAAGGGTTGTAAATCTGTGGAATTCCCTGCCCAGTGAAGCAGTTGAGGCTACCTTATTGAATGTTTTTAAAGCAAAGGTAAATTGTTGAAAAGTCAAGGAATTGAAGGTTATGGTGAGTGGGCAGGTAAGTGGAGGCGAGTCCACGAGAAGATCAAACATGATCTTATTGGATGGCGGAGCAGACACATTGGGTCAGACGGCCTACTCCTGCTCTTATTTCTTCAGTTATGCTTTCATGAATGTTAGTTCATTCCATTGTAAAAGGAGAAATGTATTTGTAGAGCATCTAGCATGGTCTCAGGACTCCTAAAACCTTTCAAAGTACATTTGAAGTGTGGTCACCATGTTGTAAAATAGGGACAAAGTACATTTGTACACAGCAATACCCAGAATGAGCAG
Organism: Chiloscyllium plagiosum; assembly: GCF_004010195.1. NCBI lineage: Eukaryota > Metazoa > Chordata > Chondrichthyes > Orectolobiformes > Hemiscylliidae > Chiloscyllium > Chiloscyllium plagiosum. The sequence goes on along the minus strand of NC_057718.1, from coordinate 29,235,754 downwards.
AGAGAAAAATGACTAGTTTATCTCTTATAATAATGTTAGTCGAGTATTAAATGTTGACGGAACACTGAACAAGAATTCTTATTCCTCTTTTAATCCATCTGAAATAACATGGGTGGGCTGGCTTAATCTCTCACTCAAAGACAGCCTTACATTCATTCTGTATGCTCTACAAGATGCACACAAATCTCTCGTATGGCTAAAGTATAACCACCTGACTGGGTTGAAAGTACTACTACTGTGCAAGCTCTGAACTGTAAAGTTTTCAGTGTACTTTTGAGGGTGAGAGTATCTGAACATTGCTACCATTTTAAAATTGATATAAGAACATAAAATGTCAAGGAATTATGCAAGTTATTTTATATATCCAAGCTACTCTTGCATATCAAAGGCATTATCCATAAACTTGCATTTATGAATCAAGTTTGTAGGATTTCTTTCCTGATCCACAAAATAGTTGAATGAAATTCTAGAGCTTCATTACTTAAGTCTGACTTGTTTGCTTTCACAGATGTTGTTGTGATGGTCACAGTACCACAGAAACACACATCCATCCCATACTAAATACTTTTATTAAGATATGTTTTGATGCTTTATATTGAAAAATGAGTTGTGGTTATATTCTAATCAACTCTGTTGTCTTCACTCCCAGACAATAGCCAAACAACTGGCTGAGGTACTTCTACGAAACCTGTGTGAGGACAGTTATTGGAATCCATTTTCAGAGCCACCTCCTGATCTGCTCAAAAATGAGAAAAGTGACCCTTTTCAGATCACACTAACCACTGGTCCTCAACTGTATCAAGGAGACAAGTATGTGTCTTTACTTATGCATATTGTTTATTATTCATTCCCAAATTATATGGAGCTGTAAGGAAAGTGCTTATCATTCCCATGAAAAGAATGATAAGCTGATTTCATTCACCGTTAGTTTGGTGAAATAAAATTCACTTCCCATTTATATCCTCCCACAAAATGCACCCATATAAAATAAAACTGCAATTTTTTTACAAAGCCATGTTGTAGTCTTCCTTATGCACATGTAAACAAAATTAACGTACAACAGACTAGTTCGTTACTCTGAACAAGTTGCTGAGCATGCAGCAAACAAACAGCATATTTGCTCCCATTGTTTTGCTGTTTCATTTTTCCATTTCTTTCAATAATGAATTGAAATTCTGCTTGAAGGAGATGACAATCCTACGCTATTGAGAAATATCGCATTGCCTACTGCAGCAGAAGGTGTGGCTTTGATCTGTGAATAATGCTCTCACTGTGATTGAGATGTAGCACAAAGCTGCAGAGTGAGAAGACATCAGGTTCAGTCCCTAATCTCTGCTGATCTAACTGATCTCAGCCAAGACTGAATTAATTCATTCTAACAATTCACCAACCTGCATTTCCTAGACTTCTGTGAAGGAAGGTTGTTTGGTTAAGTAGTAGATCTTGGTCAAAGAGACCTTTATGTTTTCTTTTAAGAAGTAAGATTTTCACTTGCATGGACCACTGGATATTCCAAAATATTTTCTGGCCAATGAAATATTTTTGAAGCACAGTGTTATGATATGAGACAGCAAGCCAAATCAAATCAGCCTCCCTATCTTTGTGTTCACAACACAGTAAAACTAAAACACTCAATGAACCTCAAAATTTCACCAGTGGTTCCTAACCAGACTTTAAGGATAACAGATATCAGAGACCAGCTTTGTAGCTCAAACAAAAATTAACAATTTATTAATGTTGTAACTTCAGCAGAGCAACAGCAAGATAATTTAATTAATGTCTATGATTTTATCCCAAGCTTCTTAAAAACAACCCCACACTCTTATAAACATCTTCTAGTTGGCTTCATTTATTTCTCACAACTGAGATTCTATGCTCCAAGCTTTCAATAAGTATAACTGGAGGGTACCTAGAGAGCAACCAAAACTCCCTTCCAGCAGCTTTCACTGACATAGCCTTTCTATCTAAAACACAGTTCAAACTTTGGTTCCTATTTCTGTTTTGTCCAACATTCTCTTTGTTAGTCAGTACCAACCTCCCTAACATGGCCCCTTTTAACATCCAGACATTCACCAGCCTTTGAGCTGAAACTTATACAGTGTTCTTTGAACAATAATCAACCAGCAATTGACTCCCAGGCCAGGTCTCATTAATAAATACCAGTTTGTTTGTTCTTCCCAATTTTTTAAAAACAAGCTGCTGCTCACAGTCCAAATATCACCTTCAATTCTCAGCCCATGGCCCCTACCAAAAATGAGAAAAGAAAATAGAAAATTATTTATGTCTCAATGTCTCAACATGCCTCCCACCTCAAAAGATCGAAATGCTATTTCAGAAATGTATTTATGACAAGGTTGTAACAATTTAAACGATGAAATCGTCACAAAACTCACAACTAGTCAATTCTTCTCCCACCAGCTTCTTTCTTGGTTACATTCTTACGTTTGACACAATTTACATTCGAGATAAAGCATCAGCAGGTACATTTTCTTTCCCAGAAATGTGTACAATTTTCACCTTAAATGTTTGCAACAATAAACCTGGTCTAAACAATCTTGGAGTTTTAATCTTAAATCTCTCAATAAAAGTTAACGGAATATGATCAGTTAAAACCATCATTTCCATGTTGAACATAAAGTGTTGAAGAGCTCCCAAAACTGCCAATGCCTCCTTTTCCATAGTGGAATATCTTTTCTGATATTGATTCAATTTCTTGGAAAATAACCCACTGGTTTTTCCATCTTGACCATGATCTCCTGTAGGAGAACTGTTTCAATCCCAAAATTGTTCATGTTTATCGCAAACTTAAATGGTTTATTGAGGTGAGGTGCAGTTTATACAGGTTCATTCATTAATATTGTTTTCAGCTTTTCAAAGGCTGCCTGACACTCTGTTGACTATACTATCTTTGTCTGTTAGTGTAGCAAGTTAGCTATAGTTATAGCTATTGCACTAAAAATTAGGTACAACTATCCAATAAAATTCATACTTTCCCAAAAACTTCATTCTATTATGTTTTGTTTTGGGGGTGAGGAAATCAATCAAGGCTCTTATTGTTGCTGTTCTGGGTAAGTGATGAGCTAGTAATATTACTGCTGGACTGATGTTCTGGGGACCTGTGTTTCAATCCTGCCATGGCAGGTGGTGGAATTTGAATTCAATGAAATCTAGAACTAAGAATCTAATGATGAAAATTGCTGATTGTCAAAGGAAAAACTCACCTAATTCACTAATGTTCTTTCGGAAAGGAAATCTGCCATCCTTCCCTGGTCTGGCCTACATGTGACTCCAGACCCACAGAAATCTTTTGACTCTTAACTGCCCTCTAGACAATTAGGGATGGGCAATAACCATTAGTCCAGCCAGTGTTGCCTACATCCAGTGAATAAAAGAAAGTTTGTCCTTGGCATTCATTATGTCCCAAATATGTCATTTAAGCTTTTGTAAATTCTCATTTTGCAAGATTTAATACCAACCTGGCTGACTATAATTGTTTAAACAAGGTTTCTAACTGTTATATATGTTGGATCCATATACTATGATATCATCTAAGTAAACTATACAATTAGGAATTTTGACTGTAACTTTGTTTGTTAATCATTAAGATGTGTCTGGGGAATATTGAAATCCAAATGGCATAACCAACATTGCTACAATCCATTAGGTGTGACAAAAACAGAAATTTCTTTAGCCCTTCTTGTGAGTGGGCTCTGTCAATATTTTTTTAACAAATCAATTTAAAATCAGAGTGACACATTACCAAGCCTATCAGTACAATTTTCTAGTTTGGGAATATGGTACAACACATCTTTGTGATTGCATTCATTTTCCTACACATAATCTAGTTGAACCATCTGACTTAGGAACAAATTCTACTGGAAAACTCCACTGGCTTGGTTAGATAAATTGATTCTCCAACATGTATTGAATTTTCTTTGTTATTTGGACTGTTTCTCTGCGCTTAACCGATATGGGTTTTATTTTATCGAGTTTTGATTGCCTATGTCATCACCATGCTTGGAGGTAGTATGGGCTGAAGTCAGAAATAGGAAAGGTGCAGTCACCTTGTTGGGTGTTTACTATAGGCCCCCCAATAGCAGCAGAGATGTGGAGAAACAGATTGTTTTATCGAGTTTTGATTGCCTACGTCGTCATCATGCTTGGTTAATGTGATTTACCCAAGTGTATATTTGTATCTCCTGAGCAATCTCACTGTACCTCCCTCTTGCTCTTTCTCCAGGTACAAAAGTACAGTGTCTAAATTCTCTAATACCTCCAAATGTGTTAATCCAATACCAGGAAGTTTGCTTTGGGAATTGGCCATTTCTCCTTTGCTCTCATCCTTCTTTCTTTTATCTTCCATTCTTCCAATTAGATATGTCTCCTTCCTAGCCTTTTAACATATTTTGTAGGGACCACTCAACTTTGCTTTTAATGGCTCACCTTGTATTGGCAACAATATTACAACTTCATCTCCTGCTCCGAAATTTCTAGTTGTCGCATGTTTATTTGCCCATTGTTTCATTTTGTTTTTGTGAAGTTTTCAGATGTTATTGTGCAACTCTACACGCTTTGTCAACCTTCTGAGAAATGTGAATACATTCTGTAACATTGAAGATTAATTTTTCAAACTTAACAATTTATCCCTGAGCAGTTTCAATGGTTTTCATAATTCTATGTCTATAACTTATTCAAATAGACTTTAGTCAGTGGATTCATTTTGAGAATCTCTGGTTGCAAAAAGGAGAAAATGTAAACCTTTATCCTAGTCCTATGGGCACTCCTAGCAATCGCCTTTGTGAAACCTCTCTAAAGTACCTTGGGTGTGTGGATGGTATGCAGTTGATTTCAGTTATTTATTCACCAAACTACTGGCAATATCCTTGAAAGGTTTTGACGTAAAGCTTGACTCTTAATCTGACTCTTAATCCATAGTTAGATCATCAGCAAGTGAAAATGTGTTACTTCTTTCATAACACCTTAGCTCTGATTTTCCTTCAGGAAATAGCCTCTGGAAATTGAGTAGTCATATCCATACTTGTAAGAATACATTCATGTCCAGCTTTTGTTTAGTTATGGTCCTATATAGCCTACTGGTACATGATTGAATGTTTCGTCAGAAGACAGTATTAGAATTGGGGTTGCTGGTTTAATTACCTATAACTTGATGACTATGGCATGTTTACAAAACTGCATAACATCTGTATGCAGTTTTGGCCAATAAAATACGCATTTACGGAAACCTGAGTTTTTTTAATTTCATGTGCTACTCACAATATCTTCTGACAAGAAATGGGCGGTACCACTACCTGGTGAATGACTGCTCGTTTTTCTTTTGTGGTTCTATGAGGGGTCTTTATCTCCTCATCAGCACTCTGTTCTTAAGATAACAACATTCCAGAACTCCATTGACCTCTAGCACAGTCAGCTCATACTGAGGTAATTTATTTAATTCAGGATTTTGTTTTGCCTCAATTAGTAATGCTGTATCAAATACTCATAGATGCATACAGTGCAGAAAAGTCCTTTTGGCCCATTGAGTTTATACTGACATAACTACTACTAAAAGTGCGCTAATCCCAATTTCCTAAACTTGACCCATATTTTGAATGTTATGATATTTGAAGCACTCATCCAGATATTGCAATATTTGAGGAGATTTGTAGCTCAGGTTGAGGTTAAGATTGTAAGTTTGCTCACTGAGCTGGTAGGTTTGTTCTCCGATGTTTCATCACCATGTTAGATAACATCAACAGTGAGCCTTCACTGAAGTGCTGGTGTTCTGACCCACTTTGTCTTAGTCTGTTAAGGTGGGTGATATCATTTCTGGATCTTTCTCTCCGAGGTTGGTAAATGGGGTCCAAATCGATGTGTTTATTGATGGAGTTCCGGTATCAATGCCAGACCTCTAGGAATTCCCATGTGTGTCTCTGTTTAACCCGTCCTAGGATGGATGTGTTGTCCCAGTCGAAGTGGTGTCCTTCTTCATCTGTGTGTAACAACACTAGTGATAGTGGGTCATGTCTTTTGGTGGCTAGTTTGTGCTCATGTATCCTGGTGGCTTGTTTCCTGCCTGTCTGTTGAATATAGCATTTGTTGCAGGGTATTTTGCATACAATGTTTGTTTTGCTGGTTGTTGGTACAGGACCTTTTTAGGTTTATCAGTAGCTGTTTCAGTGTGTTATATATTTGTGGGCTACCATGATGCCAAGGGGTCAGAGTATTCTGGTAGTCATCCACGAGATGGTATGTCACTACCATACATCAAAGGCATCTCTGAGTTTCCAGCAGTTGTTCCTGGATCCTGAACAAAAATCCCTTCTCAGCCCAAGGACGTTGAGACTTAGCTAAGTACCCCCATCCTACTGTAGCTTAGATCAACTAACTTTGCACAGACCGGCATTTAAACTTGGAGCTATCTTGGTCTATACAAATCAATACCACACCACATGGTGCACTTATCCATTGACCCCTTGAATGCCTGTATGTTTTAATCATCATCAATTGTGTACTGATGTATCAGAGATTAAATGTAAAGATGCTTCACAGCATGCTAATTGAAAGGCACAGAATTAAGTGTTTATGCCATTTTCAAAGGATTTTTTTTATCATTGATGAATCATACATTGTCTCTTTAGTTACTGGCCTTGTTCTAACAATGAATGAAAGAAATCAAGAAGTGTGTACTTTGCCTAATTCAGTACGTTATTTGTTTTTCTCAGTCTCTTCTGCCCAGAGGACATTGTTGAAGAAGCACTCCTACTTCTTCGTATCAGTGAGTCAATGGTAAGTAAGAATAAAAATTCTATTTCTTTTTGATGAATCATAAATTTTTCATGCCCTTGGTCATAGATTTATCAACTGAAGTATCTGGAAAACTCCACTGCATTTTTGATAGAAAGCCTTTTTTCTTTCCCATTAAAAAATGCCATGAAACTACAACTCTTTCTCCTATGATGAAACATGTACTGGCTCTGTAGAAACTCTGCTAAATTAGCTTAATTAAGTGGAGTAGAGCTATAACTGTCTGTTAAGGTGTTTTTGGTGCAGTGGTTGAGTCCCTATTTATGGGCCAGATGTCCTGGGTTCAAGCCCCACCTGTTCCAGAGATGCGAGATAAACTTCTCATGACAGATTATAAATATCTTTAACAATCATCTGTTGCTATCACTTTGCTCCTCCTGGAAAGTCTGTGAATATTGGGATCGTGGAAAATATTGACCATTGGATGTGATGGCCTGCTATCTTGCTCATGATTGAATAGCCTTCAGTTGTTCAATAGATTTTTGTATCAATTATAAGTGAAGCACTGAAGGAATCCAAAGTATTTGTGGAATTCGTTCCTCGAATGGATCAGGCAGAGTAGGGAAAAAGAAATTCAAAGTTTGAAGGAAAGGAAAAATCGAAAATACCACCAAATACCATAGTCACCAAATACCACAGTTCGCATCCCACAGGTGGTAACAGAGTGGTGTCCAATCAGCAAGGAGTAGCCCTGGGAGCCCTCAATATGGACTCCTGACTTCATGAAGTGTCATGCCAACAGATCAGACACTGGCAAAGAAACCTCATACTGATTATCATGCATCACCTCCACTTGGCTGATGGATTAATACTCCTGCATGTTGAACACCACTCGGAGAAAGCATTGAACATGGCTTGAAATGTACTCTGGGTGGTGTAATTTTGATGTCCATCATGAAGAATGGCATAGTAGCATCACTACTGATGGAGGTAGCCTAGTCCTAAAGGGCATAACTGCTGGACTGTTAGTGAGTGAACTAAAAGTCTGAAAATCTACTGAACCTTGTCTTCACTAATAGATCTATCTATCCACAAAGTTATTGGTAGGAGGGATGACCACACCATCCTTATGAATTGTAACCTGAAAAGTGGAAGAAGTGACAAGACAAGAGTAATAAGATGGTTAAGAAGATTTTTGGGACACTTGCCTTTGTCAGTCGTGGCATAGATTATGAGAGCAGGGAGCTGTTCACAGCTTTGGTTCGGCCATAGCTGGAGTACTGTGTGCAGTTCTGGTCATCACACGATAGGAAGGATGTGATCGCACTGGAGCAGGTGCAGAATACAGGCAGTCTTTGAGAAGCTAAAAGCAATCTTAAGAAATGAACTATGGTAACGACACCTAACTTTAACAAACCACTTAAATGAGCAGTAAATGCTAGTGATTTGGTGATTGGAGTAGTTCTCTTAAAGGGTGACAAGGTTGGAGTGATGAAGCCAGTGGGTTACTTTTCGAAGAACCGAAAGAACTGCAGATGCTGTAAATCAGAAACAAAAACAGAAGTTGCTGGAAGCACTCAGCAGGTCTGGCAATATGTCTGAAGAGAAATCGGAGTTAACGTTTTGGGTCCAGTGACCCTTCCTTAGAACTTTTTGAGGAAGGGTCACTAGACCTGAAACATGAACTCTGATTTCTCTGCATAGATGTTGCCAGACCTGCTGAGCTTTTCCAGTAACTTCTGCTTTTATTTTTCCAAGAAGTTCATTCAACATCAGGCAAGATATTCCACTGAGGAAAAAGGGAATTGTCAGGACTTGCAGTTCTCAACATTTTACAGTTTTTGTTTGACATGAGAACTATGAGACTTTTTTTACTGATTGTAATCTGTTAACTTTTATTGGGAGATTTAAGACTAAAACTCTGAGATTGTTTGGATGGTGCTTGTTATTACAACCTTTTAATATAAAAATTGAATATATTTCAGGTAAAGAAAATGTAATTGCTGATGCTTTATCTCAAATGTGGAAAATTTAAGAATGTATAGAGATAAGTTTTAATTGTTTTAAATAAATGTTTGAATTTCACTGTGTTGAGTGATATGAGGTTGATTTGATTTGGCTTACGATCCCTGTGTCATAACAACAAGATATTTATTAATAGTTGTAATGGAAGTTGTATTCAGGGGAAGTTTCATTAGTCCGTGCAGAAGAAAGGAAAAAAAGGATATGCAGGTAGGATTAGGTGAAATGAGACCTGCAAGTTGTGTTGAAGATGAACACTGGTATAGACCCATTGAGTCAAATGGCTTTTTTCAGCAGTAATTCTATACACAATTTACCATCACACATTTAACTTGCTAAAGTAGAAATCAATTTTGTTTCTCCATTGGAGGACAGATGTTTAGCAAATGCTTGCTGCCTGGATTCAATGTGTTTAAGTCAGATTGATGCTAGTTTATTTTAGTTTGATTATGGAGCAACTCCTGTTTCATGTCTGGATTTCTTTTTCAAGAAAATCAATTTCAATTGATCTGATCAGAAGAAGAAAATCATTGCAATCATTAGTGACTATCTTTAAATATTAGTCACTTGCCTTTTTTAGGATCGTTCATTGATTAAAGAAAAGTGCAGCCGATGCAAAATGTCATATGTTATTGATAAAGTGACTGCGGGTGAATACAATATTGTTAGTGCACAGTGCGCTAAAACAAAGGAAATTAATGCAAGGTGTTTAATCTTGTAATGCTGTGGATTTGCAAGGCTTTTGTTTTATAGCATGTTAAGCAAAGGTTAGGTTATTAGCAGGAACTACTAAATATCCATCAATGCATGTGATATACATTTATATTGTGGAATCTTCCAGTGTTTAGAATGTTACAATATGATGTTTCTGCCTTTGTGTGGAATGGCTCTGTTTTCAGTATGGGGTGTAAAAGGAGGTCATTCAGCCCATTGTGCCTTAAAACTTAATCCGATAGCTCAGTAAGCTTTTCCTTGAAAGTTGTTATTGATTTTGCTGCCATCATACTTTTAGTTGGTATATTCCAAATCATTATAACTCTAACAAAAAAAATCCTTATTTTTTCAGTAGTATTTTTGCCATTTTTTTGTAAATATTTTTATTGAGAAAAAGATTTTTAATTTTTTTAAAATTAGAAAATTACTACAAAAAAAAAGCAATCATAATATAACAACAATAACAGTAAACAAACTACTGCCCTACTCCACAAACAATTTAGAAGAAAAAAAAGAATAAAGAGAAAAAAATCCTATGTAAACTACAATTCTTCTGCAGCGTGACCGAGATCGGTTCCAGCCTGGTCCAGATCTCCTCCATCACTGAATTGATCTTCTCTCAGAGTATCATCAACTCCGAGACCAGGCTCTGCTCCACAGCTAAGTCCTCTGGGGCGTTCGCTGAGGCCAATGCTGCAGCCATGGGCATGTGCGCTGCTGCAGGGGAGTGCCCTGCTTGGTGCAATCCTCGTTCTCCTTTTCCCGGAGTCATTTTTCTTAATCAATTAAACTAATATAAGGCACTTTTGGGGATCCAAAACTACCGATATTTACCACAATGGGTGAGAAAGGGAGGGTGAGTGCTGATTGTGTCTGGGTTCTGGTGCAGTGCTCAGCAAGGCAGACCTACAGGATCACCACCATCTTGGATCTCCCGTATTTTTGCCATTTAGTCATAGATTTGAGCCTCCTGATTATCGTTCTGCCTGCTGCCGAATATAATTTTTAAAATTTATTCTGTCAAAATGGTTGAGAATTTTATTTCTAGGGAGAATAATGTTGGTTTCTTTAGTCTCTTTACTTGTGAAACTGAAGCTTCTCACCTTGACCTCATCAGAGCTAGGATGCAAGAAACAGACTTGAACACAGGGACACCATTTTGAATAGCATGGGCAGAGGGTGCTGAAGAGTTGAGTCACCATTGGATTGGAAGTGCACCAAGAGTATTACATTTAACATTTTGAGTTTGATATGATGCTTCATCAAAACAGAATGGTGGGTATACTTTTCTGAGGGCTGCGGGTGCAGGGTGGATGAGCATGATCAGCAAACTGCCTGCTGTGAATGGTCAATAGGATGTGTTGATTAACACTGTCAACAAGTCGTTGAGGTATAAAGCCTACATATCTGGCATCGCACTGGCACTGAACCTCCTATCACATTATTCATTTGTGTGGTGCTGTGCTTTTCCAACACCACTCTTTTTGACTCTGACTCTCCAGCATCTGCTGTCCTCAGTTTCTTCTAGCAACATCATGTTTGTGGGGGAAAACAAAACACGGCACAAATGGATTTGCTGCATAGTAGCTGAGAGAGACGGCAAGCTTCATCTGTTGCTCAAATTTTTGAGACATCTTCTCCATTTAGGTTTATCTGAAGTAAGCCGAGTACTGTTCAGGCTTAAAGATGGTGGATGTAGATTCCCTATTGAATTTTTGTGATATGAGTGATGATTTGATCATATTATCTGTTATCATGCAAGATAATTTTGATATGCAGAAGCAATGGGCCCTGGATAACATTCCAACAATGGTAGAGTCATCGTCGTCATACAGCATGGAAATAGGCCCTTCATCCCAACTCGTCCATGTCATTCAGGTTTTTTAAACTGAAGTAGTCCCATTTAGCTGCATTTGGCTCAGATCCCTCTAAACCGTTCCTATCCATAAGTATACTGAGTACTTGTGCTCCAGAACTTGCTGCTCCCCTAGCTAAGCTCTTCCAGCACAGCTACAATACTGGCATCTACCCAACAATAATGAAAATTGCACAAGAATGTCCTGTACATAAAAAGCAGGACAAATCCAACCTGGCCAATTACTGCCTATCAGTGTACTCTCGATCATCAATGAAGCGATGGAAGGTTGTTATCAACAGTGCTATCAAGCATTACCTGGTCAGCAATAACCTGCCCAGTAACGCCCAGTTTGGATTATACCAAGACCACTCAGCTCCTGATCTCATTACAGCCTTGGTTCAAACATGGACAGAAGAGCTGAATTCCAGAAGTGAGGTGGGAGTAAAAGCCCCTGACATCAAAAAGCCCGAGCAAAACTGGAATCAATGGAAATTAGGAGACAGACTCTCCACTAGTTGGAGTTGTACCTGGCCTATTGGAGGTTGATTGGTTGTTTGTCATCTCAGCTCCAGGATATCTTGACAGGAGTTCCTCAGGGTAGTGCCCTAGGCCCAACCATCTTCATCTGCTTCATCAATCACCTTCCTTCCAACATCAGGTCAGAAGTGGGGATGTTTGCCAATAATTGCACAATGTTCAACACTATTCACAACTCCCCAGAAACTGAAGCAGTCCATGTTCAAATGTCACAGTATCCAGGCTTGGGCTGACAAGTGGCAAGTAACATTGGCTCCACAGAAATGCCAGGCAATGCCCATCTCCAATAAGAGACAATCCAACCACCACTCCTTGACATTCAATGGTGTTACCATCACTGAAACCCCCATCATCAATATCCTGGAGTTTATCATTAAACAGAAACTCAACTGGACTCACTATATAAATGCAATATCTACAGGACAAGGACAGAGGCTGGGAGTACTGTGTAAAAACAATTTCTGCAGATGCTGGAAACCGGATTCTGGTTTAGTGATGCTGGAAGAGCACAGCAGTTCAGGCAGCACTGCTCCTCGGGATGCTGCCTGAACTGCTGGGAGTACCGTGGTGAGTGACTCACCTTCTGACACCTCAAAACCTGTCCACCATCTACAGGGCACAAGTCAGCAGTGTGATGGAATACTCCCCACTTGCCGCAATGGCTGCAGCCCCCACAACAATCAAAAAAATTGACACCATGTAGGACAAAGCAGTCCACTTGATTGGCACCACCCACAAGCATCACTTTCTTCACCTTGGATGTCAACAGCAACAGAACTATGTATAAGATGCATTGCAGAAATTCACCAAAGATCCGTAGACAGCATCTTCCAGATCCACAATTGCTTCCAGCTAGAAGGACAAGGGTAGCAGATGCATGGGAATACTACCACCTGCAAGTTCCCCTCCAAACCATTCACCATTCTGACTTGGAAATGTATCACCGTTCCTTCACTTGCTTGATCAGAATCATGTAACATCCACCCTGAGGGTCTTGAGGGTCAACCTACCGTACATGGATAGCAGTGGTTCAAGAAAACAGCTCACCCCTACCTCCCTCAAGGGCAACTAGGGACGGGCAATAAATGCTGGCCAGCCAGCAATGGCTATATTCCAGAGTGGATAAAAGAAAATCTTGGAACTATCATTGAACACAAATTTCCTTTATTAGGTTTTATATGTGTGTGTATATATAGGGAAAAAAAAAGAACTGCAGATACTGTAAATCAGGAACAAAAACAGAAATTGCTGGAAAAGCTCAGCAGGTCTGGCGGCATCTGTGGAGAGAAATCAGAGTTATTGTTTTGGGTCAGGTGACCCTTCCTCAGAACTGATGGTAGTTTGGAAAATGTGGGTTTTTATGCAGAAGATAGGATGAGGAATGGGGTGAGGAGTAAATGATAGGTGGATGGAGCCCAAATAGAGAGAAAAACAGTTGGATAGACAAAGGAGTGAATAATGATCTGGCTAGGAGGGTGAATAGTTGTTAATGGAGAGTGTTAGTGGCTAACAATGGGTTGTGTATAATAGCAGACTGTGATTACAAGGCCTGGTGTGTGGGGGTGGGGGCTAGGATATAGGAGAGTTCAGACTCTAAAGTTATTGAAGTCGATGTTAGGTCCAGAAGGCTGCAGGGTCCCCAAGTGGAAAATAAAGTGTTTTTCTAGCTAATACTGAGCTTCACTGGAGCACTGCAGCAAGCCTTCTATATATGTATAATGGGGTTTGTCTTGAGATTATACAATGCTGCCAGCTACTTCTATGGCAGATAAAAATCAATCATTAGATGTTCCACAATAAGCATTTGCCAGGTCTTCTGGGCTTGCTTTCAGGGCCTCAGCATCGTTAGGTGACTTGTTGATAAATGATATGTCAAATCTTCTATAATGATGCCCCTTTGTTCAAGTCCGTTTCCTGTGTCCTAGCTCTGAGTGCAAAACAAAAAGCTTCAATTTCTTGCCTCTTTTTGGCAATGTTTGTAGTTGAAATCAGTCATCCCTAGAATTAATGTTAATTGTGGCTTCGTTGGTAACACTCTCCTCTGAAATAGGTTTTGTGTTTAAGTGCATAAAAATCCAGACTGATACTTCAGTGCATTACTGAAGGAGCACTGCACTGTCAGAAGAGCTGTCTTTTGGTTGAGAAGTTAAACTGAGATGGATGTTAAAGATCCCAAGGCATTATTTCAAGGAAGAACAGGAGAGGTGTCCTTGGTGTCCTGGCAACATTCACCCCCCAGTTGACAGCACATAACAGCACCTTACTTTCAAATGTCCAATGGTTTCTGAACAAACATTAACACCCACAAGCAGTCCAGCTTCCAGGGAGCCAGTCTCCATTGTTGGCACACAGAACTCCTTTGTTTGTACTTTTGAAAAAAAAACAAATTACCGGACCCTCACTATCAGTGCTTTTTACACTGTTTTTACTTCAAACAACAGGGGAACTTTCTACAGATGAGCTGAGCCAGAGGGTAATGAAGGGTAACTGAGCCAGCAATAATGTGATATCTGGTCATTATCACATTGTTACCCTTGGCAGAATTTGGCGATGTTAGTCTGCGATGCAGATACAACAGAAGCAAAATTATCTTTTTAGTAAAACTGTTCAGCATCTTTTCAAACCTTTCAGATTTTTCCTAAGTGCTCCAGTTGAGGCCTAATATAGATTTGCCACGGTCAGTAGTATCAGGTGAATAGCATACATTGCAAATTTGTTGATATACAGTATGTCAAATGTTGGAGGACCCTAATGATGCAGTGTTAGTTTCCCAGCCTCTGGATCAGGAGGCCTGGGGTCAAGTCTCACTTGTTCTAGAGGTGTATAACAGCAGCTCTGAACAGGTTGATTAGGAAATATTTATCTCAAATGTTGGATGTTTGTTTTTCATTTTGCCCATTTTTATTACTTTCAAGGCGAAGAACCAGATTTCTCAACAATTATAAAGATCCTTCCTTCAATGTGGAGCAAGAAATCAGTGTCTTTGTAATCATAAGAAGCTCACCCTGTTTCAGCACTTCAGCGTGAAAGATGGGTTATTAAATCACCTTGTGGCCTCATGGCCATTGCATCGATTGACAGCACGTCAATATAAATGTGGGATGAATTGCAGTGACTTGAAATCGTAAACAAAGGCTAGGTATTCTTTTTGATATGATTTTTTGACCTCAAAACACAAGGACCTTTTAAAGTCAGTGAACCGGTCATTCCCACAGGACTTTGTGCACTGTATCTCTTGTTCTGTTACATTCTTTTGCATTGTGAAGACCATATCATTTTAATCTTCGTTATTGGATTGAAATGGGAGAAAGACTATTATAAGAAAGGATTGTGGAAGAGGGCGGCCTATCTCAAGATGAGACGTGAAGGTTCAATTGGGGCGATTGAGAGTTATAGGGTAGCCAGGAAGGACCTGAAGAGAGAGCTAAGAGCAGCAAGGAGGGGACATGAAAGGTCCTTAGTCGGTAGGATTAGGGAAAACCCTAAGGCTTTCTATAGGTATGTTAGGAATAAAAGAATGACTAGGGTAGGAATAGGTCCAGTCAAGGATAGTAGTGGGAAGTTGCGTGTGGAGGCGGAAGAGATTGGGGAGACACAATGAATACTTTTCTTCAGTATTTACCCAGGAACAGGGCATTGTCGCCGATGTGAATACTGAGTCACAAATAAGTAGAATGGATGGCTGTGAGGTATGTAGAGAAGAGGTGTTGGAAATCCTGGAAAAGGTGAAAATAGATAAGTCCCCTGGGCCTGATGGCATTTATCCTAGGATTCTCTGGGAAGCAAGGGAGGAGATTGCAGAGCCATTGGCCTAAATTTTTATGTCCTCGTTGTCTACAGGAATAGTACCAGAAGACTGGAGGCTAGCAAATGTGGTTCCCTTGTTCAAAAAGGGGAGTAGGGATAACCCTAGTAACTATAGGCCGATGAGTCTCACTTCTGTTGTGGGCAAAGTCTTAGAGAGAATTGTAAGGGATAGGATTTATGAACATCTGAATAGGAATAATGTGATCAAGGATAGTCAGCATGGTTTTGTGAAGGGCAAGTCGTGCCTCACAAACCTTATTGAATTCTTTGAAAAGGTGACGAAGGAGGTTGATGAGGCGAAAGCGGTAGATGTGGTATATATGGATTTTAGTAAGGCGTCCGATAAGGTTCCCCATGGTAGGCTACTGCAGAAAATACGGAGATATGGCATGGAGGGTGAGTTGGAGGTTTGGATTAGGAATTGGCTGGATGGAAGAAGACAGAGGGTAGTAGTTGATGGCAAAGTTTCTTCATGGAGTGCCGTCACTAGCGGTGTTCCGCAAGGATCTGTTTTGGGACCATTGCTGTTTGTCATTTTTATAAATGACATGGAAGAGGGGTTAGAAGGTTGGGTAAGCAAGTTTGCGGATGATACGAAAGTCAGAGGAGTTGTTGACAGTGAGGAAGGATGTAGCAGGTTACAGCAGGATATAGAGAAGCTGCAGAGCTGGGCAGAAAGGTGGCAAATGGAATTCAACGTAGCTAA
>NC_057718.1:29218118-29219181 GCF_004010195.1 Chiloscyllium plagiosum | reverse complement strand
ATTAAGGGGGGTTAGATATAGGACTGAAGTTAGGGGTAGGTTCTTCACTCAGCGAGTCGTAAGTTCATGGAATGCCCTGCCAGTAGCAGTGGTGGACTCTCCCTCTTTATGGGCATTTAAGTGGGCATTGGATAGGTATATGGAGGATAGTGGGTTAGTATAGGTTAGGTGGGCTTGGATCGGCGCAACATCGAGGGCCAAAGGGCCTGTACTGCGCTGTATTCTTCTATGTTCTATGTTCTATGAGTATTGCACTTTTTAAAAATACCGGATCCTCATTGTACATGTTGTTTACATGGCTGTTTCTTCAAAAAGTGGGGGAGTTTACTACAAATGAGTTGGGGCAAGGAGTGTTTATGAAGGGTGATTCAGTGAGAAACAAACAGTTGATTGGCCTGTGGAGTGGGGGTAACCAGTTGTCAATGACAAAAAAGTTCTGCCTGCCAACAACTGTGATTGGCATTCAGGCAGCAGAACAGCTTGTGGGTGTGAATGTTATTCAGAAGCCATTGAATGTCTGACAGTAAGGAGCTGTCCTTTTCAAGCCTGAAGAAAGTCAGTTTATTTCTACACAACAGTTGCTGAAAGCAGCCAGGCTTTTAACCAATAAATAAGAAATTTTATGAATGGAACCAGTCGCTGTGAAAATGCCTGAACAAGGAAGTTCAACTCCAAACAAGCCAAAAGGATGATCTCAATGAACCATGTGGACACGGACCATTGAACTGCTTCCCAGTCTTTCCCTCTGCCAATAGTACCATTTTTTTGTGTCTATTTATGTCTATGTGTGTGTAAGTGGAGTTTAATAAATGAGTTAGAGGTTTAACTTGTAGAGTTAAATATTAATAGCTCACAACTGTTCTTCTATAGTTAGAATTTATTTATTTGTCGTAGAAAGTAATTCTCATTGAGTACAGAAAACCTGGTCTGTGCTTTCTGTCAACCTGATAAACTGGGGAGTCTTGAGTACTTCTATAAAATTTTCAAAATTTGTGATGGTGCTGTGAATAGTAGAGCATAATTTCCAGTGAGGCAATAATTTCCCCGCCCCTCCAAATTCCCC
>NC_057718.1:29212354-29217628 GCF_004010195.1 Chiloscyllium plagiosum | reverse complement strand
TCAGCACCGCCTTCCTAACCTGCAATCTTCTTCCTGACCTCTCCGCCCCCACCCCACTCCAGCCTATTACCCTCACCTTGACCTCCTTCCACCTATCGCATTTCCAACGCCTCTCCCCCAAGTCCCTCCTCCCTACCTTTTATCTTAGCCTGCTGGACAAACTTTCCTCATTCCTGAAGAAGGGCTTATGCCCAAAACGTCGATTCTCCTGTTCCCTGGATGCTGCCTGACCTGCTGCGCTTTTCCAGCAACACATTTCCAGCTCTGATCTCCAGCATCTGCAGACCTCACTTTCTCCTCAATAATTTCCAGTGAGGCAAAGCAGCATAAATACCTGCTGAATTGAGTTTCCTGCCTCTCTCAAACACTGTCTTTGCACCTACTTGTTCCTGGTCTCTGTGTCCCTTTCTCAACTCCTTCCTGTATCTTCCTCTCAAATTTGTCTTGTGCAGTACCATTTTGCATTCTTGTGCTTTCTCTTCCACTCTAACCCACTCCGCGCCCAAGTTTTTAGTGTGATTTCTTCAGGTGCTTTGAGTGTTTGTGGAAGTAATCATGTAATCAATGTGACACCAATACTATTGTCAGCACCAAGCTTTTTCCTGAGGAGAGAATCTTGCTAGTTACTTTCAACCAGTCATTTCAGATGTGCAAATGTGAATTACTGTCAATGGTCAATTTGGGTTGGGTTAATTGTAGATATGATTTCTCAGCTTCACTCTACAGTGCATCAAATGCCTGTCCCTGGCTTGTCAAGTATCTGACTGGTTCTTAATTTGATAGAGATTCCCTAAAACAGGGTAATGAGGACTGTTGCTAGCTCCCCAGCTAGAGGGTAAGACTCTCTTCTCCATTAAATATTGCCCCAGTGGTGGGATTCTGTAAATACCTTTATTTCAAAATAGTCTGTTACAGTTTTTACAAGGAGATACCGTTTCTCAAGTGAAGTTTGTGTAAGGATCTCATAGATTTTAAAGAACAGGTTTACGATTTTGTTACTTAGAGTGCACAGAAAAGATTGCACCCTTAGTTTTTATTGCATCCTCAACTGTATCAATTAAGCCCTGTTGAATATCTCAAGAAGAATATCTATTTACTAAGTATGTAAGTTAGTTCGCTGAGGTGGAACGTTTGTTTTCAGATGTTTCATCACCATAATAGATAAGGTCATCAGTGAGAGTCTCTGGTGAAGCGCTGGTGGTATATCCCGCCTCTCTATTTATAGGTCATAGTTTCTTAAGGTGGGTGATATCATTTCTGGGTTTTTTTCAAGGGAACGTTGTTGTGTTTATTGATGGAGTTCTTGTGCATGTCTAAGAATTCTTGTGCATGTCTTTCTTTTCACCTGTCCTAGGACATGTGTGTTGTCCCAATCAAAGTGGTGCCCTTCTTTGCCTGTATGTATAGAAACTAATGATAGTGGGTCATGTCTTTTGGTGGCCAGTTGATGTTCATGTATCCTGGGATTCTAACAAGAACCCCATCAATAAACACATTGACTTAGATCCCATTTACGTTCCCTTGAAAAAAAGAGCTGAAAATCACATCACCCACCTTAAGAAACCAAGACCTATAAACAGAGAGGCGGGAAATATCACCAGAGCTTCACCGGAGACTCTCACTGCTCATATTACCTAGTATGGTGACGAAACATTGAAAACAAACCTTTCAGCTCAATAAGTTAACTTACATACTTACCATCAACCTGAGCTACAAATCTTCTCAAAAATCGCTAATATCTATTTACTGTTACATAGTCTATCATTGCTACCAGAAAACCCTTTAGAACTTCAGATTTATTAACTGATCCAACCATATATTTTGTACACTAAGAAACAAAGAATATTTTACAGGTCCTGCAGTAGATTTAATTTGTTGTGGAACTTGTATTTACACCAATTGCTGTTATAATTTTCCATTGGATACTACATTTTGTCTCACATTCATAGTTGCTGTATAATTTTATGATCTTTTTGTCATCTATTGTGCTTATACTTACATCTCCAAGGAAGCAATATAAGAATTAGTGGGATGCCCACTAAAAAGGGCTAGGCAGGTAGATCAGGCCTTCCTGTCTGTGGGCCACTCAAGGCCATTAGTGACAACTTTAATGGCCACTTAAGGGCCGCCTCTTAATATCAATATGTAGGGAGACTGCACAGTAAGATGAGCCAATATGTTTCTCTGTTTTGCAATTTATTTTTTGCTTGATTGCACTTACCATGGCCCTATTATTACAAAGTTCAAAGTGCTATCTCCAGGTGCAACCACAACTTGAAACGACAAAATGGGAAACTCTGCAGTGAGGTTGTTTAAAATGAATAGTTTTGAAGTTGCAAATGATTTTCCTGACATCCAAAACACACAAAGCTGCACCTGTTAAGTATCCTCTGGAGTTGATATTCAGCATGTTCACATCATAATGGTCAAAAACCTTAAGTTATTATTTGGCTGAAATAATAGATTTCATCCCTCCCTGTTTGCCAAATATATCGAAATCAAGTGACAACTTTGTTTACCACAGAGTCCATAGCCAAATTATTTGGGTTGAAATATAAAATTTTGTGTCCTACAATAAGACTTGAGGACCTCAAATTTATTTTTAAAAATTGTATTGTCTTTGGAATCATTCAATCACCATTGCTTTTCATCAGCTCATGTTTCAAGCATTGTGATGTCTTGCAGTGTAGGTCTGAGCCTTCAATAAAAAAAAGTGACAATTCATACATTTGCATCTTCTTAAAATAACTTTCATTTTAAAATGTTTGTACAGGCAAATCGAGATGGTGTAATAAGTCGTGCGCCAGACCAGAGAGAGGACCGCAACATCAGCTTCCAGAATGCCACTGCCTTGTATGATCTCTTGAGCATAACTATGGGCAGAAGGAAGCAGTATGAAATGCTCTCAGAAGTAAGCAATTAAAGTTATTTTTGAATAGGGACATAAGTTGTGTATATCAGTTGACTCAACCTCACAAATTTAGCTGCAAACTATGCACAGATTGGAAAAAAATTAAACACATGAATCATAGAGTAGTCAGTAAAACATGAGACATCTATTGAAAATTTAGTTTTTATTTGTAATTGTGAAATAGAGTGTAATGAATTCAAACAGATGTACAGGAACATTAATGCTAAGCAGAAGATGTGATAATAGTGAGCAGAATGTTGGAACGATCATATTGGATTAAGAAAAATAGCTAATTTTAGGGTTGGACAAATTGTCTGATCTCACCGTCCTTCAAGTGATGCTCTTCCCAGATCCTATACATTCAGATCTCAAAACACATTTTGCAAAATATTTTTATTTTACCAAGGGTTTTATGCCTACATTTTAAATTTCCACCTACACTTTTTAAAAATCTTGTGTATATATCTGGAAATCTTTGTTAAATCAAAACAGCTCTGAAGCTGAAACAAAGACTGGAATGGCTGGAGGAATTCATCAAGTCTGGCAGCATCTGTGAAAAGAAAACAGAGTTAATTTCTCGGGTCCAGTGACCATTCTGATTTTGAGCATCTGCAATTCTTTGTTTTATTTTACTGCTCTGATGCTGCTCTTCTGCTTAGCTTTGAGTATTGTTCTTCGTGTATTGTGCATCTCCAGCAGCTTTTTAATATTGATTTCAGATCTAATTTTATTTAGGTTCATGTAATGTACAATCTTTCTTAACCAGTTTGCACTTTAGATTTCAGGAGATTAGTGTTTAGTATAAGCCACAGAAATCTGATGTCCATTTGGAATCTTAATTTAGTTCCTAACTTCCCAGCAATCAGTATGATGAAATGTCATTAGTCGTTAGTCCTAGTTAAACTGGGATAGTATTACCTACCAATGATTGGGTGAGGTTTGAAGTTTTCAAAATCTCCAAACCCAAGCCAAACTCACTCACTCCTAGATTTAACAGACGGAAGACTAAAAACAGCCATTCTGATTTGAAGATGTTGAGTTAAATGTTATTATGAGTTTGCTGCCCTCCTGTTTTACATCTGTCACACATATAGTCCTAGTGTTTGAATTTCCCATGCTTTGGGAACCTGGCAGGTAAAAGTAGATGAGAAAGGTTTTGAAAAAGCATACCTTTACATCACTCCAGAAGAAACAGGAATTTACCTTCTTCCTTGCATTGGATGCCTCCACCTACTCTCTGTTGAATGCAACAGGCGATTCCCTACATAACCTCAGTCTTTATTAGAGTCCCCCTGACTGATAGGCAGCAAAACCTGGAAAACAGTCAGTGAACTCTGACAGTCAAGCTGACCTGAAGTAGGGGTCCTGATTGGGGGTTAAACATGGGGGTTATGGATCCAGTCTCCACATTATTATGAGACTATCCAGAATTCTGAGTTTGCCAACCAAAATTCTTACCCCATCTCCGCAAATTGGGGCCAATATGTGAGTGAAATGCCTTTTGCTTTTTTGTAATTCTTTTCTAATCTGATGGGGTATTCCTCTTCTCATGAAAGTTAATTCTCATTTTTACCTTAATCAGGAAATCTTTTTATCAGTTGAATGACTGAGTCCATATTACACTGTTACTGTCTTGCAGAGAGGAAGACAAAAGCAACATAAAGAGTCATTTTGTTCCACAGTTTCTTCCTGAATGTCTAACAATAAAGTTATTAATTGGTATAATGTGTAAGATGCTCTGTGGGATAGTTCTCTTCCATTTACCAAGTATTACCATCTAGAATTATCTGTAAGGAAAATCACTTTGAGAGGATTGGTGCAGACAGCTGGAGTCCCTCTTAAATCAATATCACTTTGTATTTCTTCTGGGCTCAGAGACTGCAGAATTAAGAAACAAGGTGACTGACCTTGTAGAACCATTTTCTCAAATCATATTCATCTACCATTTACCATAATCCCATTCTTTTGTAAGGGCCTAGTGAGAGGTAGAAATTTGTGTAGACTTATTCGTTAGTTCTATTTCAAACACCCATTGCAATGGAACAGATAGAACATAGAACATAGAACATAGAACAATACAGCACAGAACAGGCCCTTCGGCCCACGATGTTGTGCTGAACATTCGTCCTAGCTTAAGCACCCATCCATGTACCTATCCAATTGCCGCTTAAAGGTCACCAATGATTCTGACTCTGCCACTCCCACAGGCAGCGCATTCCATGCCCCCACCACTCACTGGATAAAGAACCTACCTCTGACATCCCCCCTATACCTTCCACCCTTCACCTTAAATTTATGTCCCCTTGTAACACTCTGTTGTACCCGGGGAAAAAGTCTCTGACTGTCTACTCTATCTATTCCCC
>NC_057718.1:29194902-29210640 GCF_004010195.1 Chiloscyllium plagiosum | reverse complement strand
GATTTTTCATGCCCTCTCTTAGCTCTCCTAATCCCTTTCTTCAGCTCCCTCCTGGCTATCCTGTATCCCTACAACGCTCTGTCTAAACCTTGTTTCCTCAGCCTTATGTAAACCTCCTTCTTCCTCTTTACTAGATATTCAACCTCCCTCGTCAACCAAGGTTCCCTCACATGACCATTTCTTTCCTGCCTTACAGGTGCATACATAATCAAGGACACGTAGTATCTGTTCCTTGAAAACGTTCCACATTTCGATGACATCCTTCCCTGACAGCTCCCCCAGTTGTAAAACCTACCCTGTTGCATGCACCTATCTCTCTCCATAACCAAGGTGAAAGTCACAGAATTGTGTTCACCATCACCACAATGCTCACCCACTAACAAGCCCATCACTTGTCCTGGTTTGTTACCGAGTACCAAATCCAATATGGGCTCCCCTCTGGTCGGACAATCTACATACTGAGTTAGAAAAGCTTCCTGGACACACTGCACAAACACCGCCCCGTCCAATCAATATTTGGGAAGTTGAAATCGCCCATGACTACTACCCTGTGGCTTCTGCACCTTTCCAAAATCTGTTTCCCAATCTGTTTCTCCACATCTCTGCTGCTATTGGGGGGCCTATAGTAAACACCCAACAAGGTGACTGCTCCTTTCCTATTTCTGACTTCAGCCCATAGGCAGATCCCCCTCGAACTGCCTTTCTGCAGCCATTATACCATTTCTAATTAGCAACGCGAGACCCCCTCCTTTTTTACTACCCTCCCTAATCTTACTGAAACATCTGTAACCAGGAACCTCCAACAACCATTCCTGTCCCTCTTCTATCCACGATCTGAGCTTAAAACAAATTAGGAAGATGCGATATGGAGCTCTGTCTATTTATAAGATTATACCAACACTTGCAGATGTGTGGTATCCTGGAACATATCACCTAAGATCCAAGCCATATATGTTCGCATATAATTTATCACATAGAAACTTGTTGAAACTTTATTGCTGGAACAGCACAGCAGGTCAGGCAGCATCCAGGGAACAGGAGATTCGACGTTTCGGGCACAGGCCCTTCTTCAGTTCCTGAAGAAGGGCCTGTGCCCGAAACGTCGAATCTCCTGTTCCCTGGATGCTGCCTGACCTGCTGTGCTGTTCCAGCAATAAAGTTTCAACTTTGATCTCCAGCATCTGCAGACCTCACTTTCTCCTCATCACATAGAAACTTCCCAACTACTCTTAGCTGAGAGACACAGCCAAAATATAGGGGGTTTGTTATTGATGAATACCCACTAAGCCTGGACTGAGTTGGTACAGACTCATTTCATTTAGTACTTTTATAACCAACAAGAGACAATAGGACAGTCAGTATGACTGTTTCCAGCTTTCAAAAGCGCAGGTTCATCGCTCCTTGAAAGTGGAGTTGCAGATAGATAGGATAGTGAAGAAGGTGTTTGGTTTGCTTTCCTTTATTGGTCAGAGTATTGAGTACAGGAGTTGATAGGTAATGTTGCAGCTGTACAGGACATTGGTTAGGCCACTGTTGGAATATTGCATGCAATGCTGGTCTTCCTATCGGAAAGATGTTGTGAAACTTGAAAGGGTTCAGAAAAGATTTACAAGGATGTTGCCAGGTTTGGAGGATTTGAGCTATAGGGAGAGGCTAAATAGGCTGGGGCATGTTTTCCCTGGAGCATCGGAGGCTGAGGGGTGACCTTATAGAGGTTTACAAAATTATGAGAGGCATGAATAGGATAAATAGGCAAAGTCTTTTCCCTTGGGTCGGGG
Source organism: Chiloscyllium plagiosum (assembly GCF_004010195.1). NCBI lineage: Eukaryota > Metazoa > Chordata > Chondrichthyes > Orectolobiformes > Hemiscylliidae > Chiloscyllium > Chiloscyllium plagiosum. The sequence goes on along the minus strand of NC_057718.1, from coordinate 29,208,862 downwards.
AGTCAAGAACTAGAGGGCATAGGTTTAAGGTGAGAGGGGAAAGATATAAAAGAGATTGAAGGGGCAACGTTTTCATGTAGAGGGTGGTGTATGGAATGAGCTGCCAGAGGAAGTGGTGGAGGCTGGTACAATTGCAACATTTAAGAGGCATTTGGATGAGTATATGAATAGGAAGGGTTTGGAGGGATATGGGCCGGGTGCTGGCAGGTGGGACTAGATTGGGTTGGGATATCTAGTTGGCATAGACGGGTTGGACCGAAGGGTCTGTTTGAATGCTGTACATCTCTGACTCTAAATACCTCACATCTTTTCCTTTCATGACACTTATGTTAGGTTTCAGAGATCAGTATGTCATGATGTCTTTTAGACACATATTCAAGATATCATCACTATTATAGCATGTGACCTGCAGGTGTTTTAAAACATCTTGGTACTCCATCATATCTCCGATCACTTGGAGTAAGACAGTTTACTGGAGCATGGTCCTGTGTTCTAACCTAGCAGCTTAATATGAGCACAAACACTTGTGTGCTTGAGAAATGTAAAATTTGTACATAACAATCAATGTAATGTTGCTTGGATTCCTCAACATTATAGTATGAATGCTCGGTTTCTTATGTAATGAGAGATGTCATAAGCGTTACTGCATCGGTAAAACATCCCACGACAATAAACTCCCATCATAGTTGCAGCAGTACCTATCTGTAAAAGACTGCAATATATTGCTAGATATTTGGAAAGCTGATTCAAATGGCATTGGACAGCATAAAACTTAGGAGAAAGTGAGGACTGCAGTTGGTGGAGATCAGAGTTGAAAAGTGTGGCACTGGAAAAGCACAGCAGGTCAGGCAGCATCTGAGGAGCAGGAGAGTTGATGTTTCGGGCATAAGCTCTTTATCAGAGCTGAGCTGCTCAGCCTTAAGCAGTGTGAGTTTCTGTGAGTAAAAGTAGTTGCACAGATCTATAGATGAGACACTGACCACCAGGAAAACAGAGCTAATGTTTTGGTTAGAGTGTACATTCTTTGAAGTCACAAGAAATTCTTAAGATTATTTTCATTAGGAAAATAGATAAAAGGGCTGAAGTACATTTTTGACCAGTTTCTAATTAGGGACCCTAATTAGCAGTTTTTAATTAGCTTAAGATATTAGAACCAGCATTTCTATGGCAAAATCATGGTTAGCAGAAACCTCATTATGGATTGGGTATCCAGTGAAAGTCTTGCAGACAACACATGCAGTTCTCGAAGGAAGTGAGGACTGAAGATGTTGGAGATCAGAGTCGAAAAGTGTGGTGCTGGAAAAGCACAGCAGATCAGGCAGCATCCGAGGAGCAGGAGAATCGACCTTTCGAGCATGAACTCTTCATCAGGAATAAGGGAGTGGCCCAAGGGGGCTAAGAGATAAATGGGAGGGAGGCTGGGGCCTGTGGGAAGGTAGCTGGGAATGTAATAGGTAAATGAAGGTGGGGGCGAAGGTGATAGGTCAGAGAGGAGGGTGGAGCGGATAGGTGGGAAGTAAGATAGACAGGTAGGACAGTTCAAGTGGGCGGTGCTGAGTTGGAAGGTTGGATCTGGGAAATGAGGAAACTGGTGAAATCGGCATTGATCCCATATGGTTGGAAGGTCCCAAGGTGAAAGATGAGGGGTTCTTCCTCCAGGTATCGGGTGGCTAGAATTTGATGGTGGAGGAGGGCCAGGGCTTGCATGTTCTTGGTGGAGTGGGAGGGGGAGTTAATATGTTCGGCCACAGGGTGGTGGGGTTTTTTAGTGCGTGTGTTCCAGAGATGTTCTCTGAAACAGAACAAATACAGTTCTGTTTTATAGATAAAGTGCTAGATGGCTTTGAGAAAAGAACTCCAAAAGTCTTGCTTTCGTTTGGCAAGGTGAGCTTTGCACAATTAGCACATCCAGTCTTTCGGTTGATGATCACAAAACAATCTGAAAGTTCTTGAAGATAAGTTCAAGGTAAGAACTAACTTCAGGATTAGAAAACGCCAACTGTCATATAGACAGCAACCTCCAGAATCTGTTGATCAGCTTGTTGCAAGATGCTGCAGTCAAGGGCTAGAGTGTGACTTCCTGAAGAGAAGCTCTCAAAGAGGCTAATTTGAGATTGTCATCATTGTCACACCAATTACAACATTCTGAAGGATCTTTTGTACAAGAAAAGTGCCATACCTTTGACATATTTCTGGAGAAAGGACACCAGTATGAAGATGGTAGTGGCAGGCCAACAATAAGTACATGCGTTAAGTACAGTGAAGACAATTGCTATGATCAGCAAAGTACACCAAGATTACAAACTCTGTGTCAGATGTGGTTTGTTGCATCTATCCAAAAAGGACCTAACATTTCTTGATATTTGTAAAGTTGTATGGCACCAAGGGCATTGGGCACACGTATGCAGGAAATCTGGATCCGGAAGCCAAACTAGGACTTTGAGGAAGACACAGGCGACCAACAAGACTGCACAATGCCACAACACTGGCAGCAAGGAAAGTATTAAGGAAATTCAAAAATGCAAACACATCTGTGAGGGTCAAAGTTAACCAAGCGAAAGACAAATTTCAGACCTTGCCTAGCAACCGATTGTCTAACTATTCTGAGTATAGGGATTCTTCTTCAAAGTCAGGGAAGAATGAAAGAGATGATGATGATCAAGCAAGTAAAGAACCACCAAGACAATGCAATTGACGAGTGTAAGTTAGAATTACAAATGCAAATCATCGTTTTCAGCAATGATGAGTGTGATTGACCACCTAGGAAAGTTTATGTCATTGGTTATGCATTCTATGGAATCTTGTGCAGCTGTTAAGCCAGATCCTAGAACCACATCTCCACCCACACATTTGACAGGTATTTCTGGGAGTTGGAATTGGTCCATAGCATTGAGATCATTGGCATTCCTTTTCCATGTTTCCTCTTGCAACCAGATGTTCTTAAAGAATTGTGTCCTTTCCAACAGAGTTTACTCTGAATCTGGTTCTTCCAAACGAGGATCTCCCATGTGTTGCCATCCATGTTGCATTTCTTGAGGGAGATCTTCTGGGAGTCTTTGAAATCCTTCTGTTGTCCTCCTCTTGTTCAAGTGCCTTCTTTGAGCTGGGTGAAGAAGATTGGCTTTGCTCATCAGAATTCAGGCATCATACACATGTGTACATGCAAATAGCTAGTTACCAGCAAAGGTTTCTAGAATGTATAACCAGCCCTGATCCTATAAATCAGTCTTGATCATGGTGCTATATTGTGAAGGAACTGATGCTAGCTCAAGCTAATGTACGAAATGCCAATTCTGCATGGAGAGTGAATGAACACTCCTTTGATGATTATGGAGTGCTGTTATACAACAGCAACCAGCAAGGCAATAAATTAGTCAAATGAGTACAACAGAGAACAGCATGTACCTCACCAGACCAACTGTACCTCCTTTGGTATACAAACACTTTTAGGGCGAGTTGCTAAATCTGCAAACATTGTCAAATTTTGAAATGTCATTAGTCATAGAAATGTACAGCATGTAAACAGACCTTTCAGTCCAACTTGTCTATGCTGACCAGATATTCTAAATTAATCCAGTCCGATTTGCCAGCACTTGTCCCATATCCCTCTAAATCCTTCCTATTCACATCTGATGCCTTTTAAATGTTGTAATTGTATCAGCCTCCACCACTTCCTCTGGCAGCTCATTCCATACACATACCATCCCTTGGGTGAAACAGTTGCTCCTTAGTCCTTTTTAAATCTTTCCCCATTCACCCTAAGCTTATGCCCTCTAGTTCTGGACTTCCCTAACCTAGGGAAAAGACCTTGTTTGTTTACACTATCCATGCCCCTTATGATTTTATAGACCTCTCTAAGGTTACCCCTCAATATCCGATACTCCAGGGAAAACAGCCAAAGCCTATTTAGCCTCTCCCTATAGCTCACACCTTCCAACTCTGGCAACATCCTTGTATATCTTTTCTGAACCCTTTCAAGTTTCACACTATTAATGTAATTAATGTAATTATCAAATTGACAACACATGCGTGTGTTGTCATTAAAAAAAGTATATGAATCGATTCGGGATAGATTTTTAGCTTTCAGCAAAAAAAAGATTTTATGTTTCATGATGAATATGTCAGTATGTCTTTAAGGGATGTATGTATGACATAATCACTGTACATTGTGACCTGAGGTTATATAGAGATCTCATTTATGACCTTGATTTAGATTATTTAAAGCACAACAGTCTACTGGAAGCATTATCTTCTATTGCAACCTAACAGCTTAATATTAACACAAGCATTTTATGTAGAGTCACTGGACTTGAAATGTTAACTTTGATTTCTTCCCAGACCTGCTGAGTTTTGCCAGCAATTTTACTTTTGTTTCAGACCAACAGCATTTGCAGTTTTTTGTTTTATTTCAGTTATAATGAACGTTTATTGAATTCTTCAGTGTCATGATATCCGTACTCAGTTTCTTGTGTTAGGGGAGGTAATATGAGCACTGTTAGAAGTAAACTCTCACAATCTTGTACAACTGATTTTCTGTAAATCTATTTCATAAAAGCACATCTTAGAAAAGCAACTGAGGAGTATATAGTATGAAAAACATTTTTTAAATTCAGTTTCGCCTTGTAATAAAGTATCTTGTTTCAAATTTAAATTTGGTCCAGTAATTCTCTATTGCAACCCTCAAAGCGGTATTGCAGATAGCCAAATCCAAGTAGGTGGTTGCTTAGGAACCAACATGAGTGAGTAGTTTCTTCAATCAGCAATAAATTTTAGTGACCCAGAAAGCTGATTTTTTCCAAGCCTGGTTTCCCGTGTTTTAAATTAATATTTTGCCCTTCATTGTTTGGTGTTGTCACAGTTCTTAGCAGCAACAATATATCAGTCATGCCATGGCTAGACATCCAGCTGGCACTTAAGTTGTCAAACATGTAGTACATCTTCAGAGCAATCCCTTGTTAGCCACATGTTGACAAGAAGCAATCTCCTGAATCTGATCAAGGGAATAAACATGCAATTTTAATAATGAGCAATGTGGTGATTTTGAAAGATGTCCTACCTTCTGAGGAAAAAGATAATTGTGTATAGTCACTGAATAATTACTGAAACATTTATTAATTTCTAACACTTAACGGCAATCACACCCCAACATTAACCAAATTACATAAAATTATATTGAAATATCAACACAAAAGTAGACCAACTGATCACTATTGCTATTATGTTTTATATGCAAGTTCCATCCTACTTGACGTAACCCAATCTGTGTATTCTATTCCTTTCTCCTTTATGTATTTATCCAGCTTCCCTATAAATGCAGCAATTTTTTTCACCTTAACTACTTCATCTGGTAAAAACATTTTTTAGAGTTCTTTATTAGATTTATTCATTGTTATATTTATGATTTTGATGTTTGTTCTGTTTTCCAAGTGGAGATCTTCATACAGATATTAACAAGGGTGGCATTTCAGAGGGAAAAACCATTAATTTTATTTTCTTACAAGAAGGATGTCACCCAGAGTAAGGGACTGGGGGCGGCACAGTGGCACAGTGATTAGCACTGCTGCCTCACAGCGCCAGAGACCCAGGTTCAATTCCCGCCTCAGGCAACTGTCTGTGTGGAGTTTGCACATTCTCCCTGTGTCTGCGTGGGTTTCCTCCGGGTGCTCCGGCTTCCTCCCACAGTCCAAAAATGTGCAGGTTAGGTGAATTGGCCATGCTAAATTGCCCGCAGTGTTAGGTGAAAGGGTAAATGTAGGGGAATGGGTCTGGGTGGGTGCTCTTCGGAGGGTCGGTGTGGACTTGTTGGGTCGAAGGGCCTGTTTCCACACTAAGTAATCTAAGTAAGAGAAGGCAATTTCAGGGGTTGGTGAATTGAAGAAGGCATTCTTGCTGCATTTGACCCCCCAGTCGTTATTGTGAAACCATGTTTTTTTCCAAAGTTGTCCTCAGCTTCCTTGAGCAGGTGGGTTGCTAAGGTCCAGCAGAGGGTTAAATCTATAAGAAAAGTTAAATGTGAGGCTCCCAACTTCATAACATCTGAATTGCTAACCATTGGCTGATAGTTCCTTTTCTGTCTCTATACATTTGGTAGTAAGTTTTCTTGACCCCAACCCATACTCTTTCTTTTAATGGCATCAGTGTTTTTATCTTAATTACTCCTGTAGTAGCAACTTCTGCATTATAACCACTTTTCTTTTAGGAATGGTCTCCTAAATTTGTTATTTGGTTTATTAGTTATTAACTTGTGACCAGCATCTGTGGTGGGTAGCCTCGTCGTTGTTCTCTTGGGCCCTGATTGTTGCTGCAGCCACAGCGCATAAAACGTTTATCACCTTTTAAAGGGCAAGTCCAGCAATTTTAAAACTCCAATCAAATTAATCAACTCGTGCCCACTTACTCCCTCCCCCAAGCACCATCTCTTTATTGATAGTGGTGAGGGAATAAAGTAATGAAAACAGAAATGTTTTCAGATACTGTAGTGGGATATAATTCCCATTTTATTATTCACAAGGAGCTTATGGCTTGCATAGATTTGTTGACTCAGAATCTGAACTATGGTCTATGCAACCTGACAGCAGTAGGAATGGAGTCCCCAAATATTTTCTCTTGAGGGTTCTCTTTGAGACTAAATAAACTATCCAGTACAATTTATTTGAGAGCTATTCTTCAATTTTCATAAGTGAATGGTTAATGGTAATTTATGTATTAAATAGAATGTAATGTAATCAATATTATATTAATAATGTTTTATAAGGTTATGCATTTTATGCACAGCAAGCTTTGACAAACAGAAAACTGATGATGACCAAATACTCTTTTTTTGGGAATATTGTACTCCAGAGTGGGTTGGTAAGGAGGAGAGGGGAAGAAATTTCAGGGGATATTGGGGATGCCACTACCACTGTAAGAGGAGAAAGGAGGGAACCAATGAATAGAGGAATTGGAAAAGGAAACATGAGAGAGACAGGAACTTTGATTGGAAAAGCAGTTCCTCGCATATTCTGTGTTTTCTATTTTTGGGGGCAACTTTTTCTCATTTGTTGACCCAAAATTGATTTTTCCTGAGATGTTTGGGATCTTTCAAGGGCAGATTCACCTGTTGCCCCCTGTGTATTTTGAACTCCGCATTAAACTCCTTTGCCACTTCTAGATGAATGTTCCAGCTTTCATTTTAAATTGAGCTGCATGCTTATTATTCTTTCCTGAAGGCATTATGGTAGATAATGTGGTGCACATTACTCTTGTCTGTTAGATGGGAGACAAACTTTAGAATTGGCTGTGGGAAAGTCTAAAGGTTCCCATGTATACTGTTAAATTAATGAGCTATTGTAATTTCCATTAAATAATTAATAATCCCAACAGTTTTATCCTGACTTTTACATAAATTGAATGAAAAATGTTGTTTGGTTGTCAGGATGTAGTGAGATAGACCTTTACATGAGATTGTAATTTACATTTAATTATTGATGAGGTTCAAGTTACTGGAGAGCTATTAATACTCTTAGAATAATAAACTAGCGAGGAATCGCTAATATCATTAGAAGATTGGAAACAATTGCATGGGGAAAATACACTCTGTTTCATTCTATTAAAAAAGTGCTTGATCAAACCATTTTACACTTTATGTGCTTGCTAACACTCGATAATCACATTTTTTGTTGAAGGAAAGAGAATTTTTGTCGTATGTCTTTGTGTTTCATGAACTTTTAATTTACTTTTTTAAAAAAGAAAAATTATGTTCACAAAATGCATTGTACAGTTGGATAAGTGTTCAGAGTAAGGTTATCTAACAACAGAGCACCAAGTAAACTATCTCATATCTTCAAGTGTTCTCTTTGCTAAACAGTCTTTGCTCTAGGATTTATCAATATGTAGCTCTGAAAAACAATAATTTTATTTCAGTTCTTCTGTAAAGGATCACCATCATAATATAGTGCAGGCTTGAATTAAAAGTCTTTTTGCTGCGCTTTAGTAATATATGTAAGCTTCATTGCGCAGTCTGTATTTGTGAGCTTGCCATTTAGTATCAGGCTATAGTTTAGCGTGGTGCATTACTTCATACTGCTCAATTCTATTTCATCAAGGAGGAAACATTAATCTAAATTTCTTGGCTAATTTCAAACAAGTCCTAAAAGTTTTAAAGGACTACATGCTGATCTACTTTTTCTCTAAGATAATTTTAAGTGTTGATTCTTGTTTCAGTAGTGAGTGTTAATATAAGGAAAGCAGTTTACTAAATCACAAGTCCCTGAATATTTGCAGAGATGGAAGGGCATATGTTCCCCCATCTCCTTATATCTAGCATGCACTCTTTTCGTCAAGGTGGAGGAGTAGGGGGACATTGGGACTAGATGTATTTTTATGCATGTGATTCATGCAAGCAACATGTTTGAAGAGCAGCTGTCTTAACTTGGGCCCAGTTTTTGTCACTGAAGTATCTGAAAAAACTTGTGGGAATTATCAATTTGATGAAATAGTCTAATTTACCGGAAGTTTTCTTTTGAAAGAGCAGGCACACTTTTTTGGATTATTTATGGTTAGATGTGAACATGTGTAAGGTCTATGGCTGTCAAACTTGTTTTGATGTCACTCTAAGAGGGAATATGCTAACGACCAAGTCATCAAAATGGAGAACATGTTACCAATAGCCATTGCACAGTCAAGCTTGCAGCATGTGTTATGAGGGAGTTGCTAGTGTACTTTCGACTTCCAAAAGTTGCTGAACTTTCATAGTAAATCTGTCTGCTAAGTAATGCTGTCATGTAGCTTGAAATAAGCAGAACCTACATTTAGTTTACCAGTCCATGTGTGAGATTGGCGAGTGAACATTGAGCCATAACCAAACTGTCAGGTTATTTAAATCCGTTGAAGTTTTGGGGGAGAAAAAGGCCACTGTGATTCTTAGTTGATAATAATTAGTGCCTAAAATTTCAGTTGCTGTTTGTTGACAAAGACTTTAAGGTTATCATTATAGTATAACTACTGTTTAGCTACTTATGCAATGTACAATCGGAAAGGGACCTATATCTTCCCTCTTGATTGACAGGAGAAGTGATTATAAAGGGACCTATTGTTTTTGATGTTTTGCTATTGATACAAATATTTATGTTTTATCTAAGGGATTAAGTATTTGAAGACATTTAAATAAAGTAAATTGGCTTTTTAATAGTGAAGAGTATAATAGATAGTACCAAGAATATTATCTTGCTACATCTCAACCTGGCTTCTGAGTCAGCTTATGGTAGTTACTGGGTGATTTGGCATTATGTTAGCGTAGGGAGTTTAACTAACTTTGGACTGCTGGTTAGAAGGATGTAGGTTGACATGGAGGGTTTGAGGGGCCATAGTGTAGGTATAGGTGCATAGGTTGGCATGGATGATGTAAGAAACCTCAGGAGCTAGGTACAGGGGCATGAACTGGTATCAGTTTGTATGGATGGGACATGGACAGTGAGGACTAGAAGACCTTAATGTTTTTGTTATAACTGGTACAAAGACCCGAAACATTGCTCAGGCCTTTTAAACAGTCGACCTTGGCACATTGTTTTTTGGAGATAATGGACATGAGTCCAGGATACACTTTCCCATTTGAAATGATAATTCAGTGGCTCAGGGCACTTTCTCCTGAGTAAGGTTTGCAGCTGTACAGTTGAGCCAGTAGTGCATATTCAAGCCTCAGTTGAAATCCTTGCTGTTTTCTCTCTCGGGTATGAAACTTAACTGAGGTGATTAAGTGCTAAAAGCAGTAATTGATAGGAAGATGTTTTCTCTTGATCCCTGATGATAATTTTTTTTTGTTCCTTCTTAAAATGCACATTAGTGCCTTGTCTTGGGCATACGCAGCACATGAGCAAAGGTAATAAGTGTTGTGAGGCTCTGTACATGAATGAATTTGATCGTGTTCCACATCTGCCAGTAAAACATGGAGCGTCTGGCTAGAGTTATGAATGAACGCCTTGTCTACTTTATTACTCTTCCTGACAAAAGTCACAGAGGACAATTTTATAGTTTTAGGTTCATTTGAAGCAGAAGCACCAATATGACACATGGAACTGAGTAGCTTGTTAAAGTCCTGTATTCACTTCATAATTTTAGCTGAGCTCCAACTGTACGTTCGCTCATTCATAGGCCCACTAGATGGCATAATTATAATGTGAAACAAAGAATAACCTTTGCATTGTTGGACTGTTCCAACGTTTGCGTCAGAGCAAGTGCAATAAAAATCCCTTATTATTTGGTGAATGTTTTGAGATCCTGATGGCCCTAATATCGGAATAGATATTTTTAATCAACCTGTTCAGACATGAGTCACAAAAAGCCAGCATCCAGCAGGTAAAAGGGAAGGCAAATAGAATGTTGAACTTTATTTCAAAGGGAATGGAGTATAAATGTAGGGAGGTTTTGCTGAAACCGTACAAGACAGTAGTCAGATCCCAACTTGGATACTGTGAACAGTTTTAGGGCTTGTCTTTAAAGAAAGATGTGCTGCAGTGAGATGTAAGCTGGTGCCAGAGCAGGACACTCCAGCCAGAGCTTCTTTGCTTTGCCAGCTCCTTTCGTTTGTTCTTTCTTTCATTCTTTCTTTCTCTTTTCTGCAGTTTTCTCCCCCACTCAACCCACACCACCCACACCCAACTTTTAACTTCATAAACAATTACCCAGAGGGAACGGAGACTGGGAGAGGTGTGTCATCGTCCAGGCAAGGGAGAGGGGTTGGAGACCATGTCAGAGTGGGAGGCGAGTTACGGGCCGGAGCCAGACGCTATCTTTAAAAAGTTCTCAAATTACTGTCTGTGTTTGCACGGCTTCCTACCTCAAGGCCTCGCTAACTCCTTGCGCTGGCGTCTGGCCTGTAACTCACCTCCAGGACTCTCCTCCCAGGCTGGCCTGGGCTTGGATTGCCTCCTGCATCAGGCTGCAGCCTGCAACTCGCCTCTAGGACCCATCTCCCAGGCTGGCCTGGGCTTGGACTGCCTCTCACATTGGGCTCCAGCCTGAGAGATGGGTCCTGGAGGCAAGTTGTGGGCCGGAAGCCAGCGCGAGGAGGCAGCGAGGCTTCAAGTTCTGAAGCCCTGTGGGCACAGACTGTAATTTGAGTACTTTTAAAAGATACTTTTTATTCTTATTCTGGACTTCAACTAATTTGAGTACTTTTTAAAACTTTGTATTCCTATGCTTGACTATTTTCTTATTCTTTCAGTTCTGTAACAAATACTTAAGTATCTATTTAGATATCCTATACCCTGTACCTAAGCTGGTGCCAAAGCGGCAACATCACAAACTTTTCACTGCACCATTCGAGTGCACATGACAATAAAGGGTATTCTATTCTGGCTTGGAGTCAGTACAGAGAATATTCACTCAGCTTTTGTAAGTTTGGTCACACTGTCTTATGAGAGAAGGTTGAGTAGATTGGGCATGTACTTGTTGAAGTATTGAAGAATGATCGGTGAGCTTATTAAAATGTACAGGATTCTACAGAAACTTGACAGGGTAGATGTGAACCAAGCTGAAAATGTGTTGCTGGAAAAGCGCAGCAGGTCAGGTAGCATCCAGGGAACAGGAGATGAATGAGGAAAGTTTGTCCAGCAGGCTAAGATAAAAGGTAGGGAGGAGGGACTTGGGGGAGGGGTGTCGGAAATGCGATAGGTGGAAAGAGGTCAAGGTGAGGGTGATAGGTCAGACTGGGGGCGAAGAGGTCAGGAAGAAGATTGCAGGTTAGGAAGGCGGTGCTGAGTTCGATGGATTTGACTGAGACAAGGTGGGGGGAGGGGAAATGAGGAAACTGGTGAAATCCGAGTTCATCTCTTGTGGTTGGAGGGTTCCTAGATGTGGACCAAAGGATGTTACCTCAGAAGAAGGGGTTCCATATTTCTGCTGTAAGAGGGTAGCGAAGTTATGGAGTTCTTTACTGTAGAAAGCTGTTGAGGCTGAGTTACTAAGTATATTTGAGACTGAGAGAGACATTTTTAATCAATAATGCAATAAAGAGTTTTGGGGAAAAGAGAGGTAAGTGGAATTGAGGATCAGCTATGATCTTATTGAATGGTGGAGCAAACTAGATGGGTTGAATTGCCTACTTCTGCTCCTGGGTCTGGTAGTCTCATGTTATGACACAACTCTAGAGTAGGCAAAACTTGAACCCAGATCTTCTGTCCCTGATTTCCATTCGTGATGTACATTTGTCAAGTAGGAATTATAGTATTCTTGTTATCAACTTCCTTTTATTGGCTTATTTATCAAGTATGCATCTCATCTTGAAATATTTCTTTCCTCAGTGCTTGGAGAGAGCAATGAAGTTTGCATTCGATGAATTTCACCTGTGGTATCAATTAGCACTTTCATTGGTCGCTTGTGGCAAGGTAAGGTTTTTCATTGCAGTATCACTGTCATTCTAATCTTTCATCATCTCGATGCAACACTGAGACATTGAAATGTAGTAGGAGGACTTCTGCAACCTTCAAGTATGTTTTTTATTATGTGCACACCAAGTCAAAGAAAATGCTATGACCAGATTGTAACTTATTTTCATTCTCAGGTTGATGCACATGCATATTTGACCATGTACAAACAGAAAATTTGCATATTGGTTAAGCAACTGAAAGTAACTCATCTTCTACAGTTCACATTACTGGTACACTATTATTGTGTGTTTATCTGTGTATGTATTAATTACATGATGTACATCATTCAATACACAAATATTTCCATTACTGCTCAATATATTTGGGGTGTTTGTGCACAAATGGATGTGTGATGCTATTTGTATCAGTTGCAATAGTGTAGTATGTGATGGGCACGTTTGTTATCTGTGCATGATGTTTCATGTAGTGGGCAGTAATCATAGATGTGTTAGCCACTACACTCTGTGGATTAAAGTGAGCTTTGCAGTAATTGGCTGTTGCATCATAAAGTTGTAACATACTAGTAATGTGATAGCTTTATTTTTGTCTCACGTTTCTCTTCTAACAAAATAAATGTAGAAAAGGAATATTGTGTAGCCAATGCATCTCAATTTAAACCAAATAGAGCATCCTGTCATTATGTTCAATTGTTCCTTTAAATGATCTCAGAGAGTTGCCTGTTGTGCCTCCTCAAATTTCGAGTTTGGATATGATTTAAGTTTTGTGTGCAGAAGATCTCCCTGATGATTATTTTAAACCTGAAAAAAGTGCAAGTCACTGTAGTGATTGGGACCAGGTTGACCTTGTAAACTATGAGGTTCTTGATTGGGTTTGTTAACTTTGGGTTGGATTTTATGGTAGGGCTTAGCCCTTGGACTCTAGTTTTCTTTGTTTTTTTTTGTATGTATCCTCACTGTTTTTGGTGTTTGGACTGAGTCCTTGTGGAAGACATCCATTTTACCAGAGGAGCTGTTCCTGTGGGGAGGCCTAGCCCTGGGACTGGGCCTCTGAAGATTGAACACCTGTGTGTGCTGGGAGGTGAGCACTTGCTGTATCCTGGGGTTTTGGAGAATATCTTGCCTTCAGGAGTGGACCAAACCCCTGTGAGTTAACTGCACCTGTACTATGTTCCTGTGAGTGGCCCTGGTTTTCCAAGGCTGGGTCAGGACTCCATGGAGACAGAACTGAACACCTGTGTGCTGTGGGGTGTGCATTTGCTGCCTTCAGGAGTGGACTCTGCCCTTGGTTGCGGACTCTGTTTTTAGCAATGGACTCTGCAGTTTGGAGTGGACTCTATTTCTGACAATGCACATTGTATACTGGAGTGGACTCTTCCTGGAAATGCATTCTATATCTTGAAGACTATATAGATTTGGACTGTGTACCAGAAAGGACTCTTTTTTTGGTAACTAACTGTATTATGGGTCTTGCATGTCCCTAGGTCTGGCAGGCCTTGCTGTGAGCTGGGAGGCTCATGGGTCGTCTTGAAAGCTGTCACCCCAAGAGCTGGAGGGTGGGTCGGCCATCCTGTGAACCTGAAGGTTGGTAGGCTGTCC
>NC_057718.1:29133890-29191782 GCF_004010195.1 Chiloscyllium plagiosum | reverse complement strand
GTCTGGCAGGCCTTGCTGTGAGCTGGGAGGCTCATGTGTCATCCTGAAAGCTGTCACGACGAGAGCTGGAGGGTGGGTAGCTATCCTGTGAACCTGAAGGTTGGTAGGCTGTCCCGAAAGCTGGAGGGTGGGTAGGCCACCCTGATGCCAGTCGCCCTGAGAGCCAGATGATGGGTAGGTCGTTCTGAGCACTATCGTCCCGAGAAGGGGTAATCGGGCGGGCTGTCCTAGAGGTGGTTGAAAGGTGTGTCAGAGCAGCCGAGAGCCAGAGGTGTGTAGGGGCAGGCTGAGATCCAGAAGGTTTGTGGGCTATCCTGCACGCTGTCGTCCCAGGGAAGGGGACGGGCTGTCCTAGAGGTGGCCGGAAGGTTAGCCAGGATAGCCCACTGGCCGGATGGTGCATCAGGGTGGGTGAGAGCCCAATGGTACGTAGGGGTAGACCGAGAGCCAAAAGGCAGGTAGCCGTCCTCAGCGCTGTCACCCCGGGCAGGTACCGGGGCGGGCTACCCCAGAGGTGGTCGAAAGGTGCTGAGGGTGGTTAGTGAAGCCGGAAGGTGGGTAGGCTGTCCTGACCGCTGTAACCCTGGGCAGGCTGTCTTGGAGGTGGTCGAAAGGTGTCAGGGTGGACCGAGAGCTGGAAGTTGCGTAGGGGCGAGCTGCCTCAGAGTGGCTGGAAGGTGGGAGGGACGGGGGCTTGCTGGGTCTGTATCGTATGCACCAGTTTATGTAACTGGATTTTCCTTTTTATGTACAAATGTCATTGTCACTGTCTTTTATATGTGAAATTGGGATTTGAGGTTTGTCTTCATCTCCCTGTAAACTGGTTGAATGGTAGGGTTTGGGGTCTGGCTTTGCTGCTCCTCTCTCTTGTAAAATTGCTGTTGCATACAGCTGTAAATGTTAACTGATTTTTGTAAATTGTTTTGTTTTGTAATTTGTTTAATAAATATTATAAACAAGAGATTAAAATCTCCTCAGTTGTGGCCAGCCAGCTTGGAGTCAGTCCACAGCGAGTGTACTGTGCAGTAGTAAATAAAGGGTCACTTGGTGACGGTACCCAACCTCTGTGCAGTTATTTCAGTCGCCATTGTTCCAGAGGGCTGGTGAGTTTATCCTGAGGGTCCAGTGCCTTGGGTGAGGGGTAAGGTTGAAAAGACAGCAGAAATGAGAATTAAACCTGTGCTGTCGCCCTTACTCTGCAAAGCAGTCCAGCTGAGTGAGCTCACTGATTCCCAACCCCCCACCCCCCACCCATACGTTTATCATATCTCAGATATCTCAGATTAAAGTTCATATCAAGTCTCCTTACCACTCCCTGACTCTATACTGCACTATCACAGGCATGGCATTTCATGAAGATAAGTAAGCTTAAAAATATTGAGTGTTTGCTTGTAGGTTTTCTTCTGAGTTGGTTTTTCTGCAGCTTTAAAGAATATAAGAAGGAAAGGTCCTAGTGTTTACTGAGGATTTGGAAATAAGTTTGAGAATGGTGTGCTTGGAGGCCTTTGGTTGTATGTTTTTTTTAAAACCTACTTTAGATGGGTAAACCAAGTTAATTAAATGCATTTGTGAATGCACCATGTGAGAAGGGGAGCTCAGGGCCACGTGACTACATAATCTGTGTCTTCATTCAAATAAGGTAGGTTCAGGCAAATGGTTCACATATTGTTTGGGTAAAGGAGTTCCAGAAACCTAAATCTGGACTTGCATATATAAATAAAGACTCGACCAGTATCCTCACTACTGTACCTGCGTATTAACATTTTGAATGCATGCACTAGAACACCTAGACCTCTTATCAACTCACAATTCTGCAGTCATTTACTAAGTAAATAATAGTCTACCTTTATGTTCTTGCTGTCAAAGCAAACAAGTTTAGATTTACCACATTTTCTTCCATCTGCTAGATTTTTGTTCATTCATTTAATCTATGTTAGTTTGCATCCTTGTTATATCAACTTTGCAACATTTTGCTTATCTATCTTTATATCATCTGCAAATTCAGTCAAAATGCCCCTCATAAATCATTGATATAAACTGAAAAATGTTGAGGGTTCAACACAGACCCCGTGAGACTTCAATTTTCACATCCTGCCAGCCAGCCAACATTCTGTCCATTCTGGTTTGTTACCCCATACTATGAGCCTGTATGTGACTGAGTGACATACAAAAAAAAAACCTAACACTGGTTTTAATATTGATTTGGTGTGAGATCATGTGATTCAGTTAAAGTATCGATTTTCAGAACTGGAAGTGAGGACTTATTGTATACTGAGCTTTTCTGAATCTCCACGCATATTCTATTTTAAAAGCTACAATTAATCTATTAATATGCAATAATTTAAATGGGGTATGCGACAACACAGGGAATAGAGCCTAAGAGTGGGGAAACTTTACTGCAGCTGCATGGGACCTTGGTGAGACCACGTACAGAGTACTGTTAGAATTTTATTTTTTTTATTTGTGAAAAGGATGTGATTGTGTTAAAAACAGTTCAGCGAAGATTTCCTCAACTCATTTCTGGGATGAAAACCTTACCTTGTGAAGAAAGGGCAAACAGATTGGGTCTTTACCCATTGGAATTGGAAGAATGATAGGTCATCTAATTGAGATGCACAAATCCTGAGGGGATTGACAGGGTGGGTCCTGAGAGAATACTCCCCCTTGACAGGGAGTCTAAAACTAGGTGACACAGTTTAAGAATAAGCCATCGTTAATCTGCATTTTTTTCTTTGGGAAATGGTTCATTGGCTATATTCAAGGGTAAGTTAGCTCCACTTTTCATATACAAAGGAGTGAAGAGTAGGGGTTGTTGGGGGAAGCAATGGCGAAAGTAGACCTGAGTCCACAACCAATCAGCCACAGTTGTATTAAATGGTGAAGCAGGCATGAATGATTAAATGGCCTATTTTCCTCCTTAGTCCTCTGTTCATAATTATTTCTCCATTTAACATCACTGTAAACCAGCCCTTGGATATAAAACCATAAGATATAATAGCATAATTAGGCCATTCAGCCCATTGAGTCTGCTCTGCTCTTTGATCTTGGTTGATATGTGTTTCTCAACCCCATTCTTCTGCCTTGTCTCTATAACTCTTGATCCACTCACTCATCAAGAACCTATTTATCCCTGTCTTAAATAAACTAATGACTTGGCCTCCACAGTCTTCTGGCTGAAGAAATTCCTCCACATCTCAGTTCTAAAGGGTCAGTCCTTCATCTCAGGCTGTGTCCCTAGATCCTAGTCTCTCCCGCTATTGGAAACATCTTGTACACGCTATCCAGGTATCTTGTAGGTTTCAGTCACATTCGCTTCATCCTTCTAAACTCCATTGAGTACAGACTCCCAGTCATGAACCACAAGTCTTCATTGCTGGGATCATTTTTGTAAATGTCCTCAGGATCCCCTCCAACACGAGAATCTCTTTTATATCTTAGATAGAGCTCAAAACTGCTCAATATTCCATTGCTCTCTGACCAAAGCCTTATACTCATGTACACATCTTTACTCTTTGTATTTTAGTCCTTTTGAAATGAATGTCAACATTACATTTGCCTTTCTAACTGCCAAGTGAACCTGCATGTTAACCTGAAGAGAATCCTGACGTAGAACTCCCAAGTCCTTTTGTGCTTCAGATTTCCAAAGCCTTTCCCAGTTTAGAAAACAGTCACTGCCTCTATTCTTCCTACTAAAATCTATAATCTCACACTTTGCCACTTTGTGGAAAGAAGTTGCAGCAGAATACACTCTCATAGCATGTCCAAGTTCTTCTGCAGCCTCATCACTACCTGTCCCTCCACCTGTCTTTGTGGTCACCTGTAAACTTAGCAAGAATGCCTTTAGTTCCTTTGTCCAGATTTATACTTTAAACCATATGTAATGCCTTCTCTGGAATCTACCACTGATCTGACATGATATGTAAGAGCTTCCCTCTCTCTAAATAATGTCAGTGAACACTTTTTAACCAGAAGGTTTTTCAATACATATAAAGAGCTTCCATTCTACTCCAATTTGTTTTTGAACATTGATTAAATTATGCAAAATGCATTCTGATTTCCTTGAGCAATTTTTGTGAACGCTTTTGACCCATTTTTATACCTTTGCTCCTCTGAATATATGTCACAAGGACCCAATGCTTGACAGACTGCACAGATGGAGTAATTGTACACTATAAGGCACTTAGATAGATAATTGCCTAGAGACTGCTAATGTTGCTCATCATAGACTGCTGGTTTTATCCCCTAATTTTAAATATTTGCAGAACAATAGCATTACAAGAAATGAACAAAATGAAGTTAATTATTTTGCTCTTAGTAATAAGCTTTCGTCTTTGATGAAATAAACGATCCATTCCACAATTAACGGCCAGCGATGAAATATGTCTTTTAGGTGAATGCCTATAATTTTTGCTTGCTAAGCAAATGTTATGTTCCCTTCTCCTTTCCTTCCCTTCCCCTCTCCTGCTGTCTTACTCCCAACATCATATCCCCACCTTCTTTCCTGAAGCATCCTTTTCAGAATCTGTGATGGGAACAAAGCTATAGAAACTTGTATTTCACATAATAGAACCTCACTACAGTGCACTTGGCTGCCATTTTGCTTTTGATGTAATTATTTATTTTTGTCAAAAATACAGGCTTTTTTTTGCATGATAACATAAGCTGATATATTGAAAATATATGTATACTGTGATTTGATAAATAAATTCTAAGTGAACATTATGTAATGATTATGTAAGTTCATAGCAAGAGTATTGTTTATTTTTTTTTGTTTAATGAAGGACCTCAATTTTTGGTGACTTGCCTGGTAAATGGAAGAAGGAGAGGAAAGGAAAGGAATTACCATTCTTAATATAGAGCAGTGGGCCGATAGAATGAGGTTCATGTAATTCGATAGAATGAGGTTCATGTAATTCAATAAAATGTTACTGATCACGTGACTCTGGCACCAAAATGGTAAGACTCTTGTCTATAATTAGTATGTAAAAGCTAGTTCTTAGGCACTACATTAGAGAACTGTATTTAGAGTCATAGAGATGTACAGCAAGGAAACAGACCTTTTTTGGTCCAACTCATCCATGCCAACCATGTATCATAACCTCATCTCGTCCAATTTACCAGCACTTGGTCCATATCCCTCAAAACCCTTCCTATTCATATACCGATCCAGATGCCTTTTAAATGGTATAATTGTACCAGCCTCAACCACTTCCTCTGGCAGCTCATTCCATACATGCACCATCCTCTGCATGAAAGGTTGTCCTTAAGTCCCTTTTATATCTTTCCCATCTCACCCTAAGTCTATGCCCTCTAGTTCTCCCAGCCCAGGTGGGAAAAAAACCTTGTCTATGTACCCTACCCATGCCCCTCATGATGTTATAAACTTTTATCAGGTCACCCCTCAGCCTCTGACACTCCAGGGAAAACAGCCTTAGTCTATTCAGCCTCTCCCTGTAGCCCAAATCCTCCAAACCTAGGAACATCCTTGTAAATCTTTTCTGAACCCTTTCGAGTTTCAGAACATCCTTCTGATAGGAAGGTGACCAGAATTGCATGCAATATTCCAAACGAGACCTAACCAAAGTCCTGTACAGCCGCATCATGACCTCCCAACTCCTATACTTGATAGTTTGACCAATAAAGGAAAGCATACCAAAGACTTTCTTTACTATCCTATCTACCTGTGACTGTACTTTCAAGGAACTATGAACGTACATTCCAAGATCTCTTTGTTCAGCAACACTTCCCAGTACCTTACCATTAAGTAGATAAGTCCTGCTCTGATTTGCTTTTCAAAGTGCAGCACCTCACATTTATCTAAATTAATCTCCATCTGCCGCTCCTTAGCCGACTGGACAATCTGATTAAGATCCTGCTGTACTCTGAGGTGACCTCCTTCACTATCTTCTACACTTTCAATTTTGGTGTCATCAGCAAACTTACTAACTGTACCTCTTATGCTGACATCCAAATCATTTATATAAATGATGAACAGTAGTGGATCCAGCACCAATCCTTATGGCACTCCACTGGTCACAGCCCTCCAGTCTGAAAATCAATCCTCCATCACCACCCTCTGTTTGCTAACTTTGAGCCAGTTCTATATGCAGAAGGCTAGTTCTCCCTGTACTCTATGGGATCTAGCCTTGCTAACCAGTCTCCCATGGGGAACCTTGTCTAGCGTCTTACTGAACTCTATATAGATCAGATCCATTGCTCTGCCCTCAACAATCCTCTTTGTTACTTTTTCAAAAAACTCAATCAATTTTGTGAGATGTGATTTCCCACACAAAAAAAGCCATGTTGATTATCCCAAGTCAGTCCTGGCTTTTCCAAATACATGTAAATTCTGTCCCTCAGGACTCCCTCCAACAACTTGCCCACCACTGATGTCAGGTTCATCAGTCTATAGTTCCCTGGCTTTTACCATCTTTCTTAAATAGTGGCAGCATGTTAACCAACCTCCAGTCTTCCGGCACCTCACCTGTGTTATGGACTAGGCCAGAATGTTCAAAACATTCTTCAACATGCAACCCAGATCATAACTTTGCAATTTGTTTTGATAAGTGTACAATGAAAATTACCTGGAGTAAGCTAAACAGACAGAAGTTTATCCACAAAATTATATAATGAAACACAAAGAACAGAATACAGACCCCCTGCAGAACTCGGTCTACCCTGCAGAACTAGACTTAATTATGCTGTTCTGAATATACATAATGGTCCCAATAAGCAAACCCCCTTTAAAAAAACATTGAACGTGGGGCAAATGCTTATAGGTTGAAGTTAGAAGGGCAGAAGGAGAGAGAGTTTTCACAAAGCTCACTGCTGAACTCCGAACTAGTTCTGGACTGAACTGCTCAGCTAGAGAGCCGACCATTCCCTTTTTGTTATACAGTTCACTTCTAAAACATGACCACTTTGGCCTGAAGTTTCATGTAAACAAAAAGGCCTTTCAATACTCTTTAATCTCTGTACCAAACCAGTCTAATCGGAACTGGGAGCTGGTTTGTAACTGCTCTGAAAAAAAGCATGGACACCGTATCCTTGAGAAAAGTAACAGCTTTTTTAAAATAAGGAACCAGCTTTGTGAGACCTCCTCCCTTAAAAAGAAAATTAACCATCAATATCAAAGGATGGCTTCGTTTTTATACACTTCAGAAACAAACTGGTTAGTCGTCTAAACACCCATATACACTGTACCAACTATAAACATGCACAACCACGTGCAAATTCAGGCCGTGGTACACCCACCACCGAACGCTTCCATATCTCATTCAAGCCTCAATAACACATCAGCGATCATGTATTTGCAACCTGCCACGTACACAATTGTCAAATTGAATGGCTGCAACACCAAGCTGCCTCTAAACAGTCTGGCATTTTTGTCCTTAGATTTTTCCACAAATATTAATGCGTTATGATCAATGTATGTGATTGTCTCAGATTTTAATGCTGGTAATATAAACACTGAAATGTTGTAATGCCAACACCAAGCTTAAAGTCTCTTTCGCCACTGTTGAATATTTTTGTGGATGAACGTTCAACTTTATAGAAAAATACCCATTGGGTCTTTCTATCCCCTCGTCATCCTCCTGCAGGCACACTGCACCGACACCCACATCACTGGCATTGATAGCCACCTTGAAAGGCTTCATGTAATCTGGGTGGCTAATACAGGGGTAGTGGTTAACACAGCTTTAAGGCTGCCAAATGCCTTTTGACAGTCCGCTGTCCACTGAAATTTCTTGCCCTTTTTTTAAACAATTCGGTGAGTGGAGCAGCCACACTGCTAAAGTTCGGCACAAACTTTTGGTAAAATCCACTCAATCCCAAGAACCTGCTTCTTCTGTCAACGGTGTGGGAAATTCCCCAATTAGTTTTGTTTTTGCATCTCGTGGGGCCATTTGTCCATATCCGATGGCATACCCCAGGAAGGCAACTTGGGCTTTGGAAAATTCACTTTTAGCTAAGTTTACCACCAAGCCTGCCTTCTAAAGTCGATCAAACAAGTCTGATAAGTGCTGTAAATGTTCTTTCCATGAGTGACCACAAGTCACCAGGTCATCAATATACACCACACAGTTGGGTAACCCAGTAATGACCTTATTAGTCAGTCTCTGAACTGTGGCTGAAGCATTTTTCATACCAAACTTTGATTTTGAACTGATATAGTCCATTTAGTGTTACGAAAACTGAAATTGCCTTTGCTCTCTTTGACAGAGGTACTTGCCAGTAGCCTCTGAGCAAGTCCAACTTAGAAATGTAAGTTGCTTGTTCCACTTTTTCGACACAGTTCCTCAACCGTGGAATTGGATATGCATCAGTATTTGTAACGGTGTTGACTTTGGGTACAGTTGGGTACCATCTGGCTTTGGCACCCTGACTGTAGGTGAGCTCCAGTCACTGTAACGCACTTTGATTATGCCATCTTGGAGCATGCTCTCTATCTCCTTCTGAACCTGTGCCAACTTTAGAGCATTATGTCTATAAGGATGTTGCTTAATTGGAACAACATCTCCTATGTCTACATCATACACAATTAGGTTAGTACTTCCCAGTTTATTTCCGCATATCTCCCCATGTGATAAAATGACCTGAAAGAGTTATTACTGATTTTCTTGTGGAAAGTAACTCATTTTATCCCAATTTTTGACAACTTCCTTATTGTCCGATTTGATTTGAGGAATGTCCAATTCAGAATCCTCTGAACTTGGCTCTTCCTTCTGTGCTGTAATCATTAACACCTTCTCCTCTTGCTTTCCTTCCCTGTCAAAATACCTTTTGAGCATATTCACATGACACACTCTGTGAGATTTCTTCCTGTCTGGAATCATTATCGAGTAGTTCACCTTGCTCAATTTCCTCTCAATTTGATAAGGTCCACTAAACCTTGCTTTTAAAGGCTCACCTGTTACTGGAAGTAACACCAATACCTTATCCCCAATTGCAAAATTGAAAATTTGTTATTTCTTATCCGCTTCCTGTTTCATTGTATGCTGTGATACTTTTAAATGCTGTCTAGCCAACTCTCCAGCTCTATGGTGACACAGAGTCCAGAGTCTGTACCTCCTCATTAAGACATAATTTGTTAAGTAATAACACACAGGGATCCTTTTATTCTTCTTTTCTGTATATGCCTTTTGATATAACTGTTTTAATTTCTCATCTTTCTACTGTAACTCAATAGCAGAGCTAAAGGTACTTGCACATTTACCTGGTTGTTCCTGCTCTGTCCACTTACCTGATCAGAAAATGTCTCGGATAAAGCTATGTCAGCTTCCTTATCTGTGCCTCTTGAACTCTCCTATTTCAACTTGTGCCTCTGTGATCTTGTGACCACACAATCAGGGAAAATTCCTGGACAAACAGTTTCTGTGTCTTCAGTTGCCTGTGTCTCCACTGACCTTTCAACTGGAGTAGGCAGCACGTATACCGGTGAATCAGCTATATCATTTGCAAGGACAAATTGTATTCATGGAGCAGAGAGTTTGTCCAGTACTCCTACCACAAATTCTCCTCTCTTCTCTGGACTTTCTAACCTCACTTTACATAATTGAGTGCTTTTTGTCTCACCATGAATTCCTGTTACTACTACCTTTTCTGGCAATAGTCCTTCAGGAGTTCATATCTCCTCATCCTTCAGCGTCACAGACTGAGAGAATCCTGTGTCCCTTAATATTGTAACTTGTTTCCCTGCTACTCCTGGACTATGTGAATAAACTTTACCCTTGCATATAGATTTTTTTAGCAGATCTGGCACTTCCTCCTTAATCAAACTCTGATCATCTTGTACGCTCTAAGGCAGTTGTCTAACTTGCCTTGTGCTCTTTGTTACTAGTCCAACAAACTACATCTGGTTTTCTCCTAGCCCACCACACTGATTTAGTGTGGCCTACTTTATTACAATGAAAACACCTGAGCTTTTTAACGTCTTTGTCCCCCTCAAGGATTCTTTTTTACCCTGTGGTAAGTTATCGTTATGATCTTCATTGCAATCCACTTTATCCTTTCCATGTGAGAATTTCTCTTTGCCCCAATTTCTATCGCTCATGAACTGAAATTGATTCTGGACGCCAAACTGAATTTTATGGACCAGCTCATAATCATCAGCCACTTCAGCTGCTAACCTTGCTGTTTTAACTCTGCTCTTCCACATGAGTTCACACTACTTCAGGCAATGAATTTTTGAATTCCCCCAAAATAATTACCTCTCTAAGGGCATCATAGGTTTGCTCAATTTTTAAAGCTCTTATCCATCTATTGAAATTACTCTGTTTGATCCTTTCAAGCTCAACATAGGTTTGACCAGGATCCCTCCTTAGATTCTTGAAACATTGTCTATAGGCTTCTGGTAGAAGCTCAGTTGTACTTAAAATGGCTTTTTTCACCTGCACATACTCCCCACATACCTCCTCCGATAGTGATATGAATACCTCGCTTATCCCACCTACAAGTTTTGTTTGGATCAACAAAACCCACATTGCCACTGGCCACTGCATTTGTTTAGCCACCCTTTCAAATGAGATGAAAAAGGCTTCCACATCCTTCTCAACAACTTTAGGTAATGCTTGAACATCCCAAAACAATTTCTCACTAGGCTTCCGACTACCAGGGGCTTGCTTATTCTCACTCTCTTCCTCACTAAACCTACCTTCAGCCTTTATTTCCAGCCTTTTCAGCTGACTTTCTTTTTTAAGTGTCAGTTTTTGAAGTTCAAAAGCTCTCTCTTTTTCTTCCTTTTCTGCTTTTAATCGTAACTCAATCTGTTTCATTTCTGCTGCCCTTTCCTTATCTCTCGCCTCTAACTTAAGCTGCTTCATTTGCAATTGAATTCTTGCCATCTCTATAGATTCTGATGGTTTCTCCAGCAAGGTTACATGTTGAGCTACTGCTGTAATTTTCTCCTCTTTCCTCACAGAAGCAGGCAATTCCAATTCCAGACTTTCTGCTAGTTCCTGCAGCTTGGTCTTATTCACTGTTTGCAAAACCTCCAAAGTCACCACATCCACATCCAGAAAACCTTTGGTGACTGAAAGAGCCATTACTATCCCAAGCTTTGGCTATCCAACCAAACCAACACCCAAAATAAAGACACTAGCACCTACCACTCGCTGTTTAAAATACTGCAAAGAGTCCCCATTCTGTTCTGGCCTATGCCAGACCACTCAAAACATTCTTGAGTAGGGCAGCCCAGACCATAACTTTGCAATTTGTTTCAGTAAGTGTACAGTGAAAATTACCCAGAGTAAGTTAGCGAGGTTGACTACCAGGTTTTAAAACAGACAGAACTTTATTCACAAAATTACACAATGTAACATAACAAAGAGAATAAAGAACCCCTACAGAACTCAGCCAATCCAACTGGACTTAATTTTGCTGTTCCGAATATACACAAGAGTCCCAATAAGCAAGCTCCCTTTAAAACCCAGTATAAATGGAACACATGCTTACAGGTTGAAGTTAAAGGGCAGAAAGGGAGAGTTTCCACATAGCTCACTGTTGAACTCCTAACTAGTTCTGGACTGAACTGCTCAGCTAGAGTGCTGACCACTCCCCTTTCATTATACAGGTCACTTCTAAAACATGACCACTTTGGCCTGAAGTCTCATCTGTTTACAAAGGCAAAAAGGCCTCTCAATACCCTTTAATCTCTGTACCGAACCAGGAGCTGATTTATGACCCCTCTGAAAAAAAACCAAGGACATAATGTCCTTGAGAAAGGGAACAGCTTTGTGAGACCTGTGACTATCGATGATACAGCTATCTCAGCAAGGGATCTAACAATCGCTTCCCCCAGAGCTCTAGGGTATACCTGATCAGATCCTGGGGATTTATCCACTTTGTGTTTCAAGATATTCAGCACCACCTCCTCTGAAATATGGACATTTTTCACAAAGTCCCCATCTATTTCCACACATTCTACTTATTCCATGCCCTCTTCCACAATAAATACTGATGCAAAATACTCTTTTAGTATCTCCCCCATCTCCTGCAGCTCCACACATAGGCTGCCTTGCTGACCTTTGAAGGGATCTATTCTCTTCTAGTTACCCTTTTATTGTTAATGTATTTATAAAATCTCTTTGGATTCTCCTTAACCCTATTTGCCAAAGCTGTCTTATGTCCCCTTTTTGCCCTCTTGATTTCCCTCTTAAGTATACTATAATTGCCTTTATACTCTTCTAAAGATTCACTTGAGCTCTCCTGTCTATACCTGACATATGCTTCCTTCTTTTTCCTTACCAAAACCTCAATTTCTATAGTCAGCCAGCATTCCCTACACATACCAGCCTTATCTTTCACCCTAACAGGAATATATAGTCTCTGAACTCTCGTGATCTCATTTCTGAAGGCTTCCCATTTTCCAGCCGCCATTTTACCTGTAAACGTCTGCCTCCAATCAGCTTTTGAAAGTTCTTGCCTAATAGCAGCCAAATTAGCCTTCCTCCAAATTAGAACTTCATCTTTTAGATCTGGTCTATTCTTTTCCATCACTATGTTTAAATTATGGTCGCTGGCTCCAAAGTGCTCCCCCACTGACACCTCAGTCACCTGCCCTGCCTTATTTCCCAAGAGTAGGTCAGGTTTTGTACCTTCTCTGGTAGGTACATCCACATACTGAATCAGAAAGTTTTCATGTACACACTTAACAAAATCCTCTCCATCTAAACCCTCAACACTATGGCAGTCCCAGTCTGTGTTTGGAAAGTTAGAGTACCCTACCTTAACACTATGGCAGTCCCAGTCTAGTTTGGAAAGATAAAGTCCCCTACCGTAACCACCCTATTATTCTTGCAGATAATTGTTTCTCAATTTCCTGCTGACAATTTGGGTCTATAATACAATCCTACTAAGGTGATCATCCCTTTCTTATTTCTCAGTTCCACCCAAATAAATCCCCTGGATGTATTCCTAGGAATGTCCTCCCGAAGTATAGTAGTAATGTTATCCTTTATCAAAAACGCTACTCCCCATCCTCTCTTGCCCTTCTTTCTATCCTTCCTGTAGCAGTTGTATCCTGAAACATTAACTGCCAGTCCTGTCCATCTCTGGGCCACGTTTCTGTAATTGCTATGATAGCTCAGTCACATGTTCCTAACCATGCCCTGAGTTAATTTGCCTTCCCTGTTAGGCCTCTTGCTTTGAAGGAAATGCAGTTTAATTTATCAGTCCTACCTTGTTCTCTGCATTGTCCCTGTCTGCTGTGACTGACTTGCTGCTTTTCTCAACTGTACTAGTCTCAGATTGATCTCTTTTGTCGCTATCTCCCTGGGTCCCACCCCCCACCTTACTAGTTTAAATCTGCCTGAAAAGCTCTAGCAAATCCCCTGTCAGTATATTAGTTCCCTTCCAATTCAGGTGCAGTCCATCCTTCTTGTACAGGTCACCGCTACCCCAGAAGAGATTCCAATGATCCAAAAATGTGAACCCTTCTCCCCTGCACCAGCTCCTCAGCCACACATTCATCTGTTCTAACGTCCTATACCTACCCTCACTAGCTCGTAGCACCAGGAGTAACCCAGATATTACTACTATAGTGGACCTCCTTTTTAAATTCCTGTCTAAATTTCTATATTCTCCCTTCAGAATCTCATCCTTTTCCCTTCCTATGTCATTGGTTCCAATGTACACAATGATCTCCTACTGGTCCCTCTCCCCTTTGAGAACATTCTGCACCTTCTCTGAGACATCCTTGATCATGGCATCAAGGAGGTAACACACCATTCAAATTTTTGCTGCTGGCCGCAGAAATGTCTGTCTGTGCCTCTGACTAGAGAGTCCCCTAACACAATCGATCACTTGGAACCCTTCGACGTACCCCTCATTACATTAGAGCCAGTCTCAATACTAGAAACTTGGCTGTTTGTGCGACATTCCCCTGAGAGTTCATCACCCTCTACATTTTCCAAAACAGCATACTTATTTGAAACGGGGATAACCACAGAAGACTCCTGCATTACCTACCTATCCCTCCTCCCTTTCCTGGAGTTAACGCATCTAACTGACTCTATCTGCTACTTTTCTTCCTTCCTATAACTGCATCCAACACACCTCCTAGCTCTTGTAAATTCCTCATTGCCTCTAACTGTCACTCCAACCGATCCATGCGATATGATAGGATTTGCAACCAAAGACATTTTCTGCAGACATAATCATCAGTAACATGGAAACATTCCCTAATCTCCCACATCTGACAGGAAGAGCGTATCACTATAATAAAGGCCATCTTTGCTCCTTCAAAATTTGCAGACACAGAAAATAACACTATCTTTTTACTCTTAAAAAAAGAACAGTGCTCCGGACCAACTTAGTACATATGGTTTACATTTTTAATATTTAACCAAGACAAATTTCAATAAAACATATAATCAGGAAAGAACCCACTGTACTCACTACTGTAGATTTACAGAAAGGTTACACGTTAAAAACTGCACTTTTATTTGTTTCTGTGCTGTCAACTCTCTTACACAGGTTCCTTAAACCTCAGTTGTGAATTTTACTGTTTAAACTTTCCTAGAAGCACTCCGATGTCCAGAGATACATGAACTCAAACAGCAAAGGCAGTAACTGTGCAGATTCACTGCTGTGTCAGTCAGTAGTGTAAGTTTCTTTCTCTGTCCCTCACTGACCATGTGCTCCCTGCTTCTTGTCTGACTTTCTCCCTTTTAAATGTACCGTTGTTTTGACTTTTTTCCCCAAAGTTCCAAAACAAACGGGCACAGTGGCTCAGTGGTTAGCACTGCTGCTTCACAGTACCAGGGACCCCGGTTCGATTCCAGACTTGGGCAACTGTCTGTGTGGAGTTTACACATTCTCCCCGTGTCTGCATGGGTTTCCTCTAAGTGATCTGGTTTTCTCCTACACTCAAAAGATATGCAAGTTAAGTGAATTGGCCATGCTAAATTGCCCATGGTGCTCTGGGATGTGTAGGTTATGTGCATTAGTCAGAGGAAACGTAGAGTAATAGGTTGGGGGAGTGGTTCTGGGTGGGATATTCTTCGGAGGGTCGGTGTGGACTTGTTGGGCCGAAGGGCCTGTTTCCACACTGCATTGATTCTATGATTAATGCAACAGCATATGAAACAGGAATTACTGCTCCTGGAATTTGAAGAGATCACCTCCAACACGGCACGGTGGCACAGTGGTTAGCACTGCTGCTTCACAGCGCCAGAGACCCAGGTTCAATTCCCGCTTCAGGCGACTGACTGTGTGGAGTTTGCACGTTCTCCCCGTGTCTGCGTGGGTTTCCTCCGGGTGCTCCAGTTTCCTCCCACAGTCCAAAAATGTGCAGGTCAGGTGAATTGGCCATGCTAAATTGCCCGTAGTGTTAGGTAAGGGGTAAATGTAGGGGTATGGGTGGGTTGCACTTCGGCGGGTCGGTGTGGACTTGTTGGGCCGAAGGGCCTGTTTCCACACTGTAAGTAATCTAATCTAACTAATCTAATCTAATCTAACCTAAAATGCCTCAAAAAAGAAGCAGCTCTTAGAACCATGTACAAATGTGAATAAATGGGTGCTCCAGTACATAAGGAGTTGAAGAACTTCAAAATAAGTGGCAAGCAGCCTCAGAAAGAGTATGTGCAGTCACCCACAGCCTGAGATATTCCAGAATGACATTTCACTGTGCTGGGAGCAGCAGTTTTAAAAGAGAGAGGAGAGGGCAATCGATTATTGACCAGCTTTTAGGAATTGCTGTGTTACAAAGTCCTGATAGTATTTTTTAAAGTGTCACAAAGGGTTTTTATTTTCAGTTTGCAATAATCAATTTGATCAAATTTGGTAAGCTGTGGTTAATCGAAGAGTAGAATCAATGCCAAAAAGAAAGATGTTCATACAGGATACAACAAACAGATCATTACAGGAAGGAGTAGAAAGTGAATCTAAGAATCAAACAACAGATTGACTAGAATTTACAAAGAGACTTAAATAATAAAACTAAAGGCTCTGCATTTGAATATACATGGTATTTATAACAAAACAGATGAACTGAGAATGTAAACAGAAATGAGTATAAGTTTGATCTGTTAGCCATTACAGAGATGTGGATGGAGGATTGCATGAATTTGGACTTGAAACGTGAAGGAAACAGGCCATTTAGGAATGACAGAGAAATGGGAGAAAATGCAGGGGTGTTTTTATTAGTTAGTGATGGTGTAAGAACAACAGAGATGGATAACCTGAGTTCAGGGAACCAAGTTGTGGATACAGTTTGAGTAGAAATGAGAAGAAAGTGAGGACTGCAGATGCTGGAGATCAGAGTCATAAAGTGTGGCACTGGAAAAGCACAGCCGGTCAGGCAACGTCCGAGGAGCAGGAGAGTCGACGTTACGAGCATAAGCTGTTCATCAGGAATGTAGGGCGAGGTCCAATGGGGCTGAGAGATAAATGGGGGGGGCCCTGGTAGGAACGTAGCTGGGAATGCGATAGGTAGATGAAGGTCAGGGTGATGGTGATAGGTCGGGGTGGAGGCTGAAGTGGATCGGTGGGAAAGATGGACAGGTGGGATAGCTCAGGAGCATGGTGCCGAGTTGGAGGGTTGGATCTGGGTTAAGGTGGGAGGAGGGGCAATGAGGAAACCAATGAAATCAACATTGATCCTGTGTGGTTGGAGAGTCCCAAGGCAGAAGATAAAGTGTTCTTCCTCCAGGCGTTGGGAGACTAGAATCTGGCGGAGGAGGAGACCCAGGACATACGTGTTCTTGGCTGAGTAGGAGAGGGAGTTGAAGTGTTCAGCCAATGTGCATATGTCCCAGAGATGTTTTCTAAAACATTCCGCAAGTTGGCGTCCTATCTTCCCAAAATAGAGGAGGCCACTTTGGGAGCAATGGACACAATAGATGACGTGTGGAGGTACCAGAAAATCTCTGCTGGAAATGGAAGGATCCATTGGAGCCTTGCATGGAGGTGAGGGGTGGAGGTATGGGCGCAGTTTTACATCTCTTGTGACAGGGGAAGGTGCCGGGGTGGAGGCTGGATTGGTGAGGGGTATGTATCTAACAAGGGAGTCACGGAGTAGAAATGAAACATTATAAAGTCAAGAAGTCACTTGAGGCAGTGATGTATAGGACCCAAATGGTATCCACACAGTAGGGTGGACAACAAAATAAAAACATAAGAAGAGCTGTCAGAAATGCACAGTCCTAATTATAAGAGATTTTAATCTACTTATTGCGTACAAAAGTCAGATGGACAAAGGTCGTCTTGATGAGTTTGTAGAATGCTTACAATCACTAGAGAAGTGTTAATGAGTGAATTGTTGTAGCTTTGGGTTGGCAATTGTCCAGGTCCTGATGGGCCTCATCCTACACATTCTTGGATCTTAAAATAAATGGCTAGTGAGGTAATTGATGCAATGTTTTGAATTATTCAAAGTCCCTCCTCCCACCCGATTTGGGCAATATCCCATTGAATTGGAAGATAGCAAACATAACTCATTTATTCAAAAGGAAGACAGTCAAACAGCAAGAAACTGGAGATCAGTTTACTTAACGTCTGTCATGGGAAAACATTAGAAGCCAGTACTAAAGTTGTTATAGCAGGGCATATAAGGCAGAGATAACATAATCTTGTGAAAAGGAAATCATGTTTGATCAATTTATTGGAGTTATATGAGGGGGTTACACGTGCTGTGGATAAATGAGAACCAGGGAATTCCAAGGATTAAAGCTAAGGCCTCAATTTTTTTACAATTTATATACATGTCTTGGGCGAATGAATGTATTGTTACCAGGTTGGCTGATGACGCAAAGATTGATAGAAGATTAAGTTATGAAGAGGACACGAAGAGATTGCTTAGTTGAGTGAGTTGGCAAAGATGTGGCATGTGGAGTATAATGTGGAAAAATATGAAATTATTCATTTTGACAAGAAGAATAAAATAGCATAATATATACAGTGAGTGAATACAGAGTCCTGAGATGCAGAAGTAGCTGTGAGTCCTCTACATGAATCACAAAAAGTTTTGAGTTTAGATGCAGCAAATAATTAGGATTGTTAATAGTTTTTTTATCACAAAGGAAATTTTATCATGCAGGTTACTGAATACAGAGTAGGGAAGCTATGCAAGACACCGGTGAGACTATATCTGGAATACTGTACATAATATTAGTCTCCTCATTTGAGGAAGAATGTAAATGTGTTGGTGGCAGTTTAGAGAAGATTTACAGGACTAATTCTTGGAATGGGTGGATTGCCTCAGGAAAGGTTGGACAGGCTAGGCTTGTATCACACTGAACCAGATAGTGAACTCAGCCATTGCACAATGGAATACTAACAGTTTCATTTGGCTGGGGTGCGGAAGTACGGAAAAGGACATCCTCTTAACCCTTTCCAAGTGACTGAGGTCTGATTGGTCCAGCTGTTCCATGATTTTTTTCTAAAATTGGCTATGTGATGCATGCACAGTGTATGAACAGTTCATTGTCAATCTTGGACTAACCAGGTAGTGTATGCCCAATTGATTCCTTTAAGTATAATGGTCAGTCACTGACATCACTTCTCACAATCCCTTCAATCACTTCTCACAATCCCTTGAATCATTCTTTTACCTGCCAATGACTTTATTAAGACACCCCTTTTATAATGATTTATTCCTCGAGGCTTGCCTATTCCATAGCTGTCTACCAAGATAAGATGGCACCAGTAAAGCAAGTTGTGTCTGTTTAGAGCATGTAGTGTCACCTTCCAGTCATATCATCCCAGATGATACATCTAAAAAGATCAAAACAACTACATTACTGACTATAGACCCTAGTTTCAAAGTCTTCTACACTCAAAGGGATTTGGTCACAAAACCAAACCAATTTAAAACATAAATTCAGTTTTTGCTGTCTAATTTCAAAGGCCTGAGTTTACTTTAGCCTGAGCTATAAAGCAACAGAACAGCAAATCTTACTTTTGTCCTGTCAAATGACTTTGATCCCATTGAAACTGTTTACCAACTAACCACAATTATATAGAATATAATTTTAATTCTTTATTTGCTAAACCAAGTCAATATATAAATTATTGAAAAAGTTTAATCCTATAACGATGAGGGGAAGAAGGAAGCATTTTACACTAAAGAGATTGAGAGGGGAAGGGTGCACCTCAAGCTGTTGACAAGGGATAAGGAAAGGCGGCGTGAAACTGGAAGATTGAGGATTGGAAAGGAAAATATGCTAAATTGAAGGAGTTTAAAAGGCAAGGGAATGCATTAAACTGGAACAAACATTAGATATTGACTGTCAAATAAAGTGGGTAAATAACATCAACAGGATGGAGTTCAGCCAGGCCTGCATAACTCACCAGTATGTTGCCCAGTCTTGACATGAGGAACATTCACTTGAGCAAACAAATGGAAGTCTGCTTTTCGTAATTATTGAATTATATCCGAGCAGTACCTGATGCCTTCAGGAATGGAGAAAATTGGAAATAGTAGGTGACTTATATTTCCTTTCCTGACAAATTATTGTAGAGTGTTGCTGTTTTATTCGTAAGTGTCGAGAAACATTGGATCTTATTTCTTGCTAATTGCACAGTGATTCACTGTGGAAGTATAGAAGGTTGACTTTGTTTTGTAAATGATAGAAAGTGAAAAGCAAAATGCATTCTTGTGAGGAGGAATTCCTGCTGATTGTGCTAAACCTCTTAGATTTGGTCAGCCAGTAGAATAAATTATTAATCATTTCATGTCTGGATTATTTATTGAATACACCTAATTAACTCATTAAAGTTTATAATCTTTATTTGAAGAGTCAGAGGTAATTGTACCAATAAAGTGACGACAGATTTGCATATTAATTCTTTATATGAGTATTTTAATAATTGTGTGGCCATGACAATGTTTTTAAACACATTTGCCAAAATGACTAGCATAACTGTATTTTCCCCAGTGATCATTTGTCCAAAAATTATGTCTTCCTACTTTAATAAGCAGCCAAGGGACTGGACTGAAAATGTTCCCTGAATGTTGGCCTAATTCCTGTCTCAACTTGCTGTGAATTAATAATATTAGCTCTGTGGTAGCTTAAAGATGAATGTGGTTCTTGGATTTTGTCACATATTAAATTGTCCAGAGGTTTGCCTTCAAAAGTTGCGGTTGATTTGTTTTTGTGCAGAAGCAGTTGATAGCTAAATTTAGTAAATATTGGGGAGTTAAGCAAAGAGGCTTTTCATTATTTTGCATAATTGTTGACATACAAAGAGATGTTGCCTGATCTTAGAATTTCACAATTCAGAGCCTATCAACCTTGTGCCTCCACTCTGAAGTATCTGTCTATTCCCGTACACCTTTTCCCAAAACTGTTTATGTTTTTCTCTTTATATTTAATTTTTCTTCACTTTAAAAAAAACATTTGTCGTGGGCAATTCATGAAAACAAACCTTCCCACCCTGTCCCTGCGTTATTTTAATGATCACTATAAATATATAATATTGGTTGGTACTCAGTGGAGGGAAAGAGGGACCTGGTTCCAAAGCCTAGGTTTTCATAAGCCTTGATTTTTCTACCCTGGGTTATTTTGCTTACAGCATCAAAAGAACCATCACAAATGAGAAATAGTCATAGGTCTTGCCTATAGTATTGAATTTTGTTGATTTTCCTGCTGCCAATTAGGCTTTCATGAGCTTCTGTCGGTTGTCAAATTACCATTGAAAGGTTTTACCGTTAACTTCTTAGTAGGATTCCTATATTTAATGTGATTAGACAAGGAGGACAATACAGAGTCATAGAGGTGTACAGCACAGAAACAGACCCTTCTGTCCAACTCGTCCATGCCAATCAGATATCCTAAATAAATCTAGTCCCCTTTGGCCCATATCCCTCTAAACCTTCCTATTCATATATCCATCATATATATACCAGCCTCCACCACTTCCTCCATCCTCTGCTTGATTGGCACTGCCACTCAGAACCCTTTTAAATCTTACCCCTCTCAACTGAAACCTATGCTCTCTAGTTGTTGACTCCCCTACCTTGTCTATTTACCCTAACCTTGCCTTTCATGATTTTATAAACCTCTACAAGGTCACCCACCCCTCAGCCTCTGATGCTTCAGGGAACAGAGCTGCAACCTGTGATCGATGCCTTGATGTTTGCACATTGTTGCAATTGAGATTAATACACCTCACTTTGATAGCTAATGAAAGCATAGAATCATAAAAACATACAGAAAAGTCATTTAGCTAATTATACCTATGTCACTTTGAAAGAAATATCCAATTAGTTCTATTTCCCTATTCTTTATCTAGAGCTCTGAAAATTTCACTCCTTCAAGCATCTATCTAATTACATTTTGAAAGCTATTATGGTGTGGCTTTTTTTGGTTGTATGCATTTTTATGCTGTGTGCTCAATGTACCCTGAACATTTTAACAATGCTCCCCACTTGCCTGGATGAGTGCAGCTCTAATAATACACAAGAAGCTTGACACATCAAAAACAAAGCAGCCTGCTTGATTGGTGCAGTCTACACAAGCATCCACTCCCTCCACCACCAAGGCTCAGTAACAGCAGTGTGTACTATCTACAAGATGCACTAGAGAAATTTACCAAAGGTCTTTGGACAGCACCTCCCATACCCATGACCACTTTCATGTAGAAGAATGAGGGCAACAGACACATGGGAACATCACCATCTTCAAGTTCCCCTTCAAGTCACTCACCATCGTGACTTGGAAATACATCACTGTTCCTTCACTGTCATTGGATCGAAATCTTCGAACTCCCTCTGCAGTGGCACTGTGCATCTACCTACAGCACAAAGGCAGCAGTAGCTCAAGGAGGCCGCTCACCATTTCCCAAAGTTCCAGAGGAGTGTAGTTTGAGGAAAGGAAGATGAACCACTCGAATGAGCAGTTATTGAGGCAGTCCATGAAGGATTGGCTCTTGAGGGAGTTGCAAGGCATCTAATCAAACATAAAATTCCTTGTAACATTTTAATAATGTTTGGTGGCTTACACCACTACCAATGTCTTTTGGAGAGTTGGGAAGGAATTGCTAGGAAATTTGTGAAACTTTTCTTGATTGCTATTTGTTGTACTATATATTGTGGTCTGTTCAACCATCATTTGTCTATTACCTACATTTGTTTCATGTTAAGTCTGAAATTTAGAATATAAATCATTCATATTTATGTACAGTATAAACCTTTTATTGTCAAAAGTCTTTGCAATTTGTATGAATAACTTCTATTTGTAATAATCTAGTTATTCACTATTGATGAAAGGAACCTAGCTGAACTGTTTCCAATACTACACCAGACATATTCTAAACCAATTAATGATCATATTCACCACTCTGTGGTTGAATTTAAAATTTGTTGTCACCATTAGAGAACTGGGGCTAGAAGGGAATGAGTGCACCCATCTAACCTCAGAGATACATTATTAAATCTGCTTCCAGTACATGCTCAGGCAGCACATTGCAAACCATAACTCATTGTGGAATTTGTTTTTCTTTCCTTTTTTCACTTTTTGCCACTTGTGTTAAATCTGTGTTTTTCTGGATCATTGAATTATAAAAATTAGCTGCAAATTTGGTGAATTATGCCAGAACTTGCTGTTTGACACTCAGAGCAGTCTTTTTTTGGTCCTGGATGTATTTGGAACAGTGATGTATTTCCAAGTCACGATGGTGAGTGACTTGAAGGAGAACTTGTAGATGGTGGTGTTCCCATGTAGCCTTTTGTCTGACAACCTGTAAGTTCCAGATCTTTATTTAACTGTCCATATTCCTGTATGGAATATTGTTCTGCATTTTTTGAATGTTTTTAAATCCACTTTCCTGCCTTTTCCCCATACTCCTTCATTCCCTTACTGATGAAAATTCTGTCCCTTTCAGCCAGGAATATAATTAATAATTCAGCCTCAGCGGCCCTCTGCAGTAAAGAATTCTGCAGACTCACTAGTCTGTGGAAAAAGCAATTCTTTTTCACCTCAGTCTTAAATGGGTGACACCTTATTCTGAGATTATGCCCTGTGGTCCTCGACTCTCCAACAGTGGAAACAACATTTCTGCATCTACCCTGTCAAGTCATCTAAGAATCCTGCACATTTCAATAAGATCACTTGTCATTCTTCTAAACTCTAATGTGTACAGACCTAACCTACTCAACCTTTTCTCATAATATAATTGCTCATTACCCAGGTTAAGCCTGTGTTGTCTCCAGTGTCAGTGTAGCTCAGATAAATGGCCCAACACTGTCTTCCAGCTGTGGTCTGACTACGGCTTTGCATATGTTTTAAATGAGACCACGCTATTTTTGTACCCCATTCCCTTTGAAATAAGGGTCAGTATTCCATTGCCCTTCGATTACTTGCTGAATTTGGATACTCCTGGATGAAGACTCCCAAATTCCTCTGTTCTATAGCTTCCTACAGTTTGTCTCCAATTAAATAATATTCAGCTTCTCTATTCTTCCTATCAAAGTACATAACCTTCCATTTTCCCGCATTACATTCCATCTACAAGTTTTGGTCCAATTGTTTAACCTGTCTATATCCCTCCGTGGTCTTTTTGTATCATCCTCCTACTTGCCTTCTTCCACCCTCATTTTTGTGTCATCTGTAAACTTGTCAATAATACATTTTACTTTTCTCATCCGAATCAGTAATATATATTGAAAATAAGTGTGGTCCCAGCACTTCACTGATTACAGGTTATCATCCTGAAAATGCCCCCTTTGTCCCATCTCTGTCTTTAATGGTTCACTACTTCCAACACCATGCACCCTATCCTATTAAGTACCCTAATGTATGGTACCTTATCACTAGCTTGCTGAAAATTCAAATACATTACCTTCACTGCTTCCCCTTTATCTATTCTGCTTGTTCCATCAAGGAACTTTGATAAATTTAACAAGCTTGGTTTTCACTTCGTGAAGTTATGCTGACTGTTTGATCATGTTATATATTTCTAAATGCTGTGCTGTTAGATCTTTTATAATAAACTCTTAACATTTTCCCAATAATATTCATTAATCTAATTGACCTATAGTTGCCTGTTTCTGTTTCCTTCTCTTTTTAAATAAATGTGTTACATTGATCTTTTTCCAATTATCTGGAACTTCTCTAGAATTTCCTGGAACTTTTCCAGTGCATTCACTATCTCTGTAGCTATTAACTTTAACATCCTAGGATGCATCCCATCAGGTCCCAGGGATTTCAGTCTTTAGCCCCTTTACTTTCTGCAGCACTTTTTCTCTAGTTATATATGTAGTGTTTATTTCTTCTCCTCCTTTGTCATTTATTTATTTAATAATTTTACAATTCTATTAGTGTGTTTCACTAGAAAAACTGGTACAAGCATTTATTAAACTCCCCTGCCATTTCCTCGTTCCCCATTATTATTTTCTCTACCATGTTCTCTAAGAAGCCTATGTCTACTTTGACCTCTCGCTTCCTTATATATTTAAAGAAGCTCTGGCTGTCTGTCTTGATCTTACTTTTAAAGATTGCCCTCAAAGATTATCTTCTCTTTATTACTTTTTGGTTGTCTTTTGTTTGTGTTTTTTAAACTTTTCCAATCCTTTGGCTTACCACTAATATTTGCTAGATTGTATGTTTTTTCCTTTCAATTTAATACTGCTCTAAATTTCCCTGGTTAGCCATGGCTGGTTTATTCCATTTGTAGAATTCTTCTTCCTTACTGTGACATATCCTTACTTTGAACCCATAACATATTTTCTTAAATATCTGCCATTGTTTCTCAACCAGACAAGCAGGTGGCTGGAAGAACACAGCAAGCCAGGCAGCATCAGGAGATGGAGAAGCCAACGTTTTGGGTGTAACCCTTCTTCAGCCTTCAACCCTTCAACAGTCTTTGCTGCTAAACTCCTTTCCTGGTTCAATCCAGCTAGCTGTATCCAGATTCCCTTGTAATTATACTTCTTTAAGCTTCCACACACTCATCATCATGAAAATCTAAATGTCCCATGGAATGCCATAAAGCAACATTTGTCAGTGAACCACAGAAGGACATATTATAAAAACTTGTTGAAAAATATAAATTTTTGAGCACATCTTGAAGGGTGGAAAGAGAGGAAGAGAAGCAGAGAGATTTTGGAAGGGAATTCCAGAGCTTATGACCTTGACGGCAGAAGACACAGTTGACATTGGTAGAGCAAATAAAATTAAGGGTGCTTGAGACTCTTCACTGGTTGGAGAAAAACCGAGCACAAAGGAAGTGTGTGTTGGAAGACAGTCATCTCAGTTCCAAGACATCACTACAGTTTACTATTGCTATTAATCCAGAAACTCAGCTATGTTCAGAAGACCTGGGTTTGAATCTCGCCATGGTAGATGGTTGAATTTGAATTCAAGAATGACTGGTAATGACCATGAAACCATTGTCAGAAAAGCCCATCTGGCTCACTAATGTGCTTCAGGGAAGGAAATGTTCCAACCTCACTTGGTATAGCCTACCTGTGACTCCAGACCAACAGTAATGTGATTGACTCTCAACTGCCTTCTGAAATGGTCTAGCAAGTCATTTAGTTCAAAGGCAACTAGGTACGGGCTATAAATGCTGGCCAGTCAGTGACAGCCATGTCTCACGAGTGAATTAAAGAAAGTTTTTGCTGAGGGCAGTGTCTTAGACCCAACCATATACAGCTGGTGCATCAATGACCTTCCTTCTAGCGTCAGATCATCAGTGGGGATGTTTACTGGTGATTGGATAATATTCAGCATCATTTGCAACTTCTCAGATGCTGAAGCAGCTTGAGTTCAAGTGCAGTAAGACTTAGATAACATTTCCAACTTGGACTGATAGAGGCACATAACATTCATGCCACACAAATGCAATGGCCATCTCAAATGACCCTAACCATTGTCATTTGATGTTCTGTTGCATTACCATCACTGAATCCCCACTGACAGCATTTCTGGTGTAACCATCAATCAGAAACTGAACTAGAGGTTATCGTCAAGAAATTCTGTGACGAGTGACAATCTCCTGTCTCTGAAAAGCCGATCTTACTCGCCAAAGCCAGTGCTCTGATAGAATAGTCTCTATATTCCTGGAATGTTGCAGCTCCAAAATCAATTGGAAAGCTCAACACCATTCAGGAAAAATTGGGACCCTAACCACAACCTCGCACATTCACTCCCTTCATCACCCATGCACATTGGTGGCAGTGAGTGGTATCTACAAGATGCATTGCAGAAATTTGCAAAGCTTCCTTAGACCACACCTTCCAAACCCATGATTGCAGCAGATAAATGGAGCACTGCCATTTGCAAGGTTTCCATTCACCATCCTGACTTGGAAATACATTGCAGTTCCTTCAAAATCCTGCAATTCCCTCTGAAACATATTGTGGGGCAGTTACCCACGCCAAATAGATTGCAATGGTTCAGGAAAGAAGCTCACCATCACCTCCACCTTGGGGGCAAGTAGATACAGAGAATCAATGCCAGCAGAGCAAGCAATGCCCGTGTCCCATGAATGATTGAATGAATGAATAAATAAGAGAAGCCACAGTTTATGGCAGCTGCTGTAGATTGAAGATTGTGTCAGTCTGTAATTATTTCAAAGATGCGCAGGTTAGGTGGATTGGCCATGCTGGATTGCCCATAGTGTCCAGAGATGTGCAGGCTGGGTTGATTAGCCATGAGAAATGCAGGGTTACAGGGATATGGTAAGGGGGTGGGCCTGGGTATGATGTTCTTCGGAGAGTCAGTGTGGCCTCAATAGGCTAAATGACCTGCTTCTGCACTGTAAAGATTTTATGTTTGTATGATTCTATGATTTCATCATTTAACCTGAACTGGATAGCAGGGCTAACTTTTCATATTTGTTTAATTCTGCATCAGTCAATTGGCCCCAATTGAGAGAAGAATCTCTGGTACAAATGACTGTTTACATTTTAAATGTCACCATGATCTCATTTATAAAAGTCAAACCATTTTAATGAATTATAATTAAACACTAGCAGTCTATCATTTTCTGCCTGTCACTTTTGTCTAAGATTTGGAATATATTCATTTGAATGGTAAGTGCTTTGTTGATGATGTTGCTTGTGAACCTGCCTGGGAACACTCAGTTCTAATCGTCAGAGCATCAATAACTCTGTGGTTAAAGTGAAGTGTGCTGGGTAAATCATGGCAATTTATGCATGTTTATTTCAACTGACAGACTGTGGTGGCTCCTAGTTTGCTGATCAGGTGATGTCTTCAGCAATTTCTATGCAAGCAAATAGCCCAAAGCAGTTGATGGAAGAAAACAGATCCCAAATTGCTGTAATGGCTGTCCTAATTCCTTCTGTAACTTTGACAAGCGATGAGTGCATTTCTGAAGAACCTGTGTAAACAGGTTTTTATTTCAGTTCACACTGAAATTGTCCTAGGAGATTGAAGAGTAAAACATCAGGGTATTAATGATTCCTTTTGGTTTTCAAAGGATACCCTTGGTGATACCATCTCAACATAGCACTTGAATTTAAAGCAAACCAGAGTAAGGAAGGGCACCCTGATGACTTGGTGGTAAATCAAGTAACATTGGGTGTGACTTTGCTAATTTCACTGTAGGTAGGACAGGATGTTAAAGTTAATTTCACTAACACATCATTAGCGAAACAAAAACAATCTAGGGCTCTATTTCCTGTTTGACACATCATTGCTTCTTTCTGGAATTTTTATGGACATCATATGAGGATGGTTGTGATATTCCCCAGACTCCCTGCCCCGATACATAATTGAATGGTGCCCCGATGCTAATTACTTATGCCTGTATATATTGAGTGGTCATTTGAGTGAGGTATGCCAAGGTTCTGCTTTTGCTTGTGAAATATCATCCTCCATGAGTGGCCTCTACCTTAGTGGCCTTGCCTTTTAAGAGAGGAAAGATAGAAGAGAAACCTAGTCAGACAGAATGAGTGATACTGACTAAAGAATGGCTATCCTGTCTCTTTCCTTTTCTGGCTCAACATTGGTTTTATACCAAATGTTTTACTCAGGAAATGTGTATTGGAACGAGGTGTATCTTGTTGACCAAAAATCCTTGATTGGGGTTGTGAACCTGGGTCAATCAGGAAGCCCTGGCTGACCAAAATAAGTCGGGTAATTTATAATCTCCTCCATTCAGGGATTGAGTCCGAGCCGGCTGGCCACAGCTAAGTGTATTATGGACGTGTAAATAAAGAGTGAATTGGTGATGGGTTACCAGTCTCTGTGTAGCTTTTTCAAAATGGTTCAGTTGTAAATGCAAAATGTCAATGAGAAATATAAACATTTTTTTCAGATGGTTATTAATGTCAGGTTTTACATGCTGCATTTTAATTATGTCATACAGTTATGAAGTTTGTAACATAGTCATCTGTTGACCTTTGCCTCTAATTTAGGGTAAATTGAAAGGGACCATGTGACCTTTAACATCTCCCTAACAACAGGCCAGTAGGATGTGGCTGTTGAAAGAGTTTAGGTTGGGTGGGCACACTTTGAAGACTAGCAGTCTAACCAATGAAAATACAGATTGCTGCCATTGTCTCAAAGTTCCAAGATGTTGAGAATGTTGAGTTATAAAACATTATGCTTTAAATGCCATTTACTTGCAAGATAAGAGAACATTCACAAGGATAGCTGATTGGCACTTCTATACAAGGCCCGAATGACTCATGTTGCCATGGAAATGTGTTTTGGGAGAGGAAGGATTCCAGGGGTATTCCTAAGGGCTGGAAGATTTGCCTAACTTGCAGTGGAGAAAGAGAAAATTGCCATGAAAATCCCTCACTGTGGAAATAGTAGTTGCTTAAAAGTTTCAGGCTAGAAAAAGAAAAGATCAAGAGTAAAGGTTCAGGATTTTAGAATTATTTTGGAATAGTTCTGAGCAATCTGAATAATTAAGGAACAGTGTCAAGCATACCTGGGTAATGGGTTTGTTTGTTGCGTTAAAAGCAAACTGGAAAGTTCTTTAGTTTAAAATATACATTGTCTGCAAATTTTTATTCGGTTATGCTTTTAATTTGTTTAAAAGGTGAAATCTTGTGTTATCCTTTCAGCTATTAATTGGAAATTCAAATTTCTTTTTAAAACTTCACAGTTTCTTTGGACATCATTGTATCTATCTCTAAATCGTGTGAAACTCTATTATTTTGAAAGTAAAATGTGTTCTCGAATAAGAAGTAATTTTGAATCATCATTTTAATTTTCAGTCAACTAGGGCCGTGTCCGCTCTTAGAGAATGTGCAAATCTCCAACCCAGTGATCCAAGTATACCACTCATGGCTGCCAAGGTCTGCATTGCACCTTTACACTGGGTAAGTGCACATAATTGTTTATATATTTCATTTCGGTAGCTAGGAGCAGAAGTTAGCGTACATTTTGCATACAGCATCCCTGTTCTGTGATACATTGTTGTAAGCAACTGCACGCTTCTATGACCAGAATGAAAGGTTTTGACATATGAGGGACATTTGAGGACTCTGGGACTCAACGGAATTTAGAAGGATTGGGAGGAGGGCGGGGGGGGGGTGACTGGGGTGTGGGTGGGGCGGTATCTAATTGAAACTTACGGAATGAGTGGAGGTTGGAAGATGTTCCCATAGGCACGAGAGACTAGGACCCGAAGGCACAGTCTCAGAGTAAAGGGAAGACTTTTTAGAATGGAGATAAGGAGAAACATCTTCAGCCAGAGAGTGGTGAATCTGTGGAATTCATTGCCACAGAGTGCTGTGGAGACCTGATCATTGAGTACATTTAAAACAGAAATGGATAGGTTCTT
This sequence comes from Chiloscyllium plagiosum, assembly GCF_004010195.1. Taxonomy (NCBI): domain Eukaryota; kingdom Metazoa; phylum Chordata; class Chondrichthyes; order Orectolobiformes; family Hemiscylliidae; genus Chiloscyllium; species Chiloscyllium plagiosum. The sequence goes on along the minus strand of NC_057718.1, from coordinate 29,162,079 downwards.
GATTGTCAAGGGGATCAAGGGTTACAGGGAGAAAAAGGGAGAATGGGGTTGAAAGAAAATCTCATCAGTCGTGACTGAATGACGGAGCAGAATGAAATGGCCTAATTTCTGCTCCTCAGCCTTATGGTCTAGATAGGGCATCATTGTTGAGCAGCTGCAGTAGATCATTGCTACAGTATCACAAATCTTCTCTGAGGGAAATTCGCTATGTGGTGACTTTCTCTGAGCTAAGCCATAAGAAATCCACTAATAGCTATTAACACAGTAAATGTTGTTGTTTGCGCATTCTGTTGCTTCCCTCTTCACACTTTGCTGTTAAACAATACATCTACCTGAATATCATGAGGGACATCATCTACTTATAGCTTCCAAAATTGACTTCCTGATCATCGCTTCATTATTTTTTGATAATTGGGGAATTTTACCTTAATTTTCTTGTGAATGTTATTGCAGTTATTTACCTCTTCTAATCCACCCTCCACCTTCCTGCTAATTAAAAGATGATGAATATCTGTGACAGTACCAGTGATGCACACCCTTTTGGGTTCGGCATTCTTAGCTGCCACATGTTTTGATAATTATGATATGGATCATGAACTGTTTCAGGTATGACAGAGTTCTTGTTTCATTGGCATGTTGTCCACAGGAGGATAGGGAAGAAACATGAAAGCATTGAGGTGTTGTCATGAATCTTGTACACTAAGAGGAATAGAGCTCATGGAATGAAGGAGAAATGGGAAGGAACAGCAAAAATCAACAGAAGTTGTTGTTGAGTTGAGGTATTTGATTGGAATGCATGTAAATTACCACCATGTTGCACAGATTTTTGCTTTTATTAAAAAAAACTTATCTGGTTATTTCAGTTTTTATCAAGCTCCCTTACTTCTCATTTTTATGGGCTGTAGCCAGTAAGCAGATTAGCTGCAAGTACTAAAGGAGAAAAATCAACCACATGATTTTTGACAACTGGCAAATTGCCATTTTCCCTCAGACTGCAGTGGATTGTGAGGCTCTCAGCTAAATATGTAGTCAGCATTTCATCTATTTTAATCATTTATAGTACAGACAGACTTAAATGGGCATATCAGCAATGCTGCAGAGGTGGTAGCTGGAGTCGGGAAAGTTAATTATTACTGACAGGATCTGCATTGGCCTCTATAGCCTCTAATAAAGTTTCTGTGGTATAATCAAACTGCACTCACAGTTGAGAACCTTCTCCCAAAATTTTCAAGGAGAATTATTACTTTTGTATTCTTTGTCAACTCTTTCAAATGTGCAATCTTGTTAAAGGGTTGAGGGGCTAGAGACTGGATAATTACTATTTGGGATCAATTCTCATTGTGATATTTGGTAACAGGGGGTAAAAGAGTCATTTTGTAAATCTGTTTCAAAAGTAATTAGTTGTTACCATAACAACCCTTAGTACAGAACCTTTTTTTTAAGTTTACAGATTAGAGATGGTATGCTCATGGATTATTTCTTCTTGACCAGATTCATTCTGCTTCTGCTACACCCGACCTAACTGCATCATTCCTGCTTCATGCTAGGCACCATTTTGTGTCTGGAAAAGCAGATTCACCACCTGTTCCCAGCTCCATTCTGATAACTTACCTGCCCCAAATATGAAAAAAAAGGCATGTTGATCTTTTCTGTTTTCTTTTGGAAGAGGTGCCCCACTTGCAGTTGCTGTAATTCTCTGTGCAAGCCTCCCTGAGATTCTGCACTTGTGTAGTGTATGCGTGTGTGGTCACAATTTAAGCATAGAATTCAGTAGGGTTGATCCTTCATTGTCTGGGTTGCAATTATAATGTCAACAGCATTTCATCTTTTTCAAGTTTTATCATTTCTTGAGAACAGCGAATCATACTGAGGTATGGGGCAGGAAATTCTTGAGGGATATAGGACCCAGATGGTAGGATTAAATGGGCACCTTGAAGAAGAGTGGAGGAGCTGGTTTCCTGAAACAGCTCCCAGTCCGTCACATCCAATTTCTATTGAGAACCGCAGGCAGGCTTCTAATGCTGTTCATCCAATCACATGACCACCAGCTTTGGCGTGTTGACAGCCTCACCAAGAAAGAGGGGGCTGCTAAGGCAGATAGGAGGTAGGGAGGGGTCTCCACATGGAAGCATTCTCAGACAAATTTAATTCATAAATTTGGAGGAATCACACAGTCAGGCCCCAAGCATCAGAGGGGAAGCTCCTTGTCAATAATATTCGGTCTGCTGGTAAGCTGCTGGCTGCTCCCATTTATCTCCACTGGCCTTCCGATCATTTTAAATGGTGTTCGGGTGAGAAGGCACTCTGTAGCAGGCCTGCTTAGTATGGAGTCATATAGTCATACAGACCTTCAATCCAACTAGTCCACGCTGACCATGTTCCCAAACTAAACTAGTCCCACTTGCCTGTATTTGGTCCATATCTCTCCAAACTTTCCTATTCATGTGCTTATCCAAATGTCTTTTAACTGCTGTAATTGTACCTGCATCCATCACTTCCTTGGCAGTTCATTCCAAACATGAACCACTCTCTGAATAAGAAATGTTGCTGCTCATGTCCTTTTTAAAAACTTTCTCCCCTCATCTTTATATGCCACCTAGTTTTGAACGCCTCACCCTAGGGAGAAGACATTGCTCATTATCTTATCCATGCCCCTCATGATTTTAGAAACCCATATAAGGTCAACCCTCAATTTCCTAAGCTCTAGTGAAAAAGGTCGCAGCCTACCCAGATTCTTCTTATAACTCAAACCCATCAGTCTCGGCAACGTCCTGGTAAATCTTTTCTGGACCCTTTCCAACTTAAAAATATCCTTCTTATAGTAGGGCGACCAGAACTGCACACAGTGCAAACAGCTGATCCCCATCCCAGCCGCTTTTTTGGGAAATGTCCCCAGCAACCATGCAGTCCCAATTTTGCAGCTTTTCTCTTTTCCAAGCGCACCATCATAGTCTGTGGTTCTGTGTAGTTAGTAAGGCATTAAATTAAGAAGCAGATCCTCAAAGGTCGTTAGCTCTGCTACTGTGCTGGTGGTATTCACCCTTAAAGAATGGGATTGTCAGATCTATGATTGTAATAATATGCTGATATCCTCTTTTGGTTTTTGGTAAAGATTCAACATAATCCACTAACACTTAACTCAATGGTTCTTCTAAAACTAGGCTGGTTTGATTACATGCTGAAATTCTCCTACTATCTGACATGTGACTTCAGTACACCTTTACAAAGTCTTGCCCATGTAAAATATCTGTTTCTCCATTCCTGCTTTTTCTGTATTCCTGTGTGCCCTGACATAAGATCTGCTTGTGCTATCCATAATATCTTCTTACGATATCTGGATGTTACCAGTATTTGATGAACAACCCTCCATCTTCATCCACAGGTATATGAGGGTGTCCCCACTTCCTCATCAGTGCTCCATATCTAATAAAATAACTCTCTAGATACACACTCTTCAGTTTCCACTTTGATGTGAGCTGTTTGTGCTAACTTACTAAAATCTGGACCTACTTCCTCAACTTCAATTAATGAAGACATGCCAAATGCTACCTGTGAATTATCTTCATTTCCAAATAGAGTTTCAGCTGCTTTAACACCTGCTTATGATATTACTGTGATCTTTGGTATTGGACTTTGTTTAGCCATTACTATGCACGATTGAACAATACCCAGAACTTGTTCCTGCACTTGTTCCATACCCTAAGCCTCAACTGGACTTGCCATGATTTAGGTGAAGCCATGACTTTCAGTCCTATAAAATCATTCCATAGAAGTAAGTCAATGAGATGATAATGACGTGAGACCGTCAGCCCTTGATATCCAGGCTGCATTCGACAAGTGTATCATCAAAGAGCCCTCGCAAAACTGGAATCAATGAGTGATAGAGCAAACTCTCTCTTGGTTGGAGTCATTCCTGCCACATAGGAAGATGGTTGTGCCTGCTGGAAGTCAGTCATGTTAGCTCCAGGACAAGAGCAAGTAACTGCAGAGGCTAGAATCTGTACTGAAAACAGAAAGTATTAAAGATAACAGCAAGTCAGACAGCATCTATCGGGGGGTGAGCAAGCTAACGTTTAGAGTCAAATGACTCTTCATTAGAGCTGAAGTGAAGTGTGGAGGGGTTAGCATTTGGGAGGGAGGGGGTTGGAGTACTGGGGGGCAAAAGGATGTTGATAGTTCAGATGAAGTGATCGGAATATGAGAATGGCAGAACAATGGTGTGTCTAACTGACACACTGGAAAGAACAGGCAGTCCCACTATGGTGAGGGGAGGGGATAGAGGGCGACAGAATGTGATGAGTAAAATTAAAGGAAAGCGAAGTATTGGGTTCACAGTTTGAAGGTGTTGAACTAAATATTGAGCTCAGAAGGTTGGAAAATGCCAAGTTTGAAGATGAGATGTTGCTCCTTCAGTTTACGCTGTGATTTGCTGGAGCATGCAGCATGCCAGGGACAGACAGTGGGCATGCAAGCAGGATGCTATGTTAAAATAACCAGCAATGGGAAGGTCGAGGTCATTCTTGAGCACATGCTTGAGCCAAGCAGTCACCCAGTCTGCATTTGGTTTCTGAGTGCAGCGAACACAATACACAATATTGGAGGAGGTCCAGGTGAAATGCTGCTTCACCTGGACAGACTGTTTTGGCCCTTAGATGGTGAGCAGGGAGGGGATGAAGTGCAGGTATTGCACCTCCTGCAGTTACTTGATAGGTGCCGTGGGAGGGTGGGGTGGTTTTGGTGGTCAAGGAATGAACTCTGGTGTCCCAGAAGCGAAATGCAGACGGGGCAAGTGGGTTTGGTGGAAGATGTGTTTGGTGGTGGCGTTCTGCTGGAGTTGTCTGAAAGGGTGGATAATGATCTCTGGATATGGAGTGAAAGGTGAGAACAAGGGGGACCTGATTATGCTGTTGTCAGTGAGGGGAATGGGCAAGGGCAGAAGCACGGGTGATAGGTCAGACGCAATTGAGGGCCCTGTCAACTACAGGGAAATGATGGTCAAAGTAAAAGGAAGCCATGTCAGCAGCGTTGTTTTGGAAGATGGCATCATCTGAACAGATATGACGTAAGCAAAGGAACTGGGAGAATGAGATGGAATCCTTGCAGGATGTGGGATGTGACGAGCTGTAGTGAGAGTAGCTATGGGAGTCCATGGCTTTGTAGGGGATGCCAGTCGGCAGTTTATTCCTTAAAATAGAGACAGGGAGGTCAAAGAAAGAAAGGGGAAGTGTCAGAGATGGGCAATGTGGAAGTTATGGCGGAGTGGAAATTGGAGACAAGATGAACAAGTTTTTCAAGATTCAGGCAGGAGAATGAAGTGGCACTGAAATACTCGTCGATGTACGAAAGAAAGAGGTGTGAGAGGGAACCAGTGTATGACTGGACAAGGGTGTTCCCCATAAAGAGGATCCATGTGGGTGTCCATAGTCACACCTTTGACTTTGCAGAAGTGAGATGAATTAAAGGATAAATTGTTCAGTGAGAGAACAAATTTACCAGGCAGAGGAGAGCGGGAGTGGATTGGGGATTGTTCAGACCTCTGGCTGAGGAAGAAGCCGAGAGCTCTCAGAACATCCTGGTGGGGAATGGACATATACAGGGATTGGACATCCATGGTGAACAGGAAGCAGTTAGGGCCAGGGACCTGGAAATTGTCAATATGGTGGAGGGCATCAGAAGAATCCCGGAAGTAGGTGGGCAGGTTCTGGATGAGTGGAGCGAGGATAGAGTCAAGGTAGGAGGAAATGAGCTTGCTGAGGCAGGAACAGGCTGATATGGTGGGCCTACTAGGGCAGTCTGTGGATTGTGGGAAAGAGGTAGAAGCGGTCTGTCTAGGGTTTGGATATTATAAGGTAGGAGGTGGTAGTGAAGGGGGGGGAAGATGTCTGGGGATAATAAGGTCAGTGACAGTCCGGGCAACAATGGTTTGATGATCGGATGTGAGGCCATAGTCCAGAGGGCTGTAGGGAGAAGCGTGATCGGGTCCCCCTTATTTTCACTTTTCACCGCACTAGCCTCTACTTCCAAAGGATCATTCTCCTCCATTTCAGACAAGTCCAGCAGAACACCATCACCAAACACATTATCCCCTCACACTCCTTGTTCGTATTTTGCAGGGATTGGTCCTTCCGGGATACCCTAATCCATTCCTCGACCAACAACACCCACCCCTCCTGGCCAAGACACCTACCCATATAACTGCAGAAGGCGCAACACTTGCCCCTTCCCCTCCTCCCTGCTCACCATCCAAGGGCCAAAACAGTCTTTCCAGTTGAAGCATTTCACTGGTACCTCCTCCAATCTTGTGTATTGTGTTCACTGCACTGGCCTACTCTCCATTTGAGAAACCAAACACAGACTGGGTGACTGCTTTGTACAACACTTCCAGTCCATATGCAAGCATGACCCCAACTTTCCCGTTTTAACACAACATCCTGCTCCCATGCCCACTTGTCTGTCCCTGGCATGCTGCAATGCTCCAGCGAATCACAGCGCAAGCTGGAGGTGCAACGTCTCATCTTCAAACTTGGTACTTCCCAACCTTCTGGGCTCAATATTGAGTTCAACACTTTCAAATTGTGAACTCATTACTCCCCTTTCTTTCAGCTTTGCTTGTTACATTCTCTGTCACCCTCTATTCCCTTCCCTCACCCCTGAGAGACTGTCTATTCTTTCCAGTCTGTCAGTTAGACATACCATTGTTCTGACATTTTCCCATTCCGATCACTTAATCTGAACTATCAACATCTTTCCTACCCCCAGCACTCCAACTCCACTCTGCACTCCCCCTCCAACTACTATAAGATAAATGCACCAAACTTCACTTCAGTTCTGATGAAGAGTTATCTCGATTCAACTAACTTACTCTCTCTCCATGGATGCTACCTGATCCGCTGTGGTCTCCAGCAATTTTTTTTTAATCTCTTCAGGAGTTCCTGATGGTTGTGGGCCCAACCATCTTCAGCTGCTTCAATGACCCTCCCCCCGCCTCCCATTATAAGGTCAGAAGCGGGGATGTTAGCTGATTGTGCAATGTTCTGTACCACTCATGACTCCTCAGATGCTGAAGCAATCCCTGTCCAAACAGAACAAGATGGGACAATATCCAGGTTTGAGCTGACAAGTGGCAAATAACATTTGTGCACACTAATGCCAGGCAATGACTATTTCTATTGACTATCACTGAATCTCTCAGTATCCACTTCCTTCATTGACCCAGAAACTCCAATGGACTTGCCACATACACACTGGTGACAAGAGCAGGTCAGAGGCTAGGAATTCCATTGCAAGTAACTCACCTCCAGTAAATAAATAGGAAAATGAAAGCAATGTTATTGTTTATTGTGAGGGGAGGAGAAGATAGGTTATGCTTCAGCTATACGGAGCACTGCTGAGACCACATCTGGAGTATTGAGCACAGCATTGACCTCTTTATTTAAGGAGAGATGTAAAGGCATTGGAAACAGTTCAGAAAAGGTTTATCAGATTAGTATTTGGAATGGGTAGGTTGTCTTATGTTGATGGGTTGGTCAGGCTAGGCGTGTACTCAGTGGATGTTATATGGTGGAAGCGGAGCCTTTAAATATTTGTACAGCAGAAGTAGGTAGATTTTTGTTCAGGAAGTGAATGAAAGGTTTTCGGGTTAGGCAGGAATGTGGAATTCAAGTTACAATCAGGTCAGCCATGATCTTATTAAGTGGTGGAGCAGGTTCAGGGGGCCAAGTGGCCTACTCCTGTTCTTTGGGCGTGTGTTTTCATGCTTTTCTCCGCCTTCACCCCAGTAGCCCCCCCAAGAACCCGGGAACTAAACGCAAACAGAAATATAGCCTTCAGTACAGCTTATAATGATTCAAACTGGCAGCCTGTTTCTGGCTAGTGGGCTGTTAGCACAACGACCTGGCAACATTTATAGGTAATCCTGCTTCCTCGCCTGCTACGTAGGAGCTGGTAAAATCTTGTGTTAAAGTCTTGATTCCTGTGCTGTATTATTGTTGGTTGTTGCTGGAGTGGCACCGTAGAGCAGAGAAGGTCATCAGGGTGATTACTTGCAATAACTAGGTAATGATAATTGCTTTAAGTTGCATGAGATAAGCACTGGATGGAGACAGAATTATTCATAGGAATCATAGAATCCCTACAATGTGGAAATAGGCCATTTTGGCTCCACAAGTCTACACCAACCCTCTGAAGAGTAACCCACCCAGAGTCATTCCCCTACCCTATTACCCCCAACTAATGCACCTAACCTACACATCCCTGAACTTTTTATGGGCAATTTAGCATGGCCTAATCTGCACATCTTTCGACTGTGGGAGGAAACCAGTGCACCTGGAGAAAACCTACGCAGAACCAGGAGTTTGTGCAAAATCAACACGGACAGTCGCCTGACGCTGGAATCAAACCTGGGTCCCTGGTGCTGTAAGACAGCAGTGCTAACCACTGAGCTACTGTGCCACCCTTAATGGAATTATGTTCCATTGTGAAGTAGCCTAACAATATTCACTGACTTTGATCACCTGTGAAAAATGATTACTTATGTGAGACTCTAGGTGGTAATTAGTGCCTGGATCTTTACGATACTGTAGTCAATGCCTTTGAAGATAACATTTTCATGTTGCTGAAAAAAATGAACTTTTTTCCTCAGCTGAGTGTTACCACTGAGCCTACTGAGAAGATTCAAATGTGATGTGGAATATTTGGTATGTTTGTATTTTTTTTTAGTGTTTGCTCCTAAAAAATCTATACTTTGGTATCTGTAAAATCCCATCATGCCTGTGTAATAGCTGGTGTGCAATGACCACCCCATGTTAAGAGTTCATGCACAGGCACCTTCCATCCTTCAAAATGAATTTCAGAATCTGGAACATCAGACCTTCCTGAACAATCCCAATAGTGACAGACTGAAACAGTACACAGCCATTGTTGGTAGGGAGGAGTGAAATTTCAACATTGACATTGTTGCCCTAAGCAAGACCTGGCGAGCAGTGGAAATCCAGCTGAAGGAACAAGGTGGAGGTTACACCTTCTGGAAGGGTAAATCCGAAAAGAGCACAAACTCGACAGGCCATCTCAGAATCTCCCATTGAAGGTGAAAGAATGTCACATGGCCACTTGGCTTACCTTCGTCAAGAACCAGTGCAATATGTGCCTCTGTGCATATGCCTTATTGGTGAATGCTACAGACGAGGAGGAATAGAGTAGTTTTCCAGCAACCTGAAACACTCTCTAGACCATGTCCCAGTGGGTGATGCAATGACCATCCCTGATGACTTCACTGCCAGAGTGTTACGAAGGCCACAGACCTCTGAGGAGGTAATTTGGAAAGCCAACAGGTATGGAACTTCTGCTCCTGACAAAATGCCGAGATAATGGCATCACATTGAACATGGCCAGCACTTTCTTCCATCAAAAAAACAAATACAAGACCATGTGGCAACACCCTCACTCAAAGTACAGGCACCTGCCCAACCGTGGTTCCAGTCTGAAATATCGATTTTCCTGCTCCTGGGATGCTGCCTCATCTGCTGTGCTTTTCCAGCAACACACTCTTGAATCTGCCCAACCATGTCATCATCCAAGTGAGGGGCTGCATAGACGAATATGCTATGATAAAACCAAAAACTGCAGTAGAGACCACTGTTTACTTCTCTCTGCAATCAGTATAGACAGCTCCAACCACCCACTCCTCAACCTTTGGCATATGAAGTAAACATGCCGCATGCTATCATGCAGTGTTCCCGCCGCACCCCAGTTTGAAATCGGGGTCCTTTTGACCGTGGATGAATCCCTCTCCTACATGACCGTTCCCAGGTAGAATTTACCATATCATGTCTTTAGAAAGTTAGTTGCCCATCTTCACAATTGTCATTCCCAAATTAAGTTATTCAGTATTTTGTTTTCTGTTGTTTGTGTTTTATTCAGTAATCTTGTAAATAAATTCTGTTATGTTTAAAACTAAGTGGTTTGACCAGCGGTATTTCTCCTGGAATATCTTGTTTAACACAACTAGCAAAGTTAGGGTCTTGGCTACTTTCTTGAAATATTTTGAGGGGTCTGGCTTGCTCCATAACACACATCACGAGCCAGAAATTCTCAACATCTTCCCTCTGCCTGTGAAGAGCCACCATGTAGATCACAACATAACAGTATCTCAAGAAACAATCCATGGGTATTGGCCATACATACGGCTCATCGATAGACATTGTTATCCAATAATTCCAACACTCAGGATCATCATTGAAAGGCTGTTGCATGGACATGTTGTGCATTGGGATAGGGACACAAATCAACGATTGCATCATCTCAGGGCTGCTTGGAGGCTGTCTGAGCACCTACTTGAATACTATCAGCATCTCTGCCTTTCCTATTAGTACAGCCATACAACCAAGCAGCTTGCCTTGCTGGTGAACAGCCCTCCGTCAAAGGGACAGACAGCTCATGTGTGGTACCATGCCTCGTCAATCTCAAACCTGCACCAAGTGCTAACAGTTTACACATCAACATACTGTACTCACAAGAAGCAAGCCGCCATGTCTCAAAGTTTCAGACCAGTAATCCTCACCAAAGTCCATGAAGGATGGATATGCAGAGGCTCCCAGCAGGGTAAGTCCAGGGAATTGGACACACTCAGGTGTCTAGTCGAAGTGTCCTCAGTCAGGGGTTCATATCTTTGCAGTCGAGGGAGTAGGTCACAATATGTTCTGTAACTCTACAGCAGCCTGTTGTTGGGGGTAGGACTAATGCAATTGGGAAGACAAAGAGATATCAGTCAATGGTCTCATCCAGACAGGTCACCCAAATGGATGGGTTAAGTCAGTCCGCCAGGTCTGTTCAAAGAAACTAGGAGAAAGGGGGTGAGGGGGACAAGAGGTCTGTCCCCAAGGGGGCAGGAAAGGGTCAGGAACTTATTTCTGTTAGCTATTATCAAATTGGCCCTAAAACCCTTCAAACTTAGACTTTTTGGAATTTCAGGGGAGGTATCAGTCTAGTGGTATTATCACTGGGTTGTTAATCCAGAGACCCAGGTAATGTTCTGGGGACCTGGGTTTGAATCCCACCATGGCAGATGGTGAAATATTAGTTCATTAAAAATCTGGAATTAAGAGTCTAATGATAACCATGAATTTATGATAATAATGATAACCATTGTCAATTGTCAGAAAAATCCATCTGGTTCACTAATGTCTTTTAGAGAAGGAAACTGTCATCCGTACCTGGTCTGGCCTACATGTGACTCTAGACCCACAGCAGTGTGGTTGACTCTTCACTGCTTTCTGGGTAATTAGTGATTGGCAATGAATGTTGGCCTGGCCAGTGACCCCCTCATCCTGTCAATGAACATATAAGGGAAGTGTTTGTATGCATTTTAATTTTGAATCTTACTGCTGTTGGGATGGTTACATCCAAGCAGCCCGTGCTACAGTTGAACTCACAACTGAGAACTGAAGGGGTCATAGTGTGTTTAACCTCATGTGTAATCTCTGTTTTGTGTCATTAAAAAACAATGTGTGGAATTTAATCCCAAAGACAAGGCACTTAAATGGCCATTGACAAGTCCTTCCTATGTTCTGGGATAGAATCTATAGATGACAATATTGGATCACCTATGGCAACATTGAACTTTAGATTAGATTAGATTACTTTAGATTACTTTACAGTGTGGAAACAGGCCCTTCGGCCCAACAAGTCCACACCGACCCGCCGAAGCGCAACCCACCCAGACCCATTCCCCTACATTTACCCCTGCACCTAACACTACGGGCAATTTAGCATGGCCAGTTCACCTGACCTGCACATTTTTGGACTGTGGGAGGAAACCGGAGCACCCGGAGGAAACCCACGCAGACATGGGGAGAATGTGCAAACTCCAGACAGTCAGTCACCTGAGGCGGGAATTGAACCCGGGTCTCTGGCACTGTGAGGCAGCAGTGTTAACCACTGTGCCACTGTGCCGCCCACTAATTGCACTTATTTGTGTTTTTTGTAAAAAAGAAATTCTGTGCTGCATGACTCTGTGACTCTAAGCTGATTGCAGATGTAAATTCAGTGACCATCTAGAGAGAAATTCTAGAATGTTCGACTTGCACAGAATCAGGGAAACTTCAGGTGGAAATCTCATAAAAGAAGAGACAACTAGCTTATCCCCTTTTATCAAGAAACCATAATTGCATTTTCTTCTTTTAAGAATGCACGTGGACAGAGGTTAAGCAACCATAAACCTGATCTCTCTGTTTATAGTGGTCTGACACCCTAGTGTTTCAGATAGTGTGCAGTGAAGCTCACATCTTTGAGAACTGCACTGTATACTTGTTTTGCAGGGAAAGAAAAGGTAAAGGGTAATCTCTCATTCTGAATGCTTGAAACTAACTAGCCAGCAAGCCAGTCAAAAGGGAATAAGACAACAGAAGAGTTCTCTCATTCTGAGTACTAGAAACCAACCAAGTAACAGCCACTGTTGAAAGGAATCAAGACAAAAAAAGTTTCAATCAATCTACAAACCAGAATTCTCAAAGAAGCCTGTTCAATGACTGACATCAATGTTTTGAGTAATATCTACTGCAATGACAACAGTGTGTAACTATTTGCTTTTCATAAACATTCAGAGACTTTGTTTTAACTTTTATGTTTTTAAGTTCACTTATTACTTCTTAACTGTACATATGGGCTGCATTATTATTTCTTATTATGTTTAGTAATTAATAAATTCAATCTTTTCATTCATTCAAGAAAGCATTGTTGAATAGGCCCCTTTTAAAACATAATTTTGGGTCTGGAAGAACGTTATCCAGAAGGAGATGGATTCTGTTTTAAAATTACGATTAAATGAGATTAACCCATTACGATTAAATGGGAGGTTGGCTTTACAACCAAGGAAAGCCAATTTGCCCCATCTCAAAAAGGAGCATGATGGGTTTTGATATCCTGCCAGGAACTTGGGATAGCAAGTTGAGAAACCTTGCTTTAGGACTGGTTGTAACACCTGCCAGTCAGAGACCTACAGCTTATCATTGCTATCTGTGCCGTCAGAGGAATGGAAATAGCTGTCAGTAATGTACCTACTAGAGGCCCAGAGTCGGAGGCTCTGGGGAAGGGAGTGACTTGTTAGAGGATATTGGAAGAACAAAAGAAAGGGCAGGGATGTGGCACTCTGCAGACTCCTCCTCGATGTAAGGTCCCTCAGTTAGACACTGAGTGCTTGACAGCAAGGCACCCAGCCCCTAGTAGTGCATAAGCAACCCAAGGTTTGCTTTTCGAGCATAAGGCCACAAGAAATAATAACACAAGTAATGTGTAACACACTTGAGTATTCTCCGCTGTTCAGTAGGATCATGCCTGATCTGAAATTCCTCACGTCTACTTTCCTGCATTTTCCTGTAGCTTTGATTCTTCTATTGGTCAAGAATCTCTCAATCTCAGCCTCAAATGTACACAAGCATTCTGCCTCCACAGCTCTCTGTGGCAAGGAGTTCCGAAGGCACTCAACCTTCTGAGAGAAGAAATTCCTCCTCATCTCAGTCTTCAATTCTGATCCTAGGCTCTCCCATGAGAAGAAATATCCTTTTAATATTTACCCTGTCATTCTTTTAAACTCCAGTCAGTACAGCCCTAACCTGTTTAGCTTTACTCAAAATCATCCCTTCATACCAGTGATCATCTTAGTGACCCTTCTCTGAACTGCCTCCAATGAAATGATATGTTTCCTTAAATAAGGAGACCAAAAGTGCTTACAGTACTCCGGATGGGGTCTCACTCAGTACTTTGTACAGTTGCAGTAAGACTTCCCTATTCTTATACTCCAACCCCCTTGAAATAAGGTCCAACATAAATTTTGCATAAATTAGGCAACTGGTTGAACACCAATGGCAGATCTGATCTTCAAGTAGATGCTAATAGATAATTAATAGACAAATAACATTTACATTACAAGAATGTCAGGAAATGACCATCCCCAAAAAGAGACAAACTAGCCACTGCCCCTTGACATTCAACTGGACTTACCATACAAATATAGTGGTTACAAAGCAGCTGAGAGGCTAGGAATACTGCAGCGAGCAACTCACTTCCGCATTCCCAAAGCCTGACCACCTCTACAAGACACAAATCAGGAGTGTGATGGAATATTCCGAACTTGCCTGGATGAGTGCAGCTCCAACAACCCCCTCAAGAAGCTTGACACCATCCAGTGCAAAACAGCCTTATTGGCAGTACATCCACAAGCATCCACTCCTTCCATCACTATTACTCAATAGTAGCAGTGTCTGTTTTCTACAAGGTACAGTGCAAAGGTAAATTTCAGCAAAGATCATTAGACAGCACCTTCTGAACCCATGAACACTGCCATCTGGAAGGATAATATCAGCAGATACATGGGAACATCATCTGCAAGTTCCCTTCTAGCCACTTACTATCCTGACTTGGAAATGTATCACTGTTTCTTCAGTGTCACTGGGTCAAAATCTTGGAATTCCCTCCCTGATGGCATTGTGGGTCAACCCACACCAGGTGGACTGCAGTGGTCAAGAAGGCAGCTCATTACCACCTTCTCAAGGGGCAACTAGCGAAAGGCAATAAATGCTTGTCCAGCTGGAGATGCCACAACCCATATGTATATCTCAATTAGCATTGGCCATCCACAAGCATTGCCACCTTTTGATTGATTCAGGTGAAGCGGGAAATGGGGACTCCACTCTCCCACCCAATATTCCTCCACCCTCAAGAACTGCGTTGACTTCTCTCAGTATATTTCCATAAGCTGTGTTTGCACTATCTGTATAAATTATGGTGGTCTGTATGAACTTGCTAAAGCTTTAATAATAGCAACAATTCTTACGTGATACATTATGGGGGTTTCATTGAAAGCTGAAGTTAAGCTGAAAGGATACTTCAGCTCAATTTAGATGTGACATTTAAGATTGTGTCCCTGATAACTTTGGGAAATGACATTATGCACAGGTTTATCAAGTGAGAGAAATATGGATTGGAGATGAGTGGGTGTGTAAGTAAAGTATAACCACGAGGAGTTTAAAACATCTGGTATGTTGGATAGTTTTCAATTGTTTGCACACAGGTTGATGAGCTCTTATGATTTTGCTGATGCCTTATGCTTTGTCCTTGAAAGCTCCTTCTGAAATCAGTTGCTGTTCTCTCCAGAAGGAAAGCAGCATGTGCTGACTTTTCAGTTTTATATAAATAAATGCTTTAATAGTGTTTCATTTTTTTCAAAAATGAAACTGTGGGCAGATAAATGGAGATTATTAAAAAATAGTATTTTATTCTGGTAATTAAAGTCTAAGATGGAAGACAAATGGCAATAAATGCTGACAGTGTGATAGATAATCTGCAGGTTGGCATTCGTTATGTGTTGGGCAGAGAGATGTGTTACTTCTTTGGTTTTGAAACTCTAATTTCTCCTCATGGAAGAGTTGAGTTTTATGTCATTGGTGATCTCATTGAGCCCTGGCTCAGAGAACAGCCAAGTGGAATATGCCAAAATAATTATAATATTTTATGCTTTATATTTAAACTTAAAAATATATTTTAAAAATTGTTATGGGATATCGACATTGCAGGCTAGGCTAACATTTATTGCCTAAAGGGCAGCAAGGTGTCAACCACCTTGCTGTGGCTCTGGAGTTGCATGTAGACAAGACTAGGTAAGAGTGGTAGATTTTCTACCCTGAAGTATGTTTGTGAATCAGATGGGGTGTTTGCAACAATTAGCATTGGTTACATTGTCACCACTAGGGTTAGCTTCCTTTTATTGAATTCATTTTCACTATCTGCTATGGAAGGATTCAAACTCACGTCCTCAGAAAATTATACTGATGTTCTGGATACATTACTTAAAAATATTGATTTTTTAAAAAATCATGGATGTTCTTTTTATTCCTTCATTTAAAAGCTTCCAATCATCCAAGCTTCACTGTAAACATTCAAAGTAGCTCTGTTTTTGGTGGAATTTTTTATTCAGTCAGCACTGGATGTTCAAATGGTGACTTTTTTTAAATGAAAGCTATAAATGATGGAAGTCAGAATTAACCAGTTAATCTGAGAAATACGCAACAGACTGTTTAGTGTCCAGGAAAGAAAAATGACCAATCTTTGGGCCGCACTTGGCACTAGAGCTGCAGTGAAGGGGAAGAAATCCCTTTGCTGGAATTAATTTTAGACAAAATTGATAGGAGGAACTAAAATATAGGTAACGGCCAATTTTCAGTTCTCAGAAGTAATTTTTTTAACCCTTGCTCCTTGTTTTGCTGTCTCCTTTAATTTTATAAAAGAATGTATTCAGCATTACTGTATCAAATGTGATAAAAGATTCCTCTTGAAACCTTGTATTCTCAGCGACTGATCACCTTGACTTACACTTCCAGCATATACTGCTCTTATTTTTTTTTATATACTTGAGGTACAGTGTTTGAGTCATTGACAAAATTGATACAGCAGCAGATTCTAACTTGCTCTGAATATACTGAAAAGCAGCAGTGTTGCATTATGGACGTGCCAGGGAATTCTTGCTTGGGATTCCCCATTTGACTGCATTACAGCTGGAATATAAAACCTCAAGAGCAAACCATCATTGTTTCATTTCATCTAGGTTATGTGATTTTGAGACACTTCCCAATATATCCTGTGCATTATCTGGAATTCTTTGTTTAGTTTCCAACAAATGTGGCTGCAAAGGGGCCATTTTTGGGGTCAGGAATGGGATCTGTACGACGATGCTCACTATCTGGGCAAAAGATTGACATCTGAATGCGAGGTACTACAGTGTACAAAGTGACACTGCACTTCTGGGAGGAGAGTTTTAATATTTAAAGATCAGTCAATAAGACTTCCCTGTTTCCGTGTATGGTTCCTTCCTTTTTTGGGGGGAAAGAAAGGAATAAAATGAAGATACCTCATCATAGAGCTCCAGGCTCCCTCGGGTGTGATACATTATGCTGGTACAGTGGGTTGCTATGGAAACTAATCAATCTGCAGCTTCACTTTCTAGAACTGCGGATTAGATACGTTAGAAAGTGAGGAGGATACATATGAGAATCTAAGCATTTCATACATACAGAATGTAGGATTTACAGATCTCCTGGTGACAGGTGGCATGCCACCAAAAGGAGGCCAGGAGCAGTGGTGAGGCACGAGTCATAGAGATGTACAGCATGGAAACAGACCATTCGGTCCAACTCATCCATGCCGACCAGATATTCCAACCTAATCTAGTTCCATTTGCCAATACTTGGCCCATATCCCTCTAAACCCTTCCTATTCATATACCCATCTAGATGATTTTTAAATGTTGCAATTGTACCAGCCTCCACCACTTCCTCTGGCAGTTCATTCCATTCACACACCAACTCTGCGTGAAAAAATTGCCCCTTAATTCCCTTTTATATCTTTCCCATCTCACCCTAAATCTATGTCCTCTGGTTCTGGACTCCCCCACCCCAGGGAAAAGACTTGTCTATTTATCCTATCCATGCCCCTCATGATTTTATAAACCTCTATGAGGTCACCCCTCAGCCTCCGACGCTCCAGGGTAAATAGTCCCAGCCTATTAGTCTTTCCCTATAGCTCAAATCCTCCAACCCGGGCAACATCCTTGTAAATCTTTTCTGAACCCTTTCAAGTTGCACAACATCCTTTCAATAGGAAGGAGACAAGAATTGCACGCAATATTCCAAAAGTGACCTAACCAACGTTCTATACAGCCGCAACATTACCTCCCAACTCATGTACTCAATGTTCTGACCAATATTGGAAAGGCAAATGAAAGGAAGTATCTTTTTAACCAGTCAACCTAGCTCCATTTTGAATATGAAAATAGGAGAATAAATAATTGTATTGCAGACTAATCTACAGCATGATGAGGTGGCAAGTAAACTTGGATAAGAACAGTTAATAGTTGAATTATTGATGAGGAGAAGATGCAAGTGAATGAAATCTTGGCAATTTCCATTCAAACCACTGGTTATTTCAAGTGAATGCATATTTTAATAGAATAATGAAATTCAGTAAAATTCCTTACAAACTATTGGTATTGGCCCACTCCTGCTTTGAATGAGACATTTTGATGTTTTTATCCCATTCTCTCACTTTCATTTTTATGCAGCATTAACTGTATTTTAGTCTAAGCAGTTTTATAATTTTCAGTCATATTTAATTTGCTGGTTTATTTCAGTTCATCTTGCACTCTTTTGTGGGTACTTCTCCCTTTTTTTGACCATATTTTAGCTGCACTAATTCTTTTATATGGAACTTTTCTGACTGTTTTGGGAGGTTTGGGATAGGGGCCACAGAAATTCAGGAATAACGTTTTGGGCTAGTTCCTCAATGCTTCCTCTGGGCACTTGGTTTCCCCAGAGTTGGGTAGCATGCCTGGATAGCAACTCATCCACAGCAGTCGAAAGCTAACTAAGGCCAACAAAGAACCCATTAACCAGCATTTTCTAAGGTAGTGAGAGTTTGCTGGAGAGGCATGGGTCCTCCACAGTGTCTGCAGTTTGACTCTTCACAGGACATGAGAATACAGTGTATGGTTGGAGTGTAATGCAATGAACTTGTAGTGTTTTCTTTTAAATAAACAAATTAATTTAATTCAATACATCCACAACCAGGAAATTACATGAAATTGACTACCCTTGACATCAAGGCAGCAGTTGACCAATCATAGCATCAAAAAGTTGGGAATCGGGCAGAACAGTCTCCTCTGCTGGAGTCACATCTAGCAAAAAGGATGACGGTTGTGTTTAGTGGCAGGCGCAAGTCAGTCTCCGGACAACGCTATAGGATTCATCTGGGTAGTGCCGTATACTCAACCATTTTTGATCACTTCATCAATGACCTTCCCTCCACCATGAGGTCAGAAGTTGTATGTTTTCTGATAATTACACAATGTTCAGCACCTTTTGTGTCTCCTCAGATACTGAAGTAGTCTGTGTCCACAGGCACATGAATTATACAGCGTTCAAGCTGGAGCTTATACATGGCGTACAATACTGTCATCACCTGCAATATCCCTTCCAAACCATTCACCATCCTGATTTGGAAATATAGTGTCATTCCTTCAATGTTGCTGGGTCAAAATCCTGGAATTGTGGGTCAACCTACAGCATGTAAACTGTAGCAGTTTAACAGAAAGCTCACTACCACTTTCTCAAGGGGCAGGCAATATGTGCTGGCCAGCCAATGATGTCCACTTCCTATGAGTGAACAAAAAAAAATCATTTGCTGCACAAGTGGCTGTCTCTCAACATCAAAGAATAGACAATAGGTGCAGGAGTAGGTCATTTTGCCCTTCGAGCCTGCACCACCATTCAATATGATCATGGCTGATCATCCTTAATCAGTATCCTGTTCCTGCCTTATCTCCATAACCCTTGATTCCACAATCCTTGAGAGCTCTATCCAACTCTTTCTTAAATGAATCCAGAGACTGGGCCTCCACTGCCCTCTGGGGCAGAGCATTCCACACAGCCACCACTCTTTGGGTGAAGAAGTTTCTCCTCATCTCTGTCCTAAATGGTCTACCCCGTATTTTTAAGCTAACCTGATATTGAAAAGCATTGCCATAGCCATCAAAGTCCTGGGGTTACCACTGACCAGAAACCTAACTAACCCTGCCAAATAGATATCTTGACCACGAGAGCATGTCAAAAGCTGGGAATGCTATGGTGTGACCTGATCCCACAAAGCATCTACAAGGCACAGGTTAGGAATGTGATGGAATACTCTACACTTGCCTGAATGTTGAAGTTCTGCACTATCAATATTCATGAAGCTCTATATCATCCAGTGCAAAGCAGCCAACTTGATTGGCATCTGAACCATCGCAGCTGTCACACTATGGCATATTGTACCATCCACAAGTTGCAGTGCAGCAACCTGTCAAGCAACCCTTGATAGCACCTTCCAAAACCACAGCCTCAGCCACCAATAATGATACAACAGTAGATACACGCAAACATCACTTGCAAGTTTCCTCCAAGCTACTCACTATCCTGATTTGCAACAATATCACTTCAATTCTGCTGTGTCAAAAACTTGAAACCCTCTTTTTAACAATACATATACTACAGTGATTTAAGCAAGTTGGTTAACACTACTCAGTTAAGAATAGGCCACAAATCCTGGCCTTTCAATGATGTTCACATCCCATGAAACAACAAACAAGAAAAAAACAATAAACAAACAGATGGATCTACAGGGTGTAGGGTGTAGGTTTGCTCGCTGAGCTGTAGGTTTGATATCCAGACGTTTCATTACCTGGCTAGGTAACATCATCAGTGGCGACCTCCAAGTGAAGCGAACCTGTTGTCTCCTGCTTTCTATTTATAACTTTCTCCTGGATGGGGTTCCTGGGGTTTCACCACAAACCCCAGGAACCCCATCCAGGAGAAAGTTATAAATAGAAAGCAGGAGACAACAGCTTCGCTTCACTTGGAGGTTGCCACTGATGATGTTACCTAGCCAGGTAATGAAACTTCTGGATATCTAACCTACAGCTCAGCGAGCAAACCTACACCCTAAACCTCAACCTGAGCTACAAACTTTCACAAACCTTGCGAGATGGATCTACAGTTCTGGTCATTGACATTTGTATGCTGCTTTCAGCATTTGTGGCACACATTCATCTTATAGTGCCCTGACCCTCGCCATACACTTGAGTAGCACACATCACTCTTGAAGATACAGCTGGCTGCTTCCAGCACATACCCACCATCCCTAATTGTATACATCTTGGAGGTGGCTTCTTATTAGCCATCTCCAGGAAGATTATACATGATTGTACTGAGCGGAGGTGGTAATGTTTTGTTAATGCCACTGTACTAGCAATCCAGAATGGCCAGTGTTCTGGGTAGATGAATTTATGGTTGATTCTTAATAGCTGTTAAGGCATTTAGTGGTGGCCTAGCCCAAAATCCCACAAATATATTTGAAAAAATCTTGTCACTCACCTTTCTACATTCTGAACCTGCTATTCACCTTGGCTGTGGCTTCAGTACCAAATTTAACTTTCATGTGTTCTGAAGAAGGACTCAAAATGTTTCTCTCTCCACAAATGCCAGATCTGCTGAGTTTCTGCAGTATTTCTGTTTATTCTGTTTATTGTTATTTCTGTTTTAGACATGTTTATTGTTTGTGCGTGTTAGACTTCTTTAGACAAGCTGTTCAGGCTTGTCAACTTAGATGCTGTGACTGGCAGCCATGTGAGTACCAGACCAACAGAACTACTCACTGGTATTTGTACCCAGCAGCAGTAACAGCCAGCTGTCACTCAGTCATTTTAAAAGCATATTAGTTTGAAGCACTCCATAAAATGTTAACCTGACACACCTATCAGCTGAGGTCCTTTTTGAAAAATGCACACCCTTTGCTTGCTGATGGCCATTTGTTTAGATTATAATGTTACTTAATAGTTCAGTGAAACATGTCTGTTGTTTCCATCATTTAGTTTATTTTCTCAAATGCTTATGAGGATGTAATAAAACATTTTGGTTCCACTGATGTTTTGCTGATTGACTTCAGACAGGACTAGAAACATATCAGCAAACGTTCCAATATGCAATTGTGAAGCCACATTGAACCATCTTTCTTTAATAATCTAATGTTTAAGCTGAGTAACCGAGTACAAAGAAGAGGGCCATAAACTACGTATATAGAAGCTTTCTATTTTCCTCACAACATCTAGATTAGCCAACATTTCATCTTGACATTTCAAAGATATTAGGTTAAAACATTAGGAAAGCTGTTCGGAAGGCAAAGAGCTATAAAATTATCAAGGAACCTAAGACAAGAAGTAAAGTGTTTCGCAGACACATTAACAAGAAAAGGAAGGCAGTGATGGGAAAAGAGACATTAACTGTCAATACAGAAGAATACATAAGGATATTTACAAAGTAGCAAATGAAATTTAAAGTAAATAAATGTGAGGGAGTACATTTTGATTGAGGGAATGGGATGATCATATTACTTGGAAAATGCAAATATAGGTGATGTAGAAGAATAAGGGGATCTTAGAGTAGAAATATGCCAGCCACTAAAAGCTGCACCATAGGTAGGTAAGTAAAGCAAACCAAGCACTTGGTTTAATGTCTGGAAAGTTATTTCTGGTTCGATGCGATGGTACTGATAATGAGAGAAGTTAGGTTAAAACTTCAGATCTTGTTTTGACACTCTCATGTTTGTAGTTCTGGTCACCAGGGCATCAAAAGTATTGTAGAGGTACTGGAGAAAGGCATGGAGATGATTTTACAAGAACAATACCAGAAGTGCATGGGAATCCATTTCTGGAAAGTATTGACAGTCTGAGTCTCTTTTCTTGGAAAATGAAGGTTGAGGGGTAATCTAATAGAAGTATTTAAAATTTTGAAGGTTTTAATAGAGTGGATATAAAGAGAATATTTCCTCTTGTTGGGAAGACTATAACTGGAGCTCATCAATATGAGGTAGTCCCCAAGATGTCCAATAGGGAATTCTGAAAAAAAAACAGCCCAAAGGAATGGTAAGAATAAGAAACTCACTGCTACAAGAAGTGATTGAATTGAATAGTGTAATATGTATTTTAGGGGAATACTAAACGAGCAAATAAGTGAGAAGGGAACAGAGTTCATGTGATAGTTTTAACTGAGGAATGATGGCAAGATGCATACATAACACATTAATGCCAGCAGACTGGTTAGGCTAAATGGCATTATTCTGAGCCATATATCCTGTGTAATGCAGTTAAAATGTTTTATTTCTCCAAGGAAAACCAGTACCATTTTATGCCTCTTCAGGGCATAGCACCTTCCTTACTGATCATGTCTGTGCTCCTTACTCTTTGTGACATTAGCCTGAAGTGTAAGAACAGAAACCCGAAGTGAATTTTAACTTTACAGCACTTGATAAATAGTCTAACATGATGTTTCTTACATTTGTGGGTTGTGATGATTTTTTTGCAGCTTGAACAAGGAAAGTGGTTTTGCAAGATTGTAACAACCATGGGAGAAGAAGCGGGTGAATTTCTCAGCAAGGGTTATCTGGGCCTAGGGCTGGTCTACAGTCTCCAAGCTACAGATGGTAAGGTGGTGTACAGAACTGTGCAATTACAGCATCAGATCAAAGAGAATGCTTCCACTGCTTGTGTTGGTGCAGACAAAGGCAGGTGCTCAGTTGGATGCCCCCTTCTAAATATTATTGTGAAATGTTTCTGAAAATGCATTATTTCAATGTAGCTATTTTAAAATAAGTTTTGTTTTTGTCTTTTCTCCTATGTTCTTTGATTAATCCCAACCCACAAGCTATCCCAGATTCCTGGGGACTGGGGTTGACTGTGGGCAGGAATTTTAATCCAGGATTGCTGATCATTAAGGTTGGGTGGTGAGTGCTTGCAGTTTCAGTTAGGAAATCTGTTTGTCCATTCAAACCCGCCATTAAATCGCCAACTCGGACTTTAACAGGGGCTGATTGGTGGGTGACTAACCCACTCCCCAGCCCAAAAAGAAACTTGAAACATGATAATAAAGCTGCAAATCTCCATTGTCACAAGTGTTACAACTGCATCAATTGTTAGCCGGGTTTCCTGAAGATCAGGGTCCTGCTAGGAAATGGAGGACCAAGTGAATTCAGAAGGCTTTGCAGCTTGGCATCCTGATGAGACCTCTCAACTTCCACTACCTCTGTCAGGCCTCAGATACTAAAGCCTTGGCCCAAAAGAGATGAACACGTGAGATGAGGGGAAAATGACAGCCCTTGACATGAAGGCTGCATTTGCCAGAAGCCCTAACAAAACTAGAGTCAGTGGCACTTGGGGGGGGGGGGGGGGAAACTTTACGCTAGCTGGTGCCATATCTGGCTCATAGGAAGATAATTGTAGTTGTTGGAGGTCAGTTATTTTACTTCCAGAATATCTCTGCAGACATTCCCCACTGTGGGCAATGATCTTCCCTTCATCAGGTTCGAAGTGGGGATGTTCCCTGATGATTATACAATGTTCAGCGCCAGTCATGACTCCTTAGATGTTGAAGCAGTCTATGTCTAAATGAAGCAATATCTGGACAATAGGCAGGCATGGATTGTCAAGTGGCAAGTAGCATTTGAACCACACAAGTGCCAGGCAGTGAACATCTCCAACAAGGGAGAACCTACCCATCACCACATCACATTGCCATTGCTGAACCACCTCCAAGAGTTCATATCTTGGGGGCTACTATTGACCGGAAACTGGACTGCACTAACAATGGCAATACTGTGATTGCAAGAGTAGGTCAGAGGCTAGGAATCCTGTGGCAACTAACCTCCTGACTCCACTAACAAAGGCAGGAGTGCAATGGGTAATCCCAACCTCCCTGGATGAGTGCAGATCCAAAAACACTCAAAAAGCTTAAAACCATCCAGGTCAAGGCAGCCTGTTGATTGGAAACACATCCATAAACATTCTCTCCTTCAACCTCCGATACTCAATGGCAGTAATGTGTATCATCTACAAGCTGAACTGCAAAAATTCTCCAAGGCTCCTTAAATATCAGTGCTGCAGCTGTGCCCAAACTAAGTTGCAAGTATAGATCACTCCTCATAGTATGCTCTCAGAATTTCTGCTGTGGGACATGAGTGGAGGAGAATTCAACTAGAATTTTTTTATCAAGATTATATAGGTGGAAAGTAAAAAAAATGTACTGTTACACCACACTGCTCATTGTTTTGGGCACGAAAGTAATGCAGTTAAACAAACAGACTTGAATTTTTATTGTGTATTTTGCCAGCCCTGTACTTTATAGTCTTTGAAGTACAGGTACGCAATCCTTTATCTGAAACCCTTGAGGCCAGCTGGTTTTCGGAATTCAGAGTATTTTGGATTCCGGAGTAAGTGACAGTTTCTCGGTGAAATAAAAAAAATCTTACCAAATAACAGATGCACCTGTGAGCACAACAAGCGCTGGGCCATGCTGCCACGTCACATCTCTGTGATGTGGGTTGAGTGGGTTTGGAGTTGGGTTAACTGTTTGCACACCAAACAACCTTGTTACGAGAAAAACTTCAGATTTTGGAGCTTTTCAGATTTCGGGGAAAGGATTGTGTACCTGTACTTTTGAAATATAGTCACTGCTTTATTAATAAATGTGATGGACTGTTTGCACACAGTGAACTCCCACAAACATTAATTTGATGGATATAATCAGATGTAATCTATTTTTGTTCTATTGATTGAAAACGTCTTAATATTAGACTGGAGGGTTAGACTTCATTTTTATGTTTAAGCATAGAATGAGGTTTGAACCCAGAACCTTACGATTCAGAGATGTGTGTGTTACCAACTGAGTAGCGACTTTTTATTGAGTTTAACGCACATTGATAAAAAGAGAAAATGTCTCTAGCTGAGTAAGGCATTTCCATAGTTCACAGAATTTGGTTTTTATTTGAAGTTGATTAATCATTCTAACTCTTGTTTCATTACTGTACAGCTCCGCTAAGGAGCACCCGAGATAAGCTCCACAAGAAAGCATTGAAAGCTCTCAGAAGGTAAGGCTGTATATTTAATTTTACTTCAGAATAAACCAGAATTGAGATTTCAAAAAGCACACTGCTGGCAGTTTACTGATTAGGAGAAATTTATATCAACACTGAATGGTTACATTTCATTGATATTAAACTATCAGAACCAATTACAGTAACACTGTAGTGTGGATTTGATGTGTTATTTTCTGCAATGGGCCAAGGAAACTTCTGCTCGTTAGTCTTCAACTGCTACCAAAAATTTGGAAAACTAGACATTAGCTTGTTACACTGACTAGTCTCTGTCCTTTGAATTTAGATGTGGTCTGTCAAGCTGTAGGCATCAAATACAGCAGTAGTCTGCATTTTTCCAGGTCATAGAGTCATAGAGGTGTACAGCATGGAAACAGACTGTTCAGACCAACTTGTCCATGCTGACCAGATATCCTAACCTAACCTGATCTAGTCTCATTTGACAGCACTTGGCCCATGTCTCTCTAAACCCTTCCTATTCATGTACCCATCAAGATGCCTTTTAAATGTTGTAGTTGTACCAGCCTATACCACTTCCTTTGGCAGCTCATTCATTACACGCACTGTCTTCTGCGTGAAAAAGTTGCCCTTTGGGTCCCTTTTAAATCTTTCCCCTCCAAGCTCTAACCCTATGCCTTCTAGTTTTGGATTCCCCTATTCTAGGGAAAAGATTTTGCCCCTCATGATTTTATAAATTGCTATAACGTGACCCCTCAACCTCCGATGCTCCAGTGAAAACAACCCCAGCCTATTCAGCGTCTCCATATAGCTCAAGGCCTCCAACCCTAACAACATCCTTGCAAATCTTTTCGGAACTCTTTCAAGTTTCACAACATCCTTCTGACAGGAGGAATACTAGAATTTGCACACAATATTCCAAAAGTTGCCCTAACCAATGTCCTGTACAGCTTCAACATAACCTCCCAACTCCTGTACTCAGTGCTCTGTCCAATAAAGGAAAGCCTATCAAACGCCTTCTTCACTATCCTATCTACCTGTGACTCCATTTTCAAGGAACCAAGAACCTGCACTCCAAGGTCTCTTTGTTCAGCAGTGATTTGTAAATCCAGAAAGTAGGGAATTGCAGAAGGAGGCCATTCAGGCCATTGGGTGTTCACCAGCTGTCCCAATGTGCATTATTACTGAGAAGAATATCACTCCCAACAATCGTACCTTGCACTTGCCTTTCTTCCAGTAATCATCTAACGAATGGCTCAGTGAATTCCAGACTTAAATCACTCATGTGAAAAACTATTTTCTTCCATAATGTTTTTTGTACAATTGTGACAATTCATAGATAATCGAGGTGGAATCTTGCACGGGCCTGAACTAAGACACCAATTTCACTCCACCAATATTAATTTTTTTTTGTGTTCCACTGCTAAATCTCAAGCTGTATAAGAACTAGCACAGTATGATTGACAGTTTAAACCTTCTCATTTGCATAGGGTCAATATTAGGCTCTTTGTTAATATTAGACTATCAGTTGATGTTCTGGCCATGCAGGAAGCCAGCATCAAATGCAGTTCGGAAAAGAAAGAATTGCATTATATTGCCTCTCTCAGGATATTTGGATGTCTCAATGTACTTCAGTTGTCAGCAAAGAACTTCTGAAGTGTAATCATCATTGCACTGTAGAATATGCAGCAGGCAATTTACACAGAGCAAGCTCCTATAAATAGCAAGATGATAATGTTGATTGAGATGTAAATATTGATGAGGGCATCAGTCTTCAGTCCTCTAATTTTTGTTCGGAGTAGTGCAGTGGGATCACTTGTCTCCCCCTGAGAGAAGGGATAGTACCATGGTTTAATGTGCCTCCTGAATCATGATACCGCTGGTGGCACAGCATTCTCCCACTGGAGTATTGCCCCATCTGGTTTTCTGTGGTTTCATTATGCAGGTTTAGAGTGTTTGATTAAAAATTGGGCCAAGTTGAGGAGAGGACCTGGAAGACGGCCACCAAAGTGAGAAGCAGTATTCAGGTTAAGTGGAATGGAGGTGAAGACTTATAGATAGTCATAGAGATGTACAGCATGGAAACAGACCCTTCGGTCCAACCCATCCGTGCTGACCAGATATCCCAACCCAATCTAGTCCCACCTGCCAGCACCTGGCCCATATCCCACCAAACCTTTCCTATTCATGTACCCATCCAAATGCCTCTTAAATATTGCAATTGTACCAGCCTCCACCATTTCCTCTGGCAGCTCATTCCAGGCACGTACCACCCTCTGCGTGAAAAAGTTACCCCTTAGGTCTCTCTTATATCTTTCCCCTCTCAACCTAAACCTATGCCCTCTAGTACTGGACTCCCCGACCCCAGGGAAAAGACTTTGCCTATTTACCCTATCCATGCCTCTCATAATTTTGTAAAGCTCTATAAGGTCACCCCTCAGCCTCCGACACTCCAGGGAAAACAGCCCCAGCCTGTTCAGTCTCTCCCTATAGCGCAAATCCTCCAACCCTGGCAACATCCTTGTAAATCCTTTCTGAACCCTTTCAAGTTTCACAACATCTTTCTGATAGGAAGGAGACCAGAATTGCATGCAATATTCCAACAGTGGCCTAACCAATGTCCTGTACAGCCGCAACATGACCTCCCGACTCCTGTACTCAATACTCTGACCAATAAAGGGAAGCATACCAAATGCCTTCTTCACTATCCTATCTACCTGCGACTCCACTT
>NC_057718.1:29097637-29131994 GCF_004010195.1 Chiloscyllium plagiosum | reverse complement strand
GTCTCAGATTGATCTCTTTCCTCACTATCTCCCTGGGTCCCCACCCCTCACCTTACTAGTTTAAATCCTCCCAAGCAGTTCTAGCAAATTTCCCTGCCAGTATATTAGTCCCCTTCCAATTTAGGTGCAATCCGTCCTTCTTGTACAGGTCACTTCTACCCCAGAAGAGATTCTAATGATCCAAAAATGTGAATCCTTCTCCCATACACCAGCCCCTCAGCCATACATTCATCTGCTCTATCCTCCTATTCCTGCCCTCACTAGCTCATACCACTGGGAGTAATCCGGATATTACTACCCTTGAGGACCTCCTTTTTAAATTTCTGCCTAACTCTCTGTAATCTCCCTTCAGAATTTCAACCTTTTCCCTTCCTATGTCATTGGTTCCAATGTGGACAATGACCTCTTGCTGGCCCTTCTCCCCCGTGAGAACATTCTGCACCCGCCCTGAGACATCCTTGATCCTGGCACCAGGGAAACAACACACCATTCTTCTTTTTCGCTGCTGGCCACAGAAATGTCTATCTGTACCTCAGACTACAGAATCCCCTAACACAATTGATCTCTTGGAATCCGACGTACCCCTCATTGCATTAGAGCCAGTCTCAATACCAGCAACTTGGCTGTTCGTGCTACGTTCCCCTGAGAATCCATCACCCCCTACATTTTCCAAAACAGCATACCTGTTTGAAATGGGTACATCCAGAAAAGACACCTGCCCTAGGTGCTTACCTCTCTTACCTTTCCTGGAGTTAACCCATCTATGTGACTGTATCTGAGACTTTCCCCCCTTCCTATAACTGCCATCCATCACATACTGTTGCTGTTGCAAATTCCTCATTGCTTCTATCTGTCTCTCCAACCGATCCACTCGATCTGATAAGATTCGCATCCAACAGCATTTATGGCAGATATAATCCGCAGTAACATTTAAACTCACTTTAAACTCCCACATCTGACAAGAAGTACGTATCACTGTACTAAAGGCCTTTTTTACTCCTTCACAATCTACAGACTCAGAAAATAACACCGTCTTATTCCTCTACAAAACACTGCCCCAGGTTAAATTAATAGTAATGGCTTATATTTTAAGTTTAATCAAGAGACATATCTCCAAAAACACATAGTCAAGAAAGAACCCACTCTACTCACTACTGCAGCCTTTGTATTGGACAGACTTAAAACAACGATTCACTTATCTGATTCTGTGTTGCGAACTTCGTCCAAACAGGTTCCTCCAAGATTAGTTGTGAAATTCACTGTTTGTTAATTTTCCCAGACACACTCCGAAGTCCAATGATACATGAATTCAAAACAGCAAAGGTTCTCTCTCTCTATCTATCTCTCTCTCTCTCTCTCTTCCCTGCACTGTCCTCACCATGTGCTTCCTTTGTCTCTTCTTCTCCCTTTTAAAACTGCTGTTGCTTTGACTTTTTTTTTCCATGAGAAGAGGCAAGCTGGTAATTAATCTGAGGGGGAACTAGACCAAGGAATGAATTTGTTTTCTGAAGGGAGGTGAGGGAAACGGTAAATGAGCTACAAAAACACCAAGATTGTTAATGTAACGAGAGGAAGGAGTGTGGAGAGATGGCAATGCTATTATTGACAAAAGTTGATGCCTACAAATCCGCCACCTTGTAAGGACTGATGTTGAAGAATGACCAAGTCTGGATGTTGTCCAGATCTTGTTCCATTTAAACATGGATTAATTCAGTATCTGGGGAACATAGAACATAGAACATTACAGCGCAGTACAGGCCCTTCGGCCCTCGATGTTGCGCCGACCTGTCATACCAATCTGAAGCCCATCTAACCTACACTATTCCATGTACGTCCATATGCTTATCCAGTGACGACTTAAATGTACTTAAAGTTGGCGAATCTATTACCGTTGTAGGCAAAGCATTCCATACCCTTACTACTCTCTGAGTAAAGAAACTACCTCTGACATCTGTCCTATATCTATCACCCCTCAATTTAAAGCTATGCCCCCTCGTGCTCTCCATCACCATACTTGGAAAAAGGGAGTTGTGAATGGTGCCAAACATAGTGCAAATATCAGTGAACATATCCATTTCTGACCTTATGATGAAGGGAAGGTCATTGAAGTAGCTGAAAATAGTTGGACCTGGGTCATTACTCTGAGGATCTTCTGCAGCGATATCCTAGAGCTGGGATGACTGACCTCCAACAACTACAACCTTCTTCCTTCGTGCTAGATATGACTCCAACCAGCAGAGAATTTTCCCGTGATTCCTATTTTATTAGTGTCAAGGGCTGTCACTCTCATCTCCCCTCTGGTATTCAGCTCTTTTGTCCATATTTGAACCAAGGCTGTAATGAGGTCAGGAGCTGAGTAGCCTTGGCAGAACTCAAACTGGGCATCACTGAGCAGGTTATTGCTGAGCAGGTGCTGCTTAATGGCACTGTTGATGATAACTTATGCCACTTTGATGATTGAAAGTGGACTGATGGGGCAGTAATTGGCTGGGTTGGATTTGTCCTGCGTTTCGTGCACAGGATATCCCTGAGCAATTTTCTACATTGTTGGCCAGTTGCCAGTGTTCTAACTATACCAGAATAGCTTGACCAGGGAGAATGTGCAACTATCAATGAACATCAATGTTTGGTACCATTTGTAACTCCTCAGATACTAAAGTAGTCCATATTCAAGTGCAACAAGATCTGAAGCATCAGACTTCAGTACTATTGTTAGAATGTTGCTAGAACCTGTACCGTTTGCAGTACTTAGTATCTCTGCTGCTGAATGAGGAGATTTCCAGACTTCAGTAATAGGTCTACTGACCAACATTCCATTGAACCTGATTGGTAGGTTGTTTAATGGGAATAGAAAATTATGAAGGAACATCAGATAAGTACGTGTGCAAGACTTTGGCAAATGGAGTTTAGATTGGAAGAGTGCAATAAATGAATGTGCATGTGTAGGTAGTCAAAAACCACTAAAACTCGGTATAAAGAGTAATCATTATTGCTAATGAAATGCTACTTTTGTCTAGGTGTGCTGGAAGTAAAAACAATTGCAGAAGTAATGGTTCAGAAGCTTTCCATCTAATAAGAGAGTGACACTGTTCAAATATGTCCTCTATTTTTATAGCATGGCTTATTGCATATTTCTATCTCTCATCATAATCAAGCATGTAAGCTATCACTGTCATAGAGTCATAGAGATGTACAGTGTGGAAATAGACCCTTCAGTCCAACATGCCGAACAGATATTCCAACCTAATCTAGTCCCATTTGCCAGCACTTGGCCCATTTCCCTCTAAACCCTTCCTATTCATATACCCATCCAGATGCCTTTTAAATGTTGCAATTGTACCAGCCCCCTACACTTCCTCTGGCAGCTCATTCCATACATGCATCACCGTCTGCATGAAAAAGTTGCCCCTCAAGTCCCTTTTGTATCTTCCCCTCTCACCCTAAACCTATGCCCTCTAGTTCTGGACTCCTGAAGGAGATCAGTATTCCCATTGTAGCGTTGCAACTTGTTTCCTGGGCTCCTTGTATTCAGTTGCAAGACACACTCAAGGGCACCACAGAACAGTTTACTGCAGATTGTTTTTAATTTAAGATTACCCTTCTGAATTTAATTAGATGGTTGATCAAAAATAGACTTGTAATCTCTGTCACATTGTTCTACTATTCCTAATACAACTTTTAGCTTGCCAATGCCTTTGTACACCTCTTGTTTCACTTAGGAATTACTCAACACACATGACTGTTGCTTTCCAGCTTCTCAAAATGAAGCCTTGACTTCTTTGATATCCCACTTCTGATACCTCAGTTGAATTGGGTGCATTTGTTATTGCAGTTACCTAATGCAGGCAGTCAACAATTTGTAGTAATTTTCCAATAGTTTAATAAACTGTAGTTTATGTATGGTTTGTTAATTAATTTAGCAAAGAAAGGAAATACTCACGCCATTCTCTAAAATGAAGGTGTCGAGGCAGTGCATTACCGTGCCCCAAATGTCTTGCAATCTTTCTTTTATGGTCTTTGGTAGCTGCAGTCTTTGTTCTTTCCTCGGATGCACGTAGGGGAACTGCTGGTCTTACCTCAAGAAGATGGTTGCTCATCCCCTGGAACTTTTTCTGACTGTCCCTCCCTACCTATCCTTGTTGATTTACCTTGTAACGGTGCTGAGCCATTTAAGCTATGTCAACCACCTGTCTAAACCCTCTTAGCAAATGACCATGGACTGCTACTCACAATGCCAGAATGACCGTTGTCTCTTGCCCACCTCCATTTGAAGGTTAGTTTTGATTACTTTTAACTACAATGTCTTATTTTTCAAAATGTCACATTCATAATAGGGTAGCACTGTGCCTGATAAATCTTTGATTTGAGCCCTAAACTTATACCTTTTCCTCTGTTTTCACATACGAAAGATTAGTTTATATTTGCAGTAGGCTGTAACACTGTTAGTGGTAATACTGCAACATTCAGGCTACACAAAAAATACTAAATATGAGACACAGAAAGAATTTCAGTTTTAAAGAGGACTCCAATTTCCAACACAAAACATGGTCTTGAAAATGGTGTTATGTTGCTGCCTGGATGCACTTTCTCACGCAAATGGTAATAGAGATAAGGGATTTACTCCCTAAAAGGCTATTGATAGTGGAAAGATTGAAATTTTCAAGACACAGATGGACAGATTTTTAGGGTTTAGATCAGAGTGGTGCTGGAAAAGCACAGCAGGTCAGGCAGCGTCCGAGGAGCAGGAAAATCGACGTTTCGAGCAAAAGCCCTTCATCAGGAATAGAGGCAAGGAGTCTCCAGAGTGGAGAGATAAATGGGGGGCAGGTGGGGCTGGGGAGAAGGTAGCAAAGAGTACAATCCCTGATGAAGGGCTTTTGCTCGAAACGTCGATTTTCCTGCTCCTCGGATGCTGCCTGACCTGCTGTGCTTTTCCAGCACCACTCTGATCTAAACTCTGGTTTCCAGCATCTGCAGTCCTCACTTTTGCCAGTGGACAGATTTTTATTTAGTTTAGGTTTCACGCGTATATAGTCTTGATATAATTGATGAAACAAGCTCAAAGGCGTGTATAGCATACCCCTGTTCCTCTAATTTTATTAATAGCAATGTACCCTGGAAAACTATGAACCTGTCTGTATGGTTCAGATATCAGGTTACCAATCTTGCCACAGAGGGTTGACTTGGTTCCAACCTCCATTACCAAGTATGTTAATTTGGACTTACCCAAGCAGCCTTGACAACTTGCATTGACATAACTTATTTAGATAGTAAAATGTACTTCATTGGAGCATTTTCAAACAAAATTTGACACTAAGCCATATAAAGGCCATAAAGATTTAATTTGTAAAAATAGGTTTTAAGAAGCTTCTTAATGTAAGAGAGAGAGAGAAATAAAGAAGTGGAGAGATTTTGCAGGAGGAGGATTCCAGAGCTTTGAGGTGACTCAGCTGAAAAGTTCTGATAGTGGCATAATTAAAGTAGGGGATGCATAAGAGGACAGAATTGGTGGAGCACAGTGATCCAAGAGCATAGTCATGTAGAGAAGGTTCTAGAAATGGGAAAGGGCAAACCCCATGGTCATTTGAAAATGAGGATAGGAATTTTAGGACTAAGGCATTGACTGAGTAGGAAGCAGTGTAAGTCAACATGTAGAGTGGAGTGTGTTGCATGTTAGGATATAGGACTAAGTATTTTTGATGACTTCAAGTTTATGGAGGGTGGAAGTGGAAGTGCTGCTGTGCATTGGAATAGAGAAGATTGGAAGGCATAGTAACAAAGGCATAGATGAGGGTTTCACCAACAGATGAGCTGAAGCAGGGATGGAGTGACCATTAGGTGAAGTGTGGCCAAACATGCAAAGATGAGAATCCGATAAAATAAATTGACTGCTGTATTGAGCCGTGAGCCTTAAATTACTAGTATGGTTACTGATGCTGATATCTTCAGTTTAAGTGTGACATATAATTTTGAAACCAAGTTCATTGATATGGCATTTGAGATTCTTTGGGTTGGATTCAGTTCAGCTTGTCACAACAGGAAACAATAGCATGACTGACTTAATTATGGGAGACCAATTATATGAAAGGCCCTACCTCAGTCTTCAGGGTGTGGCAAAGCTTTCTGATTAAGTGAGTGGGCAGAAAGGGAGAGGGTGGTACGTGTATGGAATGAGCTGCCAGAGGAAGTGGTGGAGGCGAGTACAATTGCAAAATTTAAAAGACATCTCTATGGGTATTTGAATAGGAAGGGGTTGGAGGGCTATGGGGCGGGTGCTAGCAGGTGGGACTAGATTGGTTTGGGATATCTGATCAGCATGGATAAGTTGGACCAAAGGGTCTGTTTCCAGGCTGTACATCTCTGTGACTCTATGGCTGTACTGAGTGCCACCATCTGTATCTCAATTAGTCTTGTGATGAACAGTTTGATACTCATTATCATTGAGCCTCCTGTTTTTAGTGGTGGCTTAGAGGTTAATGTGGGTAAGCCTGGCATTCCCCCTCCCCTCAGAAGGTCATCCAGCAAACCCTGCTCAATTTGTCAGGAACTCCTTGGGGAAGGTGCCTTGTAATCAGATGCGTTACACTTGAATGAGCGATTTGACATTGGGCAGGATGGGAAGCTGCCGAAAGCCATTTCTCTGCTGTTATTTCTGAAACCCTTCTCTCTCAATTCCCATCCCACTCATTCATGTTTTATCTGGGATCCTATGAGGTTCCTGGACTTCTACTGCGTGCATTGTCACCATCGCACACTGTTCCTACTAATGCTGACTTCAATGAAGAGCTGCCAATTTCTGATTGACTGGCAGTTATTGATGTGTGGGATTTCTGCTTCTGGGAGTCTCAGTCCTGGGGAAGGACTGACATGGTCATTTCAGTGCTTGAAGGACGTCTTGATTTCGTCAGGCTACCACATGACAGGAGTTCACTGCTGTTTCTCTGAACGGTAATGAGACCCCCTTTGGACTGATAATTACCAGCGTAAAGTATAAATTTATATCATTTAAATCTGGATTGTACTTTACCTCTTTCAATCCTTCATTCTCTCCTTTTGTCATGTCGTTCCTTCATCTGCTCTCATTTCCTATATCATCTATGTTCTCCTCAATAAATACTTACCATTTATTCCTTCTTCATGCACTTGTCCTTCCTCTTTCCATTATTCTTCACTTCCTCTAATTCCTACTACCTTCTCCTTCTTTCATTCTCTCTGTATCTGACTCCTTCTGTCCCTCTTTAATGATCTCCTTTTCGCTGTTTGACTTTCTCCAGTTTTCTGTCATTGATAATCCAAGCTAATTGTTTCTATTAAGTTTTGTAGATGAGCTGACTCTATTTCAATAGCTTTGGAATGTGTAAGGCACCATTGTGTAGAAATTGCTGGAGAAATTGGAGTTAAAGTTATGAGACCTCCTTGTTTGCTTCAGATCTCCAGCATCCACAGTTCTTTGTCATATTTGAATGATCAACTTATTTGGATTAAACAGATACTCTGCTTCCTTTTTCTAAAAAAAAAACTTCAGGATTTCTTTTGGACATTCAGAGTGGATTATAAGGTCTAGATTATAAAAGTAAAGAAGGGTAATTACAGTTATGCAAGGTGTTGGTGAGACGACACTAGGAAAATTGTGTCCACTCCACCAACTTGTCTATGTCCTTCTGGAGTTTTACACTGTCCTCCTCACAGTTTATATTTCTTACAAGTTTTGTGTAAACTTTGAAATTGCCCTCTGCATATCAAAATCTAGATCATTAATATATATCAGGAAAGGCAAGTGTCCTAATACTGATTCTGGGTGCTCCACTACAATCTTCCTCCAGCCCAAAAAATATCCATTGGCCGTTATTCTCTTTTCCTATCACTCAGCCAATTTTGTACCAATGTTGCTACTGACCCTTTTATTCCATCACCCAGAACATTCCTAATAAGTCTGTTGTGTAGCATTGTATCAAGCATCTTCTGAAAGTTCACATGCACCACATCAAAAGCATTAGCCTGACTGAGCCTTTCTGTTACCTCCAGCAAGTTAGTTTATCAGGACATCCCCCTTTAGAAATCCATGCTGATTTTTCCTATCTACCCACCTATTTCTATGTTACTGCTAATTCTATCTCAAAATAGTTGTCTCAAGGAACTTCCACACCACTGATGTTAAGTTGACTGGTCTGTAATTGTAGGGCTTAACCTTGTAATGTTTCTTGAACAAGGCTATAATGTTTGTAATTTTCCAGTCTTCTGCCACCACTCTGGGTTTTGGAAAGACTGAAAAATTGTGGCCAGTGCACCAACAATTTCCACTCTCATTTCCTTTAATATCCTTGGAGGCATCTAATCTGGTCCCATTGCTTTGTCAACTTTTGAGGTCAACAGTCTATCCATCACTTCTGCCTTATCAATTTTTAAACCTTCTAGTGCTTGAGTTCCCTCCTCTATCACCATGCCCTGCGTAACATCTGTTTCTTTGTCAAAGACCATTGCAAAGTATTTATTTAACATCTCAGAATGCCTCCTGCCTCTTGGTATAAGTCCCCTTTTTGGTCCTTAATTGGCCCTATTCTTCCTGATATCACCCTTTTACTGTTTATATGGTCATAGAAGACTTCAGGACATCTTCATATCTTGGCTGCCAGCCCTTACCACATAGTTCCTCTTTGCTTCTCTTATTTGCTTTTTCACTTCCCTCTGAACCTTTAATATTCCTCTTGGTTCATAATTTGATTTTCTACCCAACACCCGTCATAAGCATCTTAATTTCTTTAAGGTCACTGGAGGTGTTCCCTTTTATATTGAACGAAAAGCTGCAATAGTAGTGTTCCAACAGAGAGCAGGAAAGTTTTTTAAAAATCTGACTTGTGGCTTTTAAAAACAAGAGTACAAAAATGAAGACCCTTTAATAGATTCTGTAATTTTAGGTAAACTTTTTGCTTTCAGTATTTCATATAGCATCTTAGGGGGAATGGATAATAAATTCTTTATTATACTGTTTACAGTTTGTTAACATGTACTAATATCTTCTGATATGTTTTGCAAATAGGAATGAGCCAGACAGACAGTTGATTGATTCAAGATTGACAGTATATTTTATGGAATAAAATATGTGTATTTCATGTATATGGAATACTACATTAAGTATAAGATATCAGTAGTCACACTCTTTGATAACAAAAGCAAAATACTTGATATTTTATAGTGAAAATATCAAGAAACTACATGTAAATGAATTAAATCATCTGTAGAATGCTGTTATGAATTGAATATACTCTTACTCTTGTCATGTTTTTCATTTAGCATCATAACTTATTAGGGTTTCCTTCATTGTGTTTTCTCATGATAGAGCTCACAGTTTGGATAGTGAAGATCATCGAATTGCTCTATACCTTTCCTTGCAGTTGGCGTTCAACAGACAGGTAGGTGTCATTGGCATATTATTCCTGTGAACACAATTTCTCTGTTATTAAGCTTTAATTTTAGGTCAATTGATATTGACAGTTAAAACACTTGGAAAGCTAAGTGTAATGAACAAGTTGCAGTCATAAAGATTTATCTGAACCTTCTAAATAGAAGATTGTTTCACACGTAAATAAAGCTTTCAAGGCAAGCTTGTTCATTCATATTCAATTTGCAGTTTTGTAAGAGTTTTAAACCATGATTTTTTTTTGGAGTTCAAAAGATTTTATCTTCAGGATAACTGAAATGGGAGGGGTAATGCTGGTGAGAGGAATTTTTTTTTAAAAAACCTCAAGTTTCTTGTTTTAAAATACAAATCAGTTAATTAAACTAATCCACTGATAGTGGCATGAGAAAACTTTATCATTCAAAGTACAAAACAGTTTGGATTTACACAAATCAGAAGCAGTATCATTATGGAGCTGGAAAAAAAAAGTACCTGACAAAAATGTTATAAAATGAACTTGGTTTGAGCTGCTTGTTTTGAGGTGTGGTGAATATAAGGTTAGGTTAGGCAAGGTTGAAAGTAGAGATCCATAATGCTATTTGGATGACAACCTGCAAAGTTTTTGAACGCTGCTAAAAGCTCTGAAACAAAGTAATATGTTTTGAAGAAGCTGTCCATCATCCCCAAGAAAACAATAATGCAGCAACATAGCATTCCTCACCAATTTGTAATTGGAAAAGAAGACCATATTTCAAGCCGTTAGTTACTGTCGATTCAAAAAGGTCACAAGGGGCTTACACAGGCAGTAAATTTCTAGCAATCGTCTGGGTAATTGGCAGCTTCTTTACTAGCTTACAAACTTGGTCATTTTTCCTCACTTAAGAGCCTATGTCCAAGACAAAGTAGCAGATTGGATGCATAATTGGCTGAGAGGCAGGAAACAAAAGGTGATGGTAGAGGGATGCTTGAGTGATTTAAAATCTGTTTATAATTCCACAAGCTATTCCACAAGGTGCAGAACCCATTGCTATTTGTGATGTATGTTAATGATTAGTACTTATATATAGGGGCTATGATCAATACCTTTGCAGATGACAAGAAAATTGGCAGGGTTGTAAATACTGAGGAAGATGACCATAAACTGCAGGAGGTTTTAAAGAGACTCATCAGGTCAGCAGATCAGTAGCAAATGGAGTCCTTGAATGCAAGGTTGGCTTCCATGATAGTTTGGACTGTGCACACAACTTTCTGTTGTTTCTTCCGGTCCTGGGCGGCGCAGTTACTGTACCAGGCCGTTGTGCACCCAGACAGTATGCTTTTGATGATGCACCTATAAAAGTTGGTGAGGGTCTTTATGGGCATGCCAAATTTCCTGAGCCGCCTGAGGAAGAAGAGGCGTGTTGTGCTTTATTAAATGTCACATCTATGTGGGAAGTCCAGAACAGGTTGTTAGTTTTTGTCACTGCTAGGAACTTAATGCTCTCCACCCTCTCAAGGTCAGTTCTGTTGATGTAGATGGGGGCATGTTCTCCTTCTTTCCTCTTGAAGCTTGTGCTTGCTTAATGACAATGTTGAACAACTTCATATTTTTGAATTGGTTGTGTTATTAAAAAGAATCTATTGCCTCTTGTAAATTTAACGTAAAAATATCATGTTAATCTATTTATAGTAAAGTTATTTTCATCATCTATTTCCTCCTCCCACTTCCCCCATGCTATACATCAGGTGGCAGCAGAGGTCTTTTTAATCCTCTCCTAATGCCTCTGTAACCAGAGCTTATAATAGTGTTCTCATTATTTTTAATCAACATGTTATGGGAAGTCAAACTTGAAACCAGATCTTCTAGACCAGAGGGAGGGACACTACCATTGTGCTACATGCCCCTAAAGTTGCTCGTTCCTGCCTTTATTCCCCCTTGATTGGCTAAATAATTGCCATATTGAAGAATTAGTCAGAAACCAATGCATTTGTGACACGAGAACAGATGAATACAATTACAAGTTTTTTTTATCTGTAATTGACTAATTGTAAAGCTGGTTTATATAATTCAGAGTTTGACGGTAATAGACTTGGGATTTTCATCTCCTCTGAAAGTGCACTATAGTAAATATTTTTGCTGTGTTTAAATTTCTTTTGCAGATCTCTGAAGCTATTGAACAATTACAAGTGGCACTTAAACTCAGGAATGATGACATGCATTCTCTCCATTTGCTGGCGCTTCTGTTTTCTGCCCAAAAACATTATCAACGTGCTTTAGAGGTCATCAACATGGCAGTCAGTGAATATCCAGAAAACTTCAGGTATTAATTCCGAAGTTTATTTGTATATTAGTTGCTTACATTTGATGAGATGTTCAGATATCTATGATTATTATCTTTCCAAATCTCCATCCCAGTACCTATAGGATCAGTTGTGAGAAAGCGTGATTCATTCAAAAGAGAATTAGATATATTGCTGTAAGATAATATTTGGAAATACAATATATGAATAATTTAAACTATTAGCAAGGTATAATAAACCTACAGAAAATTATCTTGGAACTATCACTGCCAAAAGTCTCCACTGTTGCATATGAATCTGAAAGTGTCAATAAATATTGATTGAGTGGATATGTACCATCCATAGTGGTGATTTCATGGGGACTGGTGGGGAGAGTAATTAAGGACATTGAAGGGTCAGACCTAAGAACAGCTCTGTCTAACAGTCTCTGTAATAATGTATATCATATCCTTGTGATACGTACATAGTTGCAGGGATGCAATAAACTTAATCTTGTTTACTTCAAGTGACTTTTCTAGTTAGACCAGAAATTCTCATTTATGCTAGACCACATGAGTACTGGAAGAATATAGCCTAGAAGATATTGGTGGCACCATACGTAATATGGTATTTAACATTACCATATCCAATATGATGAGCATCTGAGATGATCTGAAGATTTGCTTAGCTTCTTTCTACATGACAATCAGCTGTAGTGATTTCTTTTGCATCTGAAACCGAGCTAGTTACTCATGCAGACTGGAAAGCAGCACTGCAAAGATTATCAGTGGAACTCAAGAGAAAACCTTGTGGAAATATTCAACACTGAAGAATTTTTAAAAGAACAACAGAAAGCATTTCAGACCTACTAAGACGTGTGCTGGAGCAGCAGGAAACTTCAGCTCTCAGGCAGAGGTGCAGGTTGCACGTGAGATAGTAGTCTGTAGCAGCAGTCCTGAGTCTAGAGATCAAACAGTGAGTGAACAGACATCAGGGATTTATGATTCAAAACTAAAATTTCCTTGTAAAAAGGAAACTTTAAACGGCACAGTAAATGAACCAGAAAAGGACAAGAATTTCTTTTTAAAACTGCTCTGATTTGGTATCGCTGTCATAGTGCAAGGATGCCAAAAGGGATAG
This sequence comes from Chiloscyllium plagiosum, assembly GCF_004010195.1. NCBI lineage: Eukaryota > Metazoa > Chordata > Chondrichthyes > Orectolobiformes > Hemiscylliidae > Chiloscyllium > Chiloscyllium plagiosum. The sequence continues at coordinate 29,119,198 of NC_057718.1, read as the reverse complement.
CGAGCAAAATAAACGTAACAGGGCTGAGACAACAAATTCTGGATCAGAGAGTTGGAGGCATCATAATCAAAAGTAGCTAAGTATTTGATAAGTTAAAGACATGAGTAATTCCAGTCTAACAGGGAAAATATTTCTGGGAGACTTCATTAAGTCTGCAAAAGGCAGGAGTTCCTCAATTAAAATTTAGAAAAGTAGAAATCATCCAGTCAAGCTGTGGAAAGAAAATATGGGAATCATCCATTAAAGCCACCAAATAATGGGAAAACCTTCTAGGACAGCAGCAAAGCATAGAAGAATAGCATAATTGCAAAACAAAAATCTTTAAAGTAGATAAAATATCTATACATGTTAGGAGATGATATCAGAACTAGTCTTGCCCGGAAGATTTCATTTCAGTTATAAGCTAAATAGAATACAAAATTGGACATGCTGGAGAAATCAATTCTTGAGCTTTAACATGGCTTCTAAGCTGGGTACTAGGTGGAAAGTTTGACTAAATATGTTTGGAATATGCAGGTGATCACTGAGGCATCATCAGGCACTTTCAAACCAGCATTGAAAGCCTTTGACAAATATTTCAATTTCCAAACAAATAAGATTCTTGGAAAAGAATTCAGGTGAATCAATAGATGATTTCATTAATGATCTCTACAGACTAATGGAGGGACGCAACTGTGGTGACATAAAGTCAGAATTCGTAAAAGATGGAATTGTTTAAGCATTATTGATGACTTGATGTCAGATTTGTTGAATCCAAAGACGACCTAGCTTTGGAGCAAGCCGTTCAAGTGGTGAGTGAAGTACAGATCCTGAAGCATCACAGATCAGAGGAGAAGTTCACATTTGGTACAAATCATCAGAATGCATTCAATTCTTAAGGTACGGATCCACAAAAGATGCATGGTTTTACCAATACGGTGAGTAAGCGATACACTAAAAGTCTTTACCAACATCTGTGTTGTGATCAGAGCCGAGCTATTAAACCCAACTGTTTTTATTATAAAACAATCAATCACTTTCAGAAAATGTGCTGAAGCAGGACACAGCAACAGAACAACATGAGACCAAACAATTACCCAAGCAATAAAAGTTGAATAATCTCCAGTGGAAGACAGAACCAGAGTTTTCCTAGGGAAAATATGTGACCCTAGCCCAGCATTTTGGCAAGCTGATCATTCCTGGTGAAGGGTGCTGTCAGATGCTGCCTGACCTGCTGTGCTTTTCCAGCACCACACTATCAAAGCTGATATCTTTGTCAATGGTCACCTCCTGAACTTTGGTTAGACACGGGAGCAAGTGTTACATTTTATCAATGAGCGTTGCCTTAGGGAACGCATTCTATCACTGCCAGAACTGAAACTATATGATCTATGTGGCACAACACAGCAACTCTCCAACAGAAAAGACACCAAATACTAGAAAACCAAAATCTATGTGACAGCCACAAATTCTCACTCTTGTGTAGAAAGATGTGCACTGACCCCAATTTCTTCAACCAATTTTCATTCATTTCTTTTCGCTTTCCTTTGTTTTGATTTTCTTCTCTTTTCCTTCACTTACCTCTTGTCCTGAGCTTGGATAGCATCAGTGGCAGTGAGTGAGCCCAGCACAGACCTCAGTGATGGCGAGTGAGCCAAGAGTGGACTTGGATAGGCCCCTGCTTACTTTTCCAGGGCGAGCATGGGACCTGACATCAGAATCATACTATAATGGCTGCATGATGGCAGAGGTGACATCAGCACGTTAGGCTCCGTGGTGAAAAATGGTGGCTGAGGATTGGTGAGTTGGTTGACTGGGTCCGGTGCTGGCAGCAGTGAAGTGGTGGAGGAGGGCTGGTGGCACAGGCATTGTTGATGATGAGCTGGCTCAGGAGTGATGGACCATCCTTAAGCTATATCCTTCCAAGTTTTTGTCTTGATCTTAAATTATTCAAAATGGTGCTGGATCAAGGCAACAGTAGAAAAGCTTTTCATTCCTTTTCTCTGTTCAGTGTTTTTCTTACTGTAAAATACACCTGACAATAAAATCATTCATTCATCTCGTTCAAAAGGCAGAAGTGGTTAAACTAGAAAAGGTCAAGGAGCAGCTGGTAGAAGATTATATGATGCTTTGTAAACTCCTGGCAGAACCTAAACAAGAAACTAAATCCCCTGAGATGAATGGCATAGGGATAGCATTATCTTTGATTTTCTTACCAACTGCACAGGCCCCCAAGACCCTGTGCAGGGTTGAGCAACTTCTGGAACTGGCAGTCAATGCTGTGATCAGTGTGCCAACGCCATGTGCAGAATATTGGAGTGGCTGTGTTTGTGCACAGCCAAACAGCTTAGAGGGAATGTTGCAAAGGCATAAGAAATTTGTTTCCTACCTTCAATGTGATGGAAAGCTGTGAGCATTTCACAGCAATCTTCACCATTGCCATTGACACTGGAGAGAGTTCCGATTAGTTTGCAAGGAAACATAGGGAAATAAATAGAGAATAAACAGTTCTTACTTGAGGTAAATGAAATCTCTTCAACTGAACTTGGTGAAATTGCAACATGATGCAGTGAATAATTAGTTACAACAGGTTTAGGTTTGACCCTAAACGCTGAGTTGACTTGGAACAGACTAGTTAAAGCAGAATATCTGACTTCTTTACCTTCCAATAGCAGCAATGGGGATCACACCAAACATGAGTGAATCTTCAAGTAATAAAATGGAGGAAGTGAGCAACTTAATTTCACCAATGATTCAATTACTGAGCGGAGTGAAAATGTCCGGTCTAATCCACAATTTGAAGAAATAGCTGTGTCTACTTCAGCACAGTTCTGCAGTTGGATTGGAAGCAAACAATCCACTGACGGAAATTGAAAATGTGGTGCAGACATTCCATGGAAGCTACTACTAAGAGACCAGCAGGGGGAGGCACAGTGGTGTTCTTGTTGCACTAATAATTCAGAGATGTACTGGACTGGGAATGTGAGTTCAAATGCACTGGATGGTGGAATTTGAATTCACTAACAATTTGGAATTAAATGTCTAATGATACTATGAAACAATTATCATTAAAACCCATCTGTTCAGTCATGTCCTTTAGGGAAGGAAAACTACTGTCTTTATGTAGTCTAGATAATACATGACTCGAGACCCACAGGATTTAACTTGCATGAGAAAGACCAAAGAAATAGCTCACACACAATCTGAGATTCACTCTGGGGTGCATGGCTATGCAGCTATTTGAAATTGAAATAACTGCACGGAGGCCAGTATCCCATCACAACATCACCCTTTATTTACAAGTGCACAGCACACTGGCTGTTGCCAGCCAGCTCGGAGTCAGTCCTCAACTGAGGAGATTCTCCTGGTTATACCATCTTCCTAATCAACCTGTTCAGAGATGCTATTATACATGTTTGGAGCAGCTGGAACTCTAACCTGGGTCTCTTGGTTCAGGGGTAGAGACATTACTACTGCACCACATGAGGGCCCCCTGTCCTGGTTATACTTATTGCACAAAGGTGCTGGTAACTGTTTGATCTGCTGTTTACAGGCATCAGAGGTTATTGAGTTCAAATTTCACATCACATGATGGGATTAGAACTACATACCCTGAGCACTAGACTGAGGTTCTGGATTACTAGTCCAGGGAAATTAACATTGCACCATCACCTGCCCCCCCCCCCCCCCCGTTCTGGTTATTTTTTTTTTAAACAAATTACAAAAATAGTTTACAACAAACAGTTACATTTACAGCTGCATACAAGAGACAGCAATTTTACAAGGGAGAGGAGCAACAAAGCCAGGCCCCAAATCCTACCATTCAAACAGTTTACAGGGACCTGAGGACAAACATCAAATCCCAGTTTCACATAAAAATATAAAGAGACAACAGCAATGACAGTTGTACATTAGACAGTGTACTGTTACATACAAAAGTGCAGACAATACAGACCCAGCAAGCCCCCCCTGTCCTGGTTATATTTTATTAAACAAATTACAAAACAGTTTACAAAAAACATTGACAGCTGTACACAAAAGACAGCAGTTTTACAAGGGAGAGGAGCAGCAAAGCCAGGCCCCAAACCCTACCGTTCAAACAGTTTACAGGGACATGAGGACAAACCACAAATCCCAGTTTCACAAAAAGATATAAAGAGACAACAGCAGTGACAGTTGTACATTAGACAAGTACTGTTACATACAAAAGTGCAGACAATACAGACCCAGCAAGCCCCCCCTGTCCTGGTTATATTGCTCAGGCAAGACTTTCCTGATTGGTCCAGGTTAACAACCCCAATCAAGAATCTCATAGTCAAAGAGATCCACCTGGTTCTGATCACTACAGGAATATTTTACACATTACTGTAAATGGGTGCATACAACAACAAGCTCATCTTGGGGAGGGTCAGGGCTGAGCATCCTTAACTACAAAAACTCAAGCAGCTGAAGTGAGAGCTGGAAAAATGCAGCTAAGACTGGAAGAGCTTTGAGAATAGGAGAGAGAAAATTTGATTGAATGAGAAACAAGAACGCAAATAATTGTATGTGAATATGGTTGGATAAGCAGGAAGGTCAAATCAGAGCAGTGGTGTCCTGAAGAGAAAAACGTTGGAAAATGAAAGGCCACACAAACTTGATTGAGAGAAGGTGAGCCTGTTTCAGATTCACAGGTGAAAGGTTTATGGGGATGGGGTGGAGGTTTGTGGATAGGACTCATACAAAAATATTCCGTCTGGCTCACAGCCCTGCATTCCGACAGGGATTCAGGCGTGTTCAACATTCAGCAGCTCTCAACGGTTCAAAACTCATCGAGCCAGAAGGACCAGAAAGGCTCTCAGTGATGAAAGGAAACGGAACCAATGACATGATTCAACATGAGTCAGAATCAAATTAAAAATACAATCTTGGATGAAGTTTGCTCAATTGATCTTTCTCTCAATGAGTAGTTTATATTTTTAGATAGACATATTTAGGATGGCATTTTGTTTATTGATCATGTATGGTCACTGAAGACTTGTCTTTAACAATGGTCAAGTCGTCTATAGCAGTTTGGATGTTAGGTTAATTGAAGTTGTCTAGGTAAGTGGATAAGAGATCATTCAATTGTGAGAATTATTTCACTGTCACATCCTGAATTGATTTTGAACATTCTGTGTGATCTCAGCCCACATTGTTGCATCGCTCTGCTCCTTTTGCATTTCATCTATTCTCTTGAAGGTGACAGTAGTTGTGTCTACTCATGTTGGGACAGACAAACTAACAGTCCAAAGGTCTGGTAAAATCGAAAGGAGATGAGAAGAGGTAGAATTAGTTGCATGCAGGAAGAAAGTGAATTCAGGAAGCAAAATGTGAAGAAATGGAGTTTGTCTGATGAGGGATTGAGTGGGCAAGTGTAGTCACTGATGGTAGAGTCAGAGAATGGACAGATGGGTGAGGAGGGAGTGGGAGAATGGAGTGAGAGAGTGGGCTGAGTGAGGGGGAAGGGTAGAGTGGGTCTTTTGGGAAGAAAGCATATTCCCACTCTGATATTTGGAGGCTCAGTGTTATTTTTGTTTCTGCTGTTGGTATGTTCGATATTTGTGCATGTAACAAAATTCATTCTGCAAATGGATGGGAAAACGTTTTTTACCATTCAGCCATAATTGTTGGTCTGTCATTTCCTACAGTGGTATGCAAGATGTTTTGTTATATGCAATGCTTACAGGGTGTGCAGTTCTCCACAAGACATTCAGGGCTTGTTGTTTCATATAATGCCACCTACAATATATGTCAGTTGTGCTGTTCACGTTGTGATAATGCAGCGTATTGTTTTGTACACTAGTATAGGTTTGCAGTTACTTGCACAATAAACAGTTGCTGGTTCTTCAGTGTCTCATGGGAGCCTGCCATTCCCAAAGAGGCTGTGTGTCTATTTCAACTTATCCAGGGGTAGCATGGCGGCTCAGGGTTTAGCATTGTTGCCTCACAGCGTCAGGTGAATGGCTGTATGGAGTTTGCACATTACCCCTGTATCTGCATGGATTTCCTGCGGGTGCTCTGGTTTCCTCCCACAGTCCATACTAAATTGCCCATAGCGTGCAGGTTAGGTAGATTAGCTATGGAAAATGCAGGGTTACAGGGCTAGGGTGGAGGGACTGGATCTGGATGAGATGTTCTTCGGAGGGTCAGCATGGATTTGATGTGCCTAATGGCCTACTTCCACACTGTAGGGATTTTATCGAGAATCTATCCTGCAGCAAGGTCCTGTGTTCTTGGGCACTTTGTGCTCAAGCGATGTACCCAACAGAGGGACCGGTACAGTATTGAGAAAGGAAAGCATTGATAGATATCTCTTGTCCATGCCTATGGACACCCTCCTGCCTGCTGCCCCATCGTGCAACCTTTACCCATGATCCCCAAACCACTGTCACTCCCTTTTGCTCTGGGTTCCTCCCTGATCCTGGGTCCCTGATACATCGCCAGCTGTTGCCATTGCTCCCACTGGCACTAATGAGAATCAGGACCTGTAGGCACCTGGTTGGCTGGCTGTACCCAGCATGTGGGACTGTTGCTGCAGGGTGTCCTCAATGCCAGGGAAAGCCTGACAGTTGCCACTTAACACCATCAGCCCTTGCCCATAGAACTGATAAGGGCACACTGTTCTCCAACTGGTGCCCATTAAATCCAGTCCAACATCCCAAACGTATGGTTCAAGTCTGAAAAGCCCAGTTTTTGCCACTGCTTTGCTAACAATATAATGATGGTGTCCCTACTCGGGAATTCCTTGAGCAGATTACATTCAGGTGAGTGAAATCCCATTATGTCAATCCAAAACGAAGGACAGGGTTCGGAGTTGTGATTTATTTTTCAACATCTTAGATTTACTTTCTTAGACTTTCCTTTCACAAGATCCTGTTCAGAAAATAACAGATGGTTGAAAAGGGTTGTATGCTATCAGCTGGGCTGCGTCACTTTGTGGTTTTTAATTTTGTCTCACATCAGTGGGTAATACACCCTACCATCTTTTATAAAGACTTAACTTCATATCCAATGTTGACAGATACACTGAAATTGGAGGGAACGGAGGTCTGTATAATTAGGGCCTGCTGTTAATATATTTTAAAAGTTTTTTTCCCTTTTTAATAGTAGGTTGATAAATATTACTACCACTTGGAATCTTGACTCACCATGGCAGGCATGGAAGCAGGCCACTGCTGTCACATACATAGAACATTTTGTTAAAGTCATAGACACTCAGAATAAAACCCTGATATTTGCTGCTGTGTTCTCAGTCCTGAAAATTATAAATGAGTGGCCCCTTAACTGGATTATCTGGCTCAAAGCTGAATGGGTGGCAAATGTACTGTGCTGTTGCCAACAGCATTGTGGAGACAGGATTTGAGTCATGGTTTTTTTTGTGTTTCTGTTTTGAATAAAACCCTTACACATGAGTGTCATGTGGCACAGCTGTAGCCATGAGTACGGGAGGGGTTGGGTTTGTTCTCCTGGGGAGAAGGACACATTGAGAGGATATGTATTGACAGTTTCTAAGTCATGAGGCATTCAGGCAGAGTAGTTAGAGAAAAATTGTTGCCATTGTTAGGGGGTTCAGAAACCTTTGCCTACTCACTCAAAGCAAATGGCAAAAAAATCATCACTGACCTGAGGAAGGGCATTTTTCTCCAGAGAATAGCTAGGAGCTCAAATGTGCTGCCTGAGGCTACGATGGAGACGGCTTCATGTGTGGCTTTCAAAAGGGAATTGAGTGAAAGTGCTCAAAGAAATAAATATTTAAGAGCTGCACAAGAAGAACAGAGAAATGAACCAGCATGGACATGTTAGACCAAATAGCCACCTTTTAATCATTCCATGGTTCACTGACATCATGAAACACTCAAAATTTGCCTGGAGTGCTGGCAAATTCTGATTAGCCTCTGATGATAGGCCTCAATTGGCCTTCAATTCCCAATAATCAGACAGCCTGGTCAAACCACTGACCCACTTCCAGGAAAGTGGTCTAGATACAGGATGGTACCTGCGTATCAGCCAATGATGGCAATTCTCATACTTTCCTGCCTCTGAATTGTCCCCATTAAGGGCTAAAAGTTCTTTGTTCCAAATCTAACATATTTTCTGCATGAAAGCTTTAATTGCGGTTTCAGCAGCAGATGATCTGAGACAGGATGAAGTTGAGCAACATTACGGAAGTAGGAATACGTGATCTTAGAACTGATATGAATCTGAGGCTCGAAGTTCAACCTCAGAATAAAACATGACACCAAAGTTGCAAACAGTTTGGTTTAATCTCAGACGGTCACTCAGGAGAACAATCAAGTTAAGAGGATGGAGGTTTGCAGGGGATACTGAAAACAATGGCTTCATTCTTCCCAGTTAGAAACTGAGAAAAGTATAACTACATCAACTGTTACTGAAGAACCATTCCTGGAGAAAAATGAAAATTACAATATTTATTAGTATAGCATGCCATATACATGAGAAATGAAATTTTATGACATGGCTTTATGTATTTTTTATATTCTGTAATATATATTTTATGGCTAGCATTTTTATTTGTGTTCAGTATGAGCATTAGAAATTCTAGATTCACTGCAATATTAAGTTAGGAGGGAGGTTCTGTGCACAAATTTTAGATGTAAACATTTTTATTTCTATTGTTGCAGAGATGAAAGAAAGTATAAAATAGTCTTTTCTTGAGGCCTTTATTAGAAAACTGAACAGATGGGTTCCAAGGGAAAAGAGCTATTGACTTTTGTTACATCCAGACCTTTACTTGCACATCTGTGATATACAAAGGGTATTTATTTCTGTACGTACAGTTGGAAAAATAAACATTATTCATATTTCAGTAACTAATTGAAATATATTTAAATCTAGATTGTTCCCAAACTGCTTTCTAATTCCGTTAAGCGGTGAGGTAATTTCCCCACCCTGCCACCATGACTCTGTATAACTATATCCCCTAGGTCCCTCTGTTCCAATACCCTGTTTAGATGTATTTTCCAAATACATCCTTATTTATCCTATGAAAGTGTATTACCTTGCACATATCCATGTTGAAGTTTATTTTCTAATTACCCATCAGTTCATTAATGTCTTCCGGTATTTGACGCCATTCTCTTCTATATTAACTGTAGCCTCTAGTTTGACGTTATCCACAATTTGAAATTGTCCTTCTGATTCCTATCCAAATCATTCCATATCCAAACAGTGATTCTTGTAGCACTATTTCCTACCATTTCCCAACCCAAAAATATTGCCCCTGATTCCACATGGTCTGAGCCCAATAATGATTCTTTGGAAATCCATATATATTATGTGCATTGCATTACCCTATATTCACAAAATTGTTCAAGCGTGACATTTCCTTTCAGAATCTGTCATAGCTCCTAGAGTCCATGTCAATCTCAAACATATTATTAAATAACCTTTTCTCTTTTAAATCCTAAGAAGCTGAACAGACTAGGGCTGTTTTTCGTGGCGCGTCGGAGGCTGAGGGGTGACCTTAGAGAGGTTTACAAAATTATGAGGGGCATGGATAGGATCAATAGACAAAATCTTTTCCCTGAGGTGGGGCAGTCCAGAACTAGAGGGCATAAGTTTAGGGTGAGAGGGGAAAAGTATAGTTAGGGACCTAAGGTGCAACTGTTTCACACAGAGGGTGGTACATGTATGGAATGAGCTGCCAGAGGAAGTGGTGGAGGCTGGTACAATTGCAACATTTAAAAGGCATTTGGATGGGTATATGAATAGGCAGGGTTTGGAGGGATATGGGCTGGATGCTGGCAGGTGGGACTAGATTTGAGTTGGGATATCTGGTCGGCATGGACAGGTTGGACCAAAGAGTCTGTTTCCGGGCTGTACATCTCTATGACTTCCCTGAGCCTTCTCTCTGAGCAAACAATTCCATGGTCCTCAACCTTCCTACATAGCTCGGATAACTTTGTGCTAAATTGTTGAGCCCTTCACAAATTTCTCGTCCATTCCCAAGTTTACCTTGACTTCATACTCTTTTATGTTTAATGTCCTTCTGTACAGAACTTTTCATTAAAGCTAAAGACTAGAAGACAAAATGTAAATGACATAGAGCCATAGGATGATAATATGATTAGATATAAAATTAACTCAACAAAAGCATGGTAACCTGATGGCATCCTTTCTCTTCTACAACTTCTATGAAATACATACATTATTTTTTAAAAAGTATCTTTCGTAGACTCATGGCCACTCTAGGGACTAAAACCTCGGCTGGCACTCTAATGCAGTACCGGATGTGTCAATGTTGCTGTCTTTTAGATATGATGTTAAAGCAAGGTTCTGTCTGCTGTCTCTGGTGAATATAAAAGATCCCATGGCAGGTCATCTGCTGATTGCAATTTGTGGGATCTTGCTTTGCATAGTTTGGTACTGCATTTCCTACATTGCAGCAGCAATGGCACTTCAAAAATGGCATGTCATTTGGATGTAAACTACTTTGCAGCACTCTTGAGGTCATAAAAAGATCAATATAAACCAGTTCTGAGGAAGGGTCACCGGACCTGAAGTGTTGGCTCTGATTTCTCTTCATAGATGCTGCTGAGCTTTTCCAGCAACTTCTGTTTTTGTTTCTGATTTACAGCATCTGCAGTTCTTTTAGTTTTTATTAAGTTCAGAAAGTAATAAAGCGTCTAGTCTGACGGTGAGATATTGTTACTACAGTTTACACTGTGATTTGCTGGAGCATTGCAGCAAGCTGAGGACAGATAAGTAAGCATGCAAGCAGATGCAGTGTTAACATGACCGGCTACAGGAAGGTTGGGGTCATACTTGAGCATGGACCGGAGGTGTTCTGCAAAGTTGTCACCCAGTCTGCGTTTGGTTTCTCCAGTGTAGATTGGCCACATTGGGTGCAGCTAATACAATTGGTTGGTGTTGGTCATTGAGGAATGGACTAGGGTGTCCCAGGTGGAACGGCCCATGCGGAATGCAGGCAGAGGGAGTGAGGGTTTTTGTTGGTGTTTGTTGGTGGCGTTCTGCTGGAGTTGTCTGAAATGGTGGAGAAGAATCCTTTGAAGCTGGAGGGATGAAAAATTAGGATAAAAATCACACTGTTGTGAGTTATTGGATGGGGTGGAAACACGAGTGATAGGTTGGATTCAGTAGAGGGCCCTGTCAACCACAATGGGCGGGAAACCATGGTTATGGAAGAAGGAAGCCATGTCAGCCACGCTGATTTTCCCGATCACTTAATTGGCACCATCTGCATCCTTTCTCCCCCATCATTCCACCCACCCACCCCTCCACTATAGCATAACGTCTGGCCCCTCCATACTTCACGTGAGCTCTGATGAAGAGTCATCTAAACTCGAAATGTTGGTTTGCTCTCTCTCCACAGATGCTGGCTGACCTGCTGTGATTTCCAGCAGTTTTTGTTTTTAAACCAGTGTGGTTGCTGGAAATCTGAATTGAATGGGATGGGATGTCACGGAATGTCACGTGTACCCAGGCACAATGAAAAGCTTTGTCTTGCGAGCAATACAGGCAGATCACAGAGTTAAATTAAGTAAATAATAGGTAAACAGCGGCACAAACCAAAACACAGGTACAGGCAAATGCTAAGAGTTTGTGATTCTGTATTCTAACAACACTAGGGTAGAAACTGTTTCGAAACCGGCAGGTGCATGTGTTCAGGCTTCTGTACCTTCTGCCTGATGGTAGACGTTGTAGAAAAACATTGCCAGGATGGAATGGATCTTTGATAATGCAGCCTTCTATTGATAGCGGGTCGGGTAGATGGATTCTATAGATAGGAGTTGGCCTTTGTGATTGTCCGGGCTGAGTTCACCACTCTCTGTAACCGTCTCTGATCTTGAATGGTACAGTTACCATATCAGGTAGTGATACATCCAAATGGAATGCTCTCGATGGTGCACCTATAAAGGTTGGCAAGGGTATTTGTTGTCATGCCAAGTTTTCTCAGCTGCTTGAAGAAGAAGAGACGTTGTAGGGCCTTTGTAGCCAATGTGTCCACATGAAGAGTCTAAGAAAGCTTGTTGTTGATGATCACTCCCAGAAGCTTGACACTCTCCACTTGTTCCACCTTTGTGCTGTTAATGTGTAGGGGGGGCATAAGTAACATCCTGCCGAATGTCAGTAATGAGTTAATTGGTTTTGCCAGCATTGAGAACTAGGTTATTCTCAGTGCACCATTTTTCTAGGTCTTCCATCTCCCGTCTGTAGTCTGTTTTGTCGCCATCTGAGATTCAACCTACTACGGTGGTGTTGTCAGCGAACTTGTAAAAGGCATTAGTCTGGTATTTGGTGATGCACTCATGGGTGTACAGTAGAGGGCTGAGTACACACCCCTGGGGGCTGCAGTGTTGAGTGTTAGTGAGGATGAAATATTGTCCACCATCTTCACTGATTATGGCCTGTGGGTCAGGAAACTGAGGATCCAGTTGCAGAGAGTGGGGCTTAGTCCAAGATCACTAAGGTTTAGTAATCAGTCCTGGGGGATAATAGTGTTGAAGGCTGAACTGTAGTCAATGAGTAGGATTCTTACATAGCTGAAAGATGTGGTGCTGGAAAAACACAGCAGGCCAGGCAGCATCCGAGGAGCGGGAGAATCGACATTTCCTGATTCCTGAGGAATCAGGAATCAGGAAATGTCGATTCTCCCACTCCTCGGATGCTGCCTGGCCTGCTGTGTTTTTCCAGCACCACATTTTTCAACTCTGGTCTCCAGCATCTGCAGTCCTCACTTTCTCCTAGTTGTTCTTACATAGCTGTTCTTGGTGTCACAATGTTCTAGAGAGGAGTGAAGGGCAAATGATATGGCATTTGACGTTGATCTGTTCGTCCGATAGGCAAATTGGAGTGGGCCGAGAGCAGTGGGGAGGCTGGAGTTGATTAATGCTATGACCAGCCTTTCAAAGCACTTCATGACCACTGAGGTTAGGGCCACTGGGTCATTGAGCCATGCTGCATGAGCCTTCTTAGAGACCGGGATGATGTTGGCCCTCTTGAAACAGGCAGGGACAGTGACCTGCTGCAGGGAGAGTTGAAGATGTCCGAGAAGACCTCTGCCAGTTGATCTGCACATGCTCTGAGTGCCCGACCTGGTACTCTGTCTGGTCCTATCACTTTCCCTGGATTCACACGAAGGAAAACTGATCTGACCTCTGATGCAGTGACTATTGGGATAGGTTCATCAGGACTTGTCAGAATAGGTGTTACGTCTCCAACGAAACTTTGCTGAAAGCGAGCACAGAAGGTGTTGAGACGATCTGGGAGAGATGTGTCATCATCTGCTATCTTGCACTGTCTATTTTTAGAACCTGTGATGTCATTAAGTCCTTTCCATAGTCGCCTGGTGTCTGTCTAGGTCTCTAGTTTGGATCCGTATTGGTCCTTGGCTGTCTTAAGGGCTCTGCAAAGGTCATACTTGGATTCCTTATATTTGAGTGGGTCTCCTGATTTGAAGACCTCACGTGTGGTTTTTACCAGGTTTAATATGTCCTGATTCATTCAGGGTTTCCTATTGGGGAACACCTGGATTGACTTGCTCAGTATGCAGTCCTCCACACACTTGCTAATAAAGTCTGTGACGGTGGGGGCGTACTCATCCTGCGGACTGTTTGAACATGGCCCAATCAGCTGATTCCAGACAGCGCCAGAGTTGATCCTCTACCTCCGTTGACTAACACTGGACCTGTATCTGTGAGGGGATCTCCTGCTTGAGCTTTTGCTTGTAAGCTGAGAGAAAAAAAATGGCGTTGTGGTCAGAGTTCCCAAAATGAGGGTGGGGCTTGGAGTGGTCAGCATCTTTCACAGTGGTGTAGCAGTGGTCTAAAATGTTCTGGCCCCTAGTGGGGCAGGTAATGTTTTGGTGGTACTTAGTCAACACCTTCCTTAGATTGGCTTGATTGAAGTCACCAGTTACAATAAACAGTAACTGTTGGATATGCCTAGCAGGTCTGGCAGCATCTATGGAGAAAAGTGACCTTAGGTCAGAATGGCAATTGGCCTGAAACTTGGACTGAATTTTTTTCCAGTGCTGTGGAGACTGCCCTTGGAGATAGGCTGGGAAAATAGGCAAAAGCCATATCAGGAGGCTGCCTGCCATCTTCCCAGCTCTGAGGGACTTCCCCAGGCTGTCCTGGAATTGTGTTGTAAGGCTACTGGAGTTATGCAGCCAATTATTCTAATTAGACTCTACATAGAGGCTATTTGATGCTGATACCAGTATTTTAGCAACATCAGTGCAATCCCTTACTGCCTGCAGAGGCTGTGAGCTCAAGCTGGACTTCCACGGAAGGCTAAGGAACCAATGTCTCTCCTGGCAATAATAGAAACATGGGGCCGGAAGGCTGCAGTAGCTCTGTGCGTGAATGGATCTGTAGGTGGTTTACACGTCAAAACCTGATGGCCCTGTTGTTTTCTGGTTTCTTTAATTTATTTCTTTAATATTGGTGCTGAGTGAACCGCTATGTTGATTTTGCCTGGCTCAGCATCTCCCACCTTTTTTTCTTTGGGGAAACTATTGCTCTATGTCCTCTGGTTGGACCTGCAGCACTCGTGAGGGTCTTTCTACGGACCTTTTTAATGTGGTGAGCACAAGGGCAACCAGACAGAAAGGCATTTCCTGGAACATTGGCATGTTAATGACATGTAGGATAAAGGCCAGAATTGGGTCCCAACACCCTCTGGAAATTCCAGACTCTTAATTCTGTTTCTTTCTCTCTGCTGCCAAACTTATTGAGCATTTCCAGCATTTTTGGTTTTTATGTCTGAGGGTTCAATGAATCTGGGTTATAATTATGTCCAATTCAATTTAAATATTTGTTTGTGGGATAGTGGGAGTACAGCTTGGGCTGGTAGGAGTTTCCTATTTTAAACAAGTGTTTTATGCAGATTGTAGTTTCAGTTTGTAATGGATAGCTGCAATACTCTTTTAATTCTCCAACTAATTAGGTGTGTCTGACATGCAGTGCTGTTTTCAACAGTTGAATTGCAGCTTGCACGATTGCAATGCATAATATAATCAGCTTTATATTACAGAAACTTTTTGTGAAGAAACAGTTGGCATTCCAATAAAGTATCCGGTGCTCTCGTATCTACACCCACACCAATACAGATATTTGCCATTAATTGCCCATTCTGTAGTTTGTTAATATCCTCTTGTAATTTGTTTATAGTCGTCCTCTGAGCTGACTATCTTCCCCACTTTGGAGTCATCCATAAATTTGGAATTCGTGCTTTGGATTCCACAGTCCAAGTTCTCAGTAGATATTGTGAATTGTAGATTGTGATTGGAAGAGGTGATGTCTATTCCTATAAACCTGCATTTCCTGTGGTTAATCCACCTAACCTGCACATCTTTGGACTGTGGGAGGAAACCAGAGCACTTGAAGGAAACCCATGCATGCTATACGAATAAATGTTGTAATTTTCATTTTTCTCCAGGAATGGTTCTTCAGTATCAGTAGATGTAGTTATATCTTTCTCAGCTTCATGGTGCATCATTCAATATGTGGTTGCCATCTGTTCATGACAGTGTTGTGAAGTGTACTGTTTAAGTATTACCATCTGAGGTATATTAGCACCCTTACTGATTGGTGACAGCATCTGTTTTAGTATCCTAAATGTCTTAGCAGTATTATTGTGTATGTTTGATTGAAACTGTTATCTGATGGTGTAGGGCTTTTGTAGAGGTATATTTTGCTCAGGTTACATTGCATTGCTTCTATTGCTATGAATAGGGCAGCTCTCCATGTTTTATTTGATTAGTCATCAGTCATATGGATTTCTGTCTGACCCATAAATCCATTGAGGTATCCCTATGTATTTTCATCTTCAAAAAGCACTATTTGATAGAAGTTTTCAACATAATGTTGAGGTGGTCAATAAACAGTAGGAAGAAACTATTTCCATTGTCGAAGGATTGAGAACAAGAGGGGAACAATGTGGGGACAGCAATGATGTAATTGGACTACTAACGCAGTGGATCAGGCTATTGTTCCGGGAATATGGATTCAAATCCCATCACAGCAGCTGGCAAAGCAGCAGGCTATAAACAGAGCTAAGCAATCCTACAGTCAATGAATCAGATCTAAGCTTTACAGTACTGCCGCATACTGCTGTGAATGGTGGTAGAGAATCACACAACTAACATGAGGAGGAAGGTCCACAAATAACCCCAATTCTTAATAATCTCGGAGCCCAACACAACAATGCAAAGACAAGGCTGAAGTACAAGCAAGAATCTTCAACCAGAAGTACTCAGTCAGGGTGCTAATATATCTCAGAATGGATGATCCATCTCTGCCTTTTCCTGACATCCCCAATATCACAGATGCAGTCTTCAGCAAACTCGATTCACACAACATAATATCAAGAGATGCTGATGACACTGGCTACAGCAACGATTATGGGCCCTGACAACAGTAGTATTGAAAGCCTTTGCTCCACAACTGGTTGCACATTTTAACAAGATGTTTCAGCTGCAACACTGCCTTTCACTCTCATTGTAGAAGATTACCCAGGTATGTCCTGTCGTAAAAAAAGACATAGCTCATAACCAAGCCATTAATCTACTCTTGATCATCTGCAGAGTGATGGAAAGGGTAATCAACAGTATTACCAAGGAACATTTCCTCATTAATTTTTAAAAAAGAACTGTAGATGCTGGAAATTGGAAACAAAAACAGGAATTGCGAGGAAACTTAACAGATGCGTCAGTATCCGTGGAGAAAAAGCTGAGCTAACATTTTGGGTCTAGCGATCCTTCTTCAGAATAGTTCTGAAGCCAAGAAAAGGTTAGTATATATGCTGAAGATGGGTGGGGGGAGGAGGGAGGAGTATACCATAGTGGAGATGAAGCCCAGAGAGTG
The DNA here is from genome assembly GCF_004010195.1 of Chiloscyllium plagiosum. Classification (NCBI taxonomy): domain Eukaryota; kingdom Metazoa; phylum Chordata; class Chondrichthyes; order Orectolobiformes; family Hemiscylliidae; genus Chiloscyllium; species Chiloscyllium plagiosum. Next base: position 29,102,348 of record NC_057718.1, on the reverse strand, counting down.
AGAACAGCAGTTGAACAAACAGAGGAATGGGTAAAGGTCAGACTAGGGAAACAATAGCTGCTAATTGGGGCTTTAGTAGCTGACAGTGGGATTGTTGTGTTCATAGCCCTTAGCATTATCCACCTCACAGATGCTCAGTCTGGGTTCCACCAGGACAATTCAATTAGTCCTTACGGCTTTCCTTCAAACGTGAACAGAAAAGCTGATCTCAAAATGTAGAATAAGTTTGACATTGAGGCAGCTTTTAACTGGGTATGCAACAAGGACCCAGGCAAAACTGAAGCATTGTGAATCAGGGGAATCTCTCCACTGTCATAACTCGCAAATAGGAAGATGGTTGTAATTGGAGATCAGTCATCTCAATCCCAGAATATGATTCAGGAGCTCCTCAGGGAAATGCTTTAGGCCCAATTATCTTCAGCTTTTTCATCATTGATCTTCATTCATCATTAACTCAGAACTAGGATGTTTGCTGTTGATTGCACAATGTTCAACACCATTCATTATCCTAACATTATGAAGCAGCCCATGAGCATATGTAATAAGACCTAGACTACATTCAGGCTTGTGCTAATAAGTAGCAAGTTGCATTTGTGTGACAGAAGTGTCAAGCAGTGACTATCTCCCCTTGACATTCAAAGACATTGCCATCTTTGATCCTCTTTATCAATATTCTGGGGACTACCAGAAACTGAGCTGGACTAGCCATATAAATACCGTAGATGCACTGAGCAGATCAGAGGCTAGGAATTCAACCACTTCACTTCCCAAAGTCAATCCGCCATCTACAAGACACAAGTCAGAAGTGTGACGGTATACTCTCCACTTTCCTGGATGAGTACAGTTCCACCAACACTCAAGAAGTTTGGCCCTTCCTAGACCTCTCCGTTTCTATTTCGGGCGACCGACTCAACACAGACATTTACTACAAACTGACCGACTCCCATAGCTACCTAGATTACATCTCCTCCCACCCTGCCCCCTGTAAAAACGCCATCCCATATTCCCAATTCCTTCGCCTCCGCCGCATCTGCTCCCAGGAGGACCAATTCCAATACCGAACAACCCAGATGGCCTCCTTCTTCAAAGATCGCAATTAACCCTCCGACGTGGTCAACGATGCTCTCTACTGCATCTCCTCCACTTCCCGCACCTCTGCCCTTCAACCCCGCCCCTCCAATCGCCACCAGGACAGAACCCCACTGGTCCTCACCTTCCACCCCACCAACCTCTGGATACATCGTATTATCCTCCGTCATTTCTGCCACCTCCAAACAGACCCCGCCACCAGGGATATATTTCCCTCCCCACCCCTATCAGCATTCTGGAGAGACCACTCCCTCCGTGACTTCCTCATCAGGTCCACACCCCCCACCAACCCAACCTCCACTCCCGGACCTTCCACTGCAACCGCAAGAAATGCAAAACTTGCGCCAACACTTCCCCCTTCACTTCCCTCCAAGGCCCCAAGGGATCCTTCCATATCCGTCACAAATTCACCTGCACCTCCACACATATCATCTATTGCATCCTCTGCACCCGATGTGGCCTCCTCTATATTGGGGAGACAGGCCGCCTACTACTGGTATAGCTGAGTAGAAATAAAACAGTTCAGTGTACTTTGGTGATTGAAGTTAAATCTAAGATTGATAGAGTGAATAGGTAGACAGACATAATAGCGAACAGGTCAGTCAGCATCCGAGGAGCAGGAAAATCGATGTTTCGGGCATATGCCCTTCTTCAGAAATGAGGCTTCAGCCTGAAACGTCAATTTTCCTGCTTCTCAGATGCTGACTGACCTGCTGCGCTTTTCCAGCACCACACTTTTCAACTCTGGTCTCCAGCATCTGCAGTCCTCACTTTCTCCTACTATCAGGATAAAACAACTTGCGTGATTGACATCCCATCTACCACTTTCAACATTTCCTTTCTCCACCACTGGTGCGTAGTGGCAGCGGTGTGTACCATCTACCACTGCAGCAACTCGCCAAAGCTCCTAGATAGCATCTTCGAACCCCACAGTCAACACTACTGAAGGACAGAGGCAGCAGATGGAGAGCACAACCACCTGTGATTTCTCGCCAAGCTACACACATTCCGGACAAGCGAAGGAACAGTCACTAGGTCAAATTCTTGGAAATTCCTTTCTGATCATGTTGTGGGTATACCATCCCTATGAACTACAACATTTAAGAAGGCAGCTCATTGCGACCTACTCAAGGACACTTAGAGATTCGCAATAAATACTGGTCTGGTTAATGATACCCACATTCTCAGAACGTTTTTTTAAAGGACACAAAATTAAAATAATTGGCAAAAGAGGCAATGAAGTGAATAAGATCTGGAATGTGTTGCTTGAGTAGTAATGGAGGTGGAATAAATTAGACATTCAAGAGGCGATTGGATTGTTTTCTATGGAGGGAGGGTTAAGGGGCGAAAGAGGAATAGCAGTATCTGTGTTTTTCATTTGGAATACATTACAGACATGCTGGGCTGGATGGCCTCCTTGCAGTTTGTAACAATCCTGCAATTACCTTCAGGAAGGCTTTACTTGTGTATTTATGACTTTTCTTCAAATGGCAATGGAAACCTTATACTCAGTTGCTGCCAATCCGTCATTGCACAGAATGGCTCTTGCTTCGAAGTTTAGTTGGATAAAGTCCATCATTTTGCTGTTGAAGCTGTTTCTGTTGTAATGATTGAGTAGTTTCTACCCGATAACAATACAGGGAATTGTTAAGCTGTCAAAATAAGCACCTGTTGAAAAATGGGATTCCAGCAGAGCAACAATAGGAGACTATATTTAATTTGTCACATAATTTTAACTTTATGATGGGTGTAATTGATCTTTAATAAAAACAGCAATGGTTTACTCTGTGTTTTATTACAATAGTAATTAGCTGATCTGTTATCTGTGAGTTCCTTGTTAATTAATTTGAACATCTCTGGGCAGCCAAGTGATCTCTGCCTCCTTATCCTTCTGCCTTTACATAATTTACTTGCTAGAGTTCGCTCCAACCTAAATTTCAATTTTAATAATTTTGTTTTCAATAGTGAATTAGGAACACATGTCCACCTGGGAGGAAGGAAGGAGGTGGGTCTTCTCAGCTGTGCAAGATCAAGAGTTTTACATGTTATCAAAACGAAGCCTTCAGTTGAAGTACAAAAGGATACAATGGTGTGGGATAGCAGGGTGCCAAGACTTCAGGAGGACCCGGTCACTGTTCACTCTGGAGTGAGATTCCAGTTTTCAGATTTATTTGCATCCTGCTGGATTAGCACTGACATGAAACTGAAACCATTTTGCATCAACAGTGCTGGTGCAAATCACGAGTGAATGAATGAATGATGAATAATTTGAATTCATGCATTTTACATCACCAGAAGTTAAAATGACCCTAGACTGAATATAAATTAAGGTTTATGCTCTGCATATTATTTTTTCAATATATAATCAGCATTGTAATGTTGCAAGTTTGTCTATATCAATGCAACATTGTGACTGGAAGTTACTGGTATTATATGTTTCCAATTTTTCAGCTCCGTAGCCATTGACTTATCTCATTCCCTAGCCATTGTCTGAAGCTGAGCCAAAACCATTTACAACCTTGGGTATGACCCAGAGAAGAATTTTTATCACATCTGCTTTGTCACCAACAGAGACAGCTTCTTGATTAGTGAGGGGATCAAGGGTCACAGGGAGAAGACAGGAAAATGGGGTTGAGAAACATATCAAAGTTGAAACTTTATTGCTGGAACAGCACAGCAGGTCAGGCAGGCCCTTCAGGAAGAAGGGCCTGTGCCCGAAACGTCGAATCTCCTGTTCCCTGGATGCTGCCTGACCTGCTGTGCTGTTCCAGCAATAAAGTTTCAACTTTGATCTCCAGCATCTGCAGACCTCACTTTCTCCTTGAGAAACATATCAACCATGATCAAATGATGGAGCAGACTTGATGGGCCAAATGGCCTAATTCTGCTTCCATACCTTATAGTCTTATTACCTACTTTAACCTCCATAATGTCATATGCTGTCCATCTACTGTTGACTCTTATTGATGACTTTGTTAGCTTTGTATTTGAACAATTAAATCCAATCCTCAAGTTTTCACCCCTATAACCTTAATCTGATTTGCACTCTGCTAACTCACATCAAGTGTTGTTCATATAACAGCCCCTCTCATTATCAGTGACCTTGGTTGACTCTGGTTATACAAGATTGAAATGTCACCGTGCTAATCAAGATCTGAGAGAATGGAGAAACCGATAATGTCAGGGAGCAGGAGACACTGACCCTGTCTGGCTAGGCAGATGGCTACATGACTTTGCTTGCAATTGGGCAGCACAAGCCCTAGCAAGGCAATGTCCGAGGAGCAGTAAAATCGACATTTCGGGCAAAAGCCCTTCATCAGGAATACAGGCTTCAACAGTTTCCTCAATTCCCCTTCCCCCACCTCACCCTAGTTCCAAACTTCCAGCTCAGCACTGTCCCCATGACTTGTCCTACCTGCCTATCTTCTTTTCCACCTATCCACTCCACCCTCCTCACTGACCTATCACCTTCATCCCACCCCATCCACCCATTGTACTCTTTGCTACATTTCCCCACCCTCCTCCCTGACCTATCACCTTTATCCCCTCCTCCACTCACCTATTGTACTCCATGCTACTTTCTCCCCACCCCCACCCTCCTCTCACTTATCTCTCCACCCTT
>NC_057718.1:29078465-29097579 GCF_004010195.1 Chiloscyllium plagiosum | reverse complement strand
CCCTACCCCCACTCACCTATTGTGCTCTATGCTACTTTCTCCCCACCCCCACCCTCCTCTCACTTATCTCTCCACCCTTCAGGCACTCTGCCTGTATTCCTGACGAAGGGCTTTTGCCCGAAATGTCGATTTTACTGCTGCTCGGATGCTGCTGTGCTTTTCCAGCACCACTAATCCAGAATCTGATTTCCAGCATCTGCAGTCATTGTTTTTACATAGCATGGCAATGATCGGGTTCAATCAGCCTCGCTGAGTTGGTTATGTTGTATGGGGATTCTAAACACTTGCAGTGTGGAGGCAAGTGACCAGTGGTTTGGAAGAATTTCGTAGACAGTCTATCTCAGACAATGGGTTAGTGGAAGGACTGGAGTGCACATGTTGCATTGGGGAGTGGCGATGGCATAGTGAATTATGACTGGACTATTAATTCAGAAACTCAGCCGATTGTCTGAGGCCGTGGCTTCAAATCCCATCTCAGCAGATGGTGGAATTTGAATTCAATTAAATAAGATCTTGAATTAAGAAGCTACTCATGACCTTTAAACCATTGTCAATTTTTGGAAAAACCCATCCGGCCTGCAATTGTCTTTCAGGGAAGGAAATCTGCCATCCTCACCTGGTCTAGCCTCCATGTGACTCCAGACCTATAGCAATGTGATTGACTCTGAACTGCCCTCTGGGCAATTAGGAATGGGCAATAAATGCTGGCCTAGCCAGTGACACCCACATCCTGTAAATGAATAAAAACTACCAGAGCTTGGAGCAGGGATTTAGGGTTGTCAAAAGGACATTGTTTTTCGAACAAATATAAAAGTAATGCTTTTGATTTTGATATTACTGTTCTAACATTAACATGCATTAAATAATTGCTATAATGAATAAAATCTAACCATTGTCACCATTAAGATTACGACATTTGAGAATTTGAGAGTGAAAGGTTTTAAAGGTCTTTAGCCACTGTATCACCCTCCCTGAATTTTAACAGGTTGACTGTTCATCAGAACTGTGGAACTGTACATTAGTGTAGGATCACATGGAGGCATTAACCTGTTTGTTTCTCTCAAATGTCATTGGCCAGTACGTTAACAATCTCTGTTTTTATTCCACTGCTGCTTAAAACTTTTTCAGTGGAATTGTTATATAGGTTTGCAGGGAGTTCAGTTATTTTTAATGTTTAAAGCAACCCCAGCATAATTAAGAACAGAAAGTGCTGGAAATATGCAGCTGGTTTGGCAATATCTGTGGAAAGACAAATAGTTAATCAGACGATGAGCAGACATCAAACTGAAACTTTAACTCTGTTACTATCTCCATGGATACGACCAAACTTGCTAGGTTTTTTGGCATTTTCTGATTTTATTTATGCATTTGTAAATACAAGGGGTGGTTCAGTGGTTAGCAGCGCTGTCTCACTGCTCCAGCAACCTGGGTTTGATTCCAGCCTTGGGTGACTGTTTGTGTGGAGTTTGCACATTCTCCCAGTGTCTGTATAGGTTTCTGTTGGGTGCTCGGTTTCCTCTCACAGTCCAAGATGTGCAGGTTAGGTGGATTGGCCATGCTCAGAGAGTAGTAAGGGTGTGGAATGCTTTGCCTGCAACGGTAGTAGATTCGCCAAGTTTAAGTGCATTTAAGTCGTCATTGGACAGACATATGGACGTACATGGAATAGTGTAGGTGGGATGGGCTTCAGATTAGTATGACAGGGCGGCGCAACATTGAGAGCCGAAGGGCCTGTACTGCGCTGTTATGTTCTATGTTCTATATGTTCTAAATGTGGGGTTACAGGAATAGGGTGGGGGCTGGGTCTGCGTGGGATGCTGTTTGGAGGGTTGGTGTGCACTCGATTGGCCAAATGGCCTCTTTCAGCACTATTGGAGTTTTATGATTACAGCTTCTGCAGTATTTTTGTTTTATAACAGCATAATTAATAATGGACCAAACAACCACGTTACCTATGGGCAGGAAGATAACAGACTGAAGTTTTGTTTTTGCAATGAATTGAAATTGACATATGTTTTCTTTAGAAAAAAACAGGAAAGTATGTTTTATATAAATTTAAAATTCAGTTGTACAATGAGGTAAATGGTAAATTGTTAATGTGGTTATTAAAGCAGTTGTCAGTATGGAGGTGTTTAAAATCACTTGGCAGCTGGCAGGCTGAGTCCTCATTAGTTTGGCTGGCAGGATATTATTTTGTGGTGGCAGGGGATGGTTTCAAGCTTTTGACATCTGCAACATATGAATCATAGACTGAAAACATAGTTCATGGACAGCTTTGTCACAGGAAATATGAGGGGAAAATCCAAATCAGAGCTGGATGTTGTAGTCAGCTTGAGGTTCATTTTATCCAAAAGTACAACACTGCGTCTTTTATTATAATTGTTGTTGAGCTACTTAATGGATTTGGTGGGCAAATGTGTACAAACAGCTCATCTAAGAATCCATTTTATATGGGTGAGCTTAAAATCCATCTCATGCAACACAGCCCTTTCTCTCCGTTAAAATCAATAGCATAGTCCTGGAAAATGTGAATAATTTTCCACGTCTTGGGTGCCTTCAGTCAATGAAGGTGGAAAACTACACCAAGATTCATCATTGACTTCAGTGTGCCAGCTCCGCCTCTAGCCAAATGATGAAGAGAGTATTTGAGGATGAGGATCATGAAGCCGAGATTAGGGACATGATTTACCAGTGATTCCTGTGTTGAGTTCAGGGGGGGTGACCTTAAACAAGTTTATAAAACCATGAGTGGTGTAGACAAAATAAATAGCAAGCATCTTTTCTCAAGGGTGGTGAGTTCAAAACAAGGGGGCGTATTTTTAAGGTGAGAGGCAAAACCGAGCAGGGCTTACATACTAATGGTAAGGTCCTGAACAACGTTCTTGAACAAGTTCATAGTTCTTTGAAAGTGGAGTCATAGGTAGATAGGATAGTGAAGAAGGCATTTGGTATGCTTACCTTTATTAGTGCATTGAGTAAAGGAGTTGGGAGATCATGCTGTGGCTGTTCAGGACATGGGTTCGGCAACATTTGGAGTACTGCATGCAGTTCTGGTCTCTGCAGTATGGGAAGGATGTTGTGAAAATTGAAAGGGTTCAGAAAAGATTTACAAGGATGTTGCCAGGGTTGGGAGTTTGAGCAATAGGGAGAGGCTGAATAGGCTGCAGCTATTTTACCTGAACATCAGAGGCTGAGAGGTGATGTTATAGAGTTTTATAAAATCATGAAGGGCATGGATAGGGTGTAGCCAAGGTCTTTTCCCCTGGGTGGGGGAATTCAAAACCAGAGGGTATAGGTTTAAGGTGAGAGGAGAAAAATTTAAAAGGGATCTTGTGGGCAATTTTTTCACGCAGTGGGTGGTGCGTGTATGGAATGAGCTGCCAGAGGAAACGGTGGAGGCTGATACAATTACAACATTTAAAAGTCATCTGGATGGGTATATGAATAGGAAGGGTTTGGAGGAATATGGGCCAAGTGCTGGCAAATGAGACTAGGTTAATTTAGAATATTTGGTTGGCATGGACGAGTTGGACCAAAGGGTCTCTTTCCATGATGAACATCTCTATGACTCCGTGAGAGGACAAAATTATAAAGGATATGAGCGGCAATGTTTTTACACAGAGAATGCTTCATGTGTGGAATGAACCACCAGAGAAAGTGATGGATACAGGTACAGTTACAACGTTTAAAAGACATTTAGATAAATACTTTCATAGGAAAGCTTTGGAGGGATATGGGCCAAATGCAGGAAAGTGGGCCTAGTTACTTTGGGAACATGGTTGGCATGGACTAGTTGGACTGAAGGCTCTGTTTCCATGCTGTATGACTCTATGCTTTGGAGACTGACAACTATAGCAAGTTCCTCAAAACTCTAAAGAAGTACTATCCATTGTACAAAGGAAACCTATCCAATGCCATCATTAGTATGTCTTGTGTGTAAAGAAAAAGAACAAATCCAACCCAGAAAATTATCACCCCATCAGCTTACGCTTGATCATCAGTTAAGTGATGGAATGTGTCATCAACCATGGGTATTAAGCAGTACCTGCTCAGCAATAATCTGCGCAGTGACACCCAGTTTGGGTCCTCCCAGGGCCACTCAGCTCCTGATTTCATTATAGCCTTGGTTCCAACATGGACAAAAGAGCTGAATTCTAGAGGGGAGGTGAGAGTGATAGCCCTTGACATCAAGGGTGCGTTTAACTGATTGTAGCATCAAGGAGTCCTGACAAAACTGGAATCGATGGGAATCCAGGAACAAACCCTCCGCTGAATGGAAGCATACCTGATACACAGGAAGATGGTCTTCGCCATTTGAGATCAAGTATCCTAGCTCCAGGACATCTTTGCGGGAGTTCTTAATGGTAGTGTCCTAGGCAGAATTATCTTCAGCTGCTTCATCAATGACCTTCCCTCCATCATAAGATCAGAACTGGGCATGTTTGCCAATGATTGCACAAGGTTCAGCGCCATTCGCGACTCCTCAGATACTGAAGCAGACCATGTCCAAATGCAGCAAGGTTTGGACAATATCCAGGCTTGGGTTGACACGTGGCAAGTTACATTCGTGCCACACAACTGCCAGGTTATGACCATCACGAATAAGGCATAAGCTAGCTACCGCCCTTTGACATTCAATAGTGTTACCATCACTGAATCCCCACTCTCAACATCCTGGGTGGTTGTCATTGACCAGGAACTCGACTGGACTCTTCACATAAACATAATGGCTACAGGAGCACATCAGAGGCTAGGAATACCGCAGCGAGTAACACACCTGACTTCCAAAGCGTGTGCACTATCTACAAGGCATAAGTCAGGAGTGTGATGGAATACTCCCCCACTTGCCTGGATGAGTGCAGCCCCAACAACACCCAAGAAGCTTGACACCTCCCACAAAATGAATCAACGAAAATAAAATTAGGATCGTCTTCTGAGCCCAAGTTCTTAGCATCAGGTCGCTAATTACTCAAAGTCAGTTCCACTGGACAAGGCATGTCAGTACACTACTTGAAACTCAGTCATACAGAGTCTCAGAGGACAATGGAAATGTTTTGGCAATATCTTTAAATCATCACCGAAGAGCTCAGTGATGACTGATGGAAATATCTAGCTTGTAATGGATCAAAACAGAAAAGATTCAATCAGAAATGTGCTGAACATATTGCCTTTATATATTCCAATAAGAAGTCACTCCGAGTCATGATGTTGGAGAGAGCACAACTAACCACCTACAGCTCAATTACCTGATCCTTCAAGCACCACGTTTGCATGTAGTGTTCCACTGGTTTCATTGTTTTTACCCACCCTGATAAATCCAATGACTGCAGATGCTGGAAACCAGATTCTGGATTAGTGGTGCTGGAAGAGCACAGCAGTTCAGGCAGCATCCGAGGAGCAGTAAAGTCGACGTTTCAGACAAAAGCCCTTCATCAGGATTCCTGATAAAGGGTTTTTGCCCGAAACGTCGATTTTACTCCTCCTCAGATGCTGCCTGAACTGCTGTGTTCTTCCAGCACCACTAATCCAGAATCATTGGATTTATCAGTCATTTCAGAACCCTTTGAATGTGGGGGAAGTAAGTCATTCTTGATCACAAGGGATTTGTGAAGAGTGAATTTGTCAGTCAGTTTTGGGAGAGCATTTCAATATGGCGATGGTATTAAAAATGAAGCATTGTTATCCAAGTTATTCAATAGTTGTTCAAAATTCTATCACAGTACCTACAGGGGTAGCAATCAGTTCTAAATGAAAATCCAATTTACTGGAGTTCTTTAAAAACATGCAATGTGGATAAAGAGCCTCTAGACATATCATACTTAGATTTCCACAAAGCATTTGATAAGTATCATTTTGGATGCTATTGCAGAAAAAGAAAAATCAGCATTAAGGTGGTAACATTACCATGGATAGGCTGGCTGGCTGGATTAAAAAAAAGCAGAGAGTATGCATAAATGAGTCTTTGTCTAATTGGCAAGGTCTAATGAATGGAATCCTCCAGAGATCTCTGCTGGGGCTTCAACTTCCTGCAAACTACACTAATGACTTAGATGTGCAAAAGCAACTTAAATGAATTGGCAGACAACTCCAAGATAGGTAGGAAAATATGGGCAGCATAGTGGCTCAGTGGTTAGCACTGCTACCTCACAGCACAAGGGTCCCAGGTTCGATTCCAGCTTCAGGCGATTGTCTGTGTGCATATTCTCCCCGTGGGGTTCCTCCCACAGTCCAAAGATGTGCAAGTCAGGTGAATTGGTCATGCTAAATTGCCCATACTGTTAGGTGCATTAGTCAGAGGGTAAATGGGTCTGGGTAGGTTACTTTTCGGCGGGTCGGTGTGGACTGGTTGGGCCGAAGGGCCTGTTTCCCCACTGTAGGGAATCTAATCTAATTTACAGACAGATTTAGATAGTTTGAGTGAGTAGGCAAAAATTGGGCAGATAGAGTATAATATGAGTAAATGGGAAGTTCTTAATTTTGGCAAGAAGAATGAAAAAAGAATATTATTTAAATGGAGAACAATTGCAGATGGAATTAAGTATTCTGGCGTATGAGTCACAAAATGTTAATGTGCAGGTGAAGCAAATACTCAAAAAAGCTAGTGGGATATTATCCTTTATTACTAGAGGAATTGAACTCAAAGGGATGTTATGCTTCAGATATCCAATATTCAATGACATACCTCTCATTCTTCTAAAACACCAGTGGAAACAAGTCCAGCCTGTCCAGCCTTTCCTCATAAGGCATCATTCCTGGCATCAATTGAACAAAGCTCTTAAGTGCTTCCAGTGCATTTGAAACCTTAAGTAAGGAAACCAAAACTGCACTGTATTCAAGATGTGGTCTCACCAATGGCTTATTTGAAATGTATAAGATCATAAATGGTTTTGACAAGATAAATATGAAAAGGATGTTTCCTTTTGTGGATGATTCAAGAACTGTGGGATGCTGATTTAAAATTAGTGGTCATTCATTCAAAACAGAGATGAAGAGATTTTTCTCTCTGAGGTTTTTGAGAATTTGGAACTCTTTGCTTTAGCAGGTGATGGAGATGGGATCATTGATTTTCCTACCTAACGTGAACCTAGCTACCTCTGCCTTGAAAATATTCGAAGGTTATTGGGACAGATGGAAATGTGGACTAACCATGATCCTTTTAATGGCAGAGCTGATTCAAAGGGCTGAATAGTTTACTTCTGCTTATTTATACATTCATTCACACACCATACCCAGATTTATTCAAGATACAATTGTTTCAACAATTAATTGATCTACATGTCTGATGAAGGCCAAAGCCATTCAATTTGGACGCAGGGATGTTGAGGGAGTTGTTTAAATATGCAATTGGTACTTTTAAAAAAAATTAATCAGCAGTTACTTCAACAGAAGCACAGCTTGCTGCAAGTTTATGGAGAGACTACTAGGGCTTTTGAGATGCAGTGGTAGTGTCACTACTTTTGGGCAGCACGGTGGCACAGTGGTTAGCACTGCTGCCTCAGAGCGCCAGAGACCCGGGTTCAATTTCCGCCTCAGGCAACTCTCTGTGTGGAGTTTGCACATTCTCCCCGTGTCTGCGTGGGTTTCCTCCGGGTGCTCCGGTTTCCTCCCACAGTCCAAAAATGTGCAGGTTAGGTGAATTGGCCATTCTAAATTGCCCGTAGTGTTAGGTGAAGGGGTAAATGTAGGAGAATGGGTCTGGGTGGGTTACGCTTCGGCAGGTCGGTGTGGACTTGTTGGGCCGAAGGGCCTGTTTCCACACTGTAAGTAATCTAATCTTAAATCTAATCTTAAGAGCTGGGTTCAGTTTTTAGCTGGCCCCAAATATGTCTGAAGAGGTTGATCAGAGTATCTATGGAGAGAATGGACAAGCTGTAATTTAATTGCAGAAAACTGGAATGTGGAAAATAGATGTGTTTTTCTAAACTCAGCCAATATATATAAATAGAGTGAAAGTTACCCAGAATGTAATGCCTGTCACATGTTGCTGTTTGTGATTGCATATTAAACTTGGTGAGTTTTGTTATGGTAATCCTTTTAAAACATGGAGCTCCAAAAAATGCATTCAGTCAGATGTTTCCTCAGTAATTCCTTTATCAATTTAGTAATATGAAGGCAGATTCCTTGTCCAGTTGACAGTTCCTTTTTTAAAAATTCTTTCATGGTATGTAGGTGTTGTTAACTAGGTCAGCATCTCTAATTGCCCCTGAACTGAATGACTTGCTCAACCATTTCTGAGGGCGGTTAAGAGTCAGTCACATTTTTGAAGATCTGGAGTCACCTGTAAACCAAATGAGATACAAAGTTTTGTCTCTGAAGGACATAATGATTGCTATTACTGAACTAGCTTTCAATTCCAGATTTTAATTGAATTTCAAATCTACCAGTTGATGTGGTGTGATTTAAACCCATTGTCCCCAGAGTATGTGCCTGAGCCTTTGGATAACAAATCTGGATGGGATTACTCACCATACATAATGGTGATATTTGTAGTTAATAATAGTTCTGGCTTTAAAACATCTATTTTCAACATTATCTGTTCTGTACAGTGGGTCCCACCATAGATTATGAATACGTTGAAGTCCTGGAGTGGAGTTTGACCTGACATTTTATTGAAACCGAGATTTGAGTGCTACCATTAAGCCAGAGGAACAATACAAAATGTTAATGTACTTTAGCAGGGTATTTGTTTTACTCACTTCCTTATTTTTCTTTCCAGTATTTTCCTTACTGTGTCAGATATGCTGGTTTCCGAACAGGCAGCCAATGTACCTGCCCTAGACCTCTCAATATTCTCCTTATAATTATTTAGTTGGAGGTGGCCTTTTGGGTTCCTTCTTCGTCTAATTTGACTTCCGTTCCAATGTGAAATTCTCATGATGCGGTGTGTCATATTTATTCCATTGGAGAATTTGTTTAGCTGTTTGAAAACACTGGAAAACTCAATGGACTGTATTTTACCAGACCACAGGACTGGCTGGGCATTTGGAAACTTTGCAAAGTGGTGCAGAAATGTGGTGTGTGGCATGCCTGTCACTTTCCTTCTGCTATCCCATTTTTCCAACAGTGGAAAAATGTAAGATGAGTCTTATTTCTGGCACCCAACAGAACTCCTTCCTATTTTTCTGGGTGTTTTGACAGTGACAGGGATGGGTACCCCCGCCAAGTTGAGGGGAGACTATCCGATAAAGGCTGGAGTGTTCTGAGATGAAGGGGCATGCCTTCTTTTGGGTATTCTTTTTCACTACCAGAGAGGACTCTGCATTAATGGTACCACCTTTTCACAAAGATGCTGCTGAAATTATATGTGCTGGCTACCAGGCCCTGTCTAGCTTCAGTCTCAGTTACTTGTTCTTGGGGATGACAGCCATTCATTCATCCTCAGCCTGGAGGTGTGGCCACTGCTTGCCCTGCTCAGCTGCCAGTCCACCTATTGGGGCACAGCCCTCTGGGGTGAGCTCCTGAAGGAATGACACCACTTGGTGTAACTGCCAACAACATACACCCCCGTGTCCCGCCACCTGCCAAAGCAAGGTCATCCCCCACGCAGGGAAATCATAAGTGACTTAATTGGGTTCCAGGCCTTGATCACAAGAACTCTGTACAAATATCTGTACAATGGGTTTTATTCCAGTGTGCAGAACAGACAACAATTCAAGATCATTACTTCATTTGTTTTAATTAATGCGGTCTTTAATCTACTATCTAATAAACAAAACAATTTAAGCTCATTCCATACCTTTATATTTATTATGAATTTCCAGAATTTAAATTGTACCAGATCTATTGGATATTGCTGAGCATCTTTATTTCAGGTGTGCTCCATTATCAGTTGCTGCAATTATGAATTTCTGTGGGAAAAGTATCTTTTTGAAATGCTGATATAGGGGAGGGAGATAATGTATAGAATGCACATTCTCTGTGCTAAATGAAAAGGAGGTAGCATTCTTGCTTTTTAGTACTATTTCACTCAGTGCTTACAAGCCGTGTCTTGGTGTGTGCTCATTCCTGTTGACTCAGTCTGTGGTGGTGCTGCAGTATGGCTAAAGAGAAGCACTGCAGCTTAACACTAAGATCAGCAGGAGTAAGGTGCTGGTGGAAAGGCTAAGAAAAGCGCATCTGACAGCACAGTGCTGCAGCTGCTGTTGCTGACACTTGCTGATCCACACTTTAATTTCTGTATGATTGCGTCACCGGGTTATTTGCAGCACCTGCCGGGTGGTTCCCTCTTACTGCATTAGGTCTGTGTGAGTAGTGTTTTTATGGTTTTCAGTTTGTGTTTTAGATGGTCAGAAAAGCTATATTTTTTAAATAGTAATTTTGATGCATTTGATTTTGCCTGTAAAGACAAACAGTTGATTTGGAAATAAATTAATGTTTCTAAAGTCTTGAGATTAGAAACTTATGCCCGTGGGTTTTTCTGATAACTGTGGCTGCATTATTTAATATGTTTTTTTCTCTCTGGCTACAGCATAGAATACGTTTTTTGTTTGCCTTTACTAAGGAACAATATATCTAGGAACCAATTATGCAACATCTCGCTTACAAGTTAAGGATTTCAATGTTTCAGTTGCTCCATTCTGTGGAGTCTTTCAGAGGAAAGATGAAGACAAACATCGCCTTCCTTTTTGGAATGATTGACACTTGAATTGTCCTGTGCATTTTGAGGAGCTTGGGAGGGAGTTGCCTGTCTGTCCTTTTGCTGACACATTAATGTCAAACACAGTGGAGACAAAAGTGAAATGAATTGCCTTGCTTTTCTTTATTGCAAATGTTAGCCCACAAACATATGTTAGCTGTTATTGAAATTCCATCTTCTGTGGGTAGGAGGTATAAACACCCTCATTTGAATTAAAATGGTAGCCTTCATGCCATTAACATTAAAAGCTATTTTAGCAACACCTTTTTGTGCTTGGAGTCACACTACCACTTCTTGTTGTTTGGCTTCAGTCTGAAATGCAGAGTAATTGAGCAAAAACTGCTGTAAACATTACAATGATATTTGTGTGTTGTTTTCAAGAACTACAAATAAATCATCACCTCATCTGAACTGATCAATCTTGTAATATATATTTAAATTTTGTTGTGCCAAGTTTGAAAACAAATAATGCTTCTGGAGAAAAGAGCACAGTACTGGGAGAATGCTTATATGTTTAGATAAAATATTGCTATAATTGCGTGCATAATGCACAGTAACATATATACATATAAAGAGAAAAAAATTATACATTTATAAATTCTTAAAAGGGGATTCTTTGTTGGCTATAAAGGATGTTCTGGATGTTACAGTAAAACAAAGAGAGGGGAACATGGAATGCATATGGGATTAAGACAGTGGTCATTTGGCAGGTAAACAGGTTTCTTGTGGTAGTTTCTATGTAATCCTATAGGAAAAAAAACTGCCCATATGGATACAGTTAAGGAATGAGAAGTGAAATGGGAGCATTCTTGATACATATTATAAGCCACCAAATAGCACAGACTTCATTGAAATGTGCAAGAACAACAATAATAATATTGGGGACTTTTGACTGTTCTGATAATTGCCTGGAATAAATGTAATACTTCCTATCAAAATTAGAAAAAAACCCACAATATTTACATTGCTTCCTGCATCA
Organism: Chiloscyllium plagiosum; assembly: GCF_004010195.1. NCBI lineage: Eukaryota > Metazoa > Chordata > Chondrichthyes > Orectolobiformes > Hemiscylliidae > Chiloscyllium > Chiloscyllium plagiosum. The sequence goes on along the minus strand of NC_057718.1, from coordinate 29,085,964 downwards.
ATAGTTATTCTGTCCAAAGTATAAAGACAAGATGGTTTAGCTTGTTCTGAGAAATTAAATTGGGTTGATAACTAACCTGAGCACCGTAACAATTGGGAAATAATAACCACATTGTAGTTAAGATCACTCTGCCACTAGAAAAGAGTAATGAGGTAAAACCAAACTGAGATGTAAAAAAATTCTGTGAGATAAGAAGGGAACTACCTTATTTTAACTGGCAATAAGTTAACAAGATAATGAGATAGCAGTGGAAAAATGAATGGTCCATAAAATAGAAATATTCCTGTAAGATGAAAGGGGTTGGTGGATTAATAGCGCAATTAGTAGAAGAAATTTAGAAGGCTGTATGTGAATTGGAGATGGAATAGCATTTGTTTAAACGAGGAATTTAGAATTGTTGCAAAGAAATTAAAAGGGACATTCTAAGGGCCATTAAAAAAAGTCAGCACCTAATATGAAAGGAAATACTAAGCTTTTTAAAACATAAACAGTAAAAAAAAGTCAGAAAATTCAGAGATGAAGGAAGAATCCAACTGAACAGGATGACTAATTTCCTAATACTCTGATATAAGTTACACTGTTGCCTTCACAGGCCATGCAGTTTGAGGAAAGATTTGTCCTCACACTTGGTGATCTATCTCATTTTTTTTCTAAAACAGAGGTTTCACATAGGCATCTTCAGTGTTGGATTTAATGGCATACAGTAGCAGTGATGTTGGCTGTCAAGGCGTAGGCCTTGAGTTGGTTTGCAGTAACATCAGAGTGAACATCTTAGGTTCCCTAAGGCCAGCTGATAGGAAGTGGCCAACATGACGGAATCAGCTGTTTGGATATTTGAAGGAAATGAATCATGGGAAGGAAAACCAACTTCTCCATGTTTAAACTGTTAACCTTTTATCTGCCATATGTGTAATCTTATAAATTGTTTAAAAGTCTGGCCTTATTTTTCTGAACTTCAATGAGTACAAGATCAATCTAGTCAACATCTCCTCTGATGAAAGTCCCTCCTTACCTGTGAACCTCTCTGCACTGCTTCCAATACTCATATATTTTTAATTAGATAGGAAGGCCAAAATTGTTCACAGTATTGCAAGTGCATTCCGATTAGTGCCTTGTATAATTTTAGCAGGACCACCCCATTTTTATACTGCATTCGCTTTGAAATAACACCCACCAGTCTGAAAAAACAGCCTCACCTATTTTATCTGCTGGACTTGGGTACTATGTTTTTGTGATTCATGCACAAGGGCGTCAAGGTCCTTCCGTGCTGCAGTTATTTTTATAGTATTTCCTCAGTTAAATAATATTCAACTCTTCTATTCTTCCTATCAAAAAGCGTAACTTCACATTTTCCCACATTATACTCCATCCCCCAACTTTCTGCCTACTCATTTAACCAGTGTCTATCCCTCTAAAGACACTTTGTGTTATCCTCACTACTTGCTTTACCACCTATTTTTGTGTAATTCGCAAACTTGACACTAATACATTTACTTCTGTGGTCCAAGTCAATAATATGTATTAATAATTGTGGCCCAACCAAAGTCCACGTGGCTGTGTGAGATGCTGGGCCTTTACATCTCAAAATGGCAGCTGAATTCTGTGAACAGGGGTACATGTTTTACCTTCGCCTGACTGTTTTATATAACAAGTGACCTATAATAATGGAAGTACAGCTCTGCAACAAGGAGCCCTTATTGATCTCTCCTGTCAGAAATGTGGAGCTCTTTTGTTGAGTTTTTTAAAAAGTATAAATCCGCATGTGGTTGCCATTCCTTGGCCCTTTCATCCATTGATAACACCATATTCCTTTGAGCAGATGGCAGTTATCTCTTGGAAGTGAGGCTAAAAATCCCTGAAACTGTGCCAGTTCCTTACATTGGACACAAATATAGAAATTCTTGAAAAGCACAAGCTACAGTCATGGTCACGTGCTGCAGAAGTATTTCACAGTTTGGTAGCTTTAATTCAGAGCTTCATCCTTCCTCATATTTTAGAAACTATTTTATGTGATGAGCTGAGCTTTGTGAGGGTCACTGCCAATCAGGACTGACACCTAGGAAATAGGAAGACCACTTGCTGCTTGAAAAGGAAAAGTCAGGAAGGAAAGAAGAAGAGGCCGGAGACAGAAGCAAAAAAGGAAAAAGATGAGAGAAACGACAGAAACACAAATGACATTGCAAAGACAATAAGAACAAGTGAAAGATTGTATTCTCCACCTTACCATATGCGAGTTCCATTATGAGGTATGAAAATTGTTGTAATTTGCAAACAGTGCAAATGTACTGCCGTGGCAAGAATGTCATTCCAGTCATATTCTCCATTTTTTTTCCCACAGCTGTCATGCACAATTCTATAAATTTCAATAACTAAGACTGGATATTACATTTGGTCTCCTCCTATCATAATCAATCTTGCACTCAGTTTAATTCATTGTGAAATGTTGGCTCTGTGAAGAGCCAATGCAGTGTAGTTTGATGCATAATTTAGTATTGAATTACTTGTTTATTTGAAAAGAAAACTGAAAGTGCTGAAAATTTACAGTCATTAGTATTAGGAAATGAAATATGATTGGCCAACAGTGAATTTGCAACATTTTCTGTTTCATGAACCTTCTTGGTATTTTGTTTGCTGTATAATTTTAATCTGGATTTTTTTCATTTTGTTCACATCCTTAAGACACTTCCTTGAAACATTATAGTATTATCTTTTTAAGCACCTAAATTAATTTGTGGCTATTTGTTTTTTGAAAACAATGCAACATTTGCAACTTTCCATGCGTTGATACTATCCTTTGAATCTAATTGGTTTTGGATTGTAACTAAAACGTTTGTAATTTCCTCACCTCAGGTAAAAACATCTGAACCTGGAGATTTGTTTACCTTCAGACATTACTTTATTCATTGCCATTTTTAAACTCATAATAATGCTTTTCAGATTCTTATTAGAAAAATTTCTACTCAAACCTATACTCTATATCTTTTTCATTGTCTGAAGACCTTATGCTTTTTGAGATCAGTCTTAATTTAATCTATATTTGGAAGCACGACAGAATTGTGCTTTCTGTAATATTGGGCTGTATCTTACATTTTTTTGGCTAAGTCTCAGTTTTTTCACAGAGAGTATCTCTCTGTGAGGCCGAGCAGGATTTTTCGCCACATCGTAGCAACCTTAACTCATTAAGTACCTACTGCGCCCCTCTTACCTGATTCTAGCCCCATCTGACCACCTGCTGTTCCTGCAAGGTCCCTCCACTCAATGGATATCTGCTTAAAGAATGATTTGGAGATGCCGGTGTGGGACTGGGGGTACAAAATTAAAAATCACACAACACCAGGTTATAGTCCAACAGGTTTAATTGGAAGCACACTAGCTTTCGGAGCGACGCTCCTTCATCAGGTGATAGTGGAGGACACAATTCTAAGGCACAGAATTTATAGCAAAAATTTACAGTGTGATGTAACTGAAATTATACATTGAAAAATACCTCGATTGTCTGTTGAGTCTTTCATCTGTTCAAATACCATGATAGTTTCACTTCTTTCATGTGTAAATCACAAAACGTTTTTTTAAACCTTTTCTTAAAAAAAAACGTTTTGTGATTTACACATGAAAGAAGTGAAACTATCATGGTATTTGAACAGATGAAAGACTCAACAGACAATCGAGGTATTTTTCAATGTATAATTTCAGTTACATCACACTGTAAATTTTTGCTATAAATTCTGTGCCTTAGAATTGTGTCCTCCACTATCACCTGATGAAGGAGCGGCGCTCCGAAAGCTAGTGTGCTTCCAATTAAACCTGTTGGACTATAACCTGGTGTTGTGTGATTTTTAACTTTGCGAAAAGAATGGCATGCACCCGGACAAGCACTGCCATTATGAATCTGCTCTGCTCATTGAAAGACATGTTTCAATCCCAGAGAAGGGAAAATGGCACCGCGATTCTCTGACCAAGACCTGGAGGTCTGGGTGGACCGAGTGATCTAGAGGAGAGCTGCCCTCTTCCTGGACAGCTAACTGGGAAGGCACCTGGACCCTAGTCTGAGGTGATTGCCCAAGTCAGTGCAGTATCTACCATTCAGAAGAACTACCAGCAGTTCTGCAAGAAAGGCATTGACCTTCTGCGCTGGACTCAATTAAGTGCCACATTCTCTCTGTTACCTGACACTCTCTTTTTCAGCTCCTGCACTTACCTCCCACCAAGGCTCATCCTCTACCATTCTCGTTATTGCATGCAACATCTTCCCCCACTGTCTCTCGTTCTTCCCATACCACTAATTCTCCATGGTATTCACACTGCCTGTTCACCCATCTGGGACATCTCACTATCTTTTTGACTCCCTATACTAGCACCAGTAGCTCTGTCACTCACTTTCAGCTTGCTCACTCAATCCTTCCATATCCTTTTACAAAAGAACACAGCCCATAACAGTTCGGAAAGAGCTGGGATGAGTGGAGGAGTGCCTGACATCAAGCGCCTCATCCATGACAAGGGACGAATCCTATCCCTTGGGGAAGACCAGGACTGCATCTGCAGCAATGTAAAGACATCCATGTTCATCGAACTGAGTAAGGAGAATTTCTCCTATCCCTGCAATTCACACAGTAGCGCTGTTGTCAATGTCTTTCATTGCACTCCATTTCTAACTATTGGTTGCTTGGCTTTCTCTACCCTTTGCCTTCCAGGTACCAATGGATGTCTGTGACCCTTGTGGAGAAACAGGCTGCTCCTTTCCTTCTCAACTTCAAGGGAATTGTGTTCAAAGCCTCAAAGGAAGTGTCAGCAAGGCAGCCTCTCTCGCCCTGCCAGCTCCAACACTGACACCATGAGGGAAATGTTTGGGAGTTCGAATTGGTCAGCACCTCACTGCAAGAGCTCCTCAGCTGGCCAAAGAAGAACCAGCCCAAGCCAGTAGCTCTTAGAGGATTGCAGCATACCAGGCCCCTGCTCAGCTCCATGCAGGACAGGATCTTGTGGTATTGGCAATCAGGGACTTGTCAGAATACACAGGAAGAACCAGGCAGTTCTGCGGAAGGCAATAACCCTCATATCTCATAGGCAACAGGAATGCAGCTAAGTCTCAGACATGCAGTTGCCTGGCTGCCTCCATGATTGCCATAGAGAGCCAGATCCAGTTCCCTCTAGGCCTGCTGGATACATACACAAACCTTCATTCCATTTCTCCAAGCATTGGTCCTCCTGATTGAAAGCATGGTAACAGGGGAAATGGAGAACCTGGCGCTCAAAGCATAGTTCCCCTTCCTCACAAAGAGGTGCAAAGGTGCATCCAGCCTGTAGAGGAAGCATGGCCACCTCAGAAGCCACCTCGAAGGATACTTGAGAGGTAGCTGGGCTCTTGAAGGATACTTGAGAGGTAGCTGGGCTCTCGAAGGATACTTGAGAGGTAGCTGGGCTCTCGAAGGATACTTGAGAGGTAGCTGGGCTCTCCACTTCCACCCTACACTGCCTAACTCCTCCAATCTTTGGAAGTTCAAGCTGAGGAAGATTCACTTGACTTTGGCAAGGAGAATGGACGATGCCCTAAGTTGGTCCACCAGCAATGTGGATGCTTTTCCCAGCTAGCAGTGGGCTGAAATCACCAGGTACTCACTCTGACTTCCACATCAAGAATTCTTGGGATCTTGTTTTCTTGTAATAGATGGTAAGAGAGGAAACTGCATATTAATGAGATGAGAGAAGTTAATAAGGTCATTAAGAAGCAATAGTCCCCTTAATAGGAAACTCGCTGCTGCTAAGTGAGAATCTTGCCTTGAAGCCTGGAACTTAATTAAAAGATGCAGCGAGTTGTTCCCATTTTTTAAATAGTTCCTCGCTGGACTTCTAATGCGATTCTACCACACTTCTCACCATAGTCCACTTTGTTCTGGCCCTAGAAAGATCCTTCTCTTTATACTTGTGTTGCTTTAACCTGATAGGTTTTATTCAAATATTTAACAATATTTGTCCCCAGCTTTTAACTTTTTACTATGTGGAAGACAATGGATAATGAACTGTCCTTTTTACTGTCACCTTTCCTTCAACCATCTACAAATGACCGTTACAGGTGGTTATGAAATTCTGTCAGGCTGTTGGCAATTATACAAGGGCTGTCTTGAAGAAGTACCAGTGATCATCCAGGCAGAGCTTTCCACTTCTTTCTTTTTCTGCCTGCTGAACTGGGAAATGCCTCTGTCTCCACTGAATTGTGCCATGATTGAGGACTAAGCAAGTCTCATTTGGCATCTACTCCATTCCATGACACTGAGCATAACTGTGAGAAAAACATAGATAGCTCTATATACTGGGCCCTTTCTAACAACCCAGCCTCTTGAGAAAACACCTTACATACTTCATCCTTATCTTTATACAAGATAAAATTGGTTAAAATTCCCCTGATCGTAAATTTCACACCCATCCTTTCCTTACTGTACCATCAAAGTTCCCAGAAACTCAGGGATCCTGGTGCTTCACACCCCATTCCATTATTTGTATTTCTCCTTTTATGCATCAATTCTTATTCATACTTATGCCTCCAACTCTACTTAAATATATTTAATGACAAAGCAGAAGTCAGCAATTTTCTTTTCAGTAAAAGTAAATGGTAAACTGATAGGGGTGTTCATGAGCACAGTACCTTTCAAAACATAAAATGGTGTCCATTACAAAATTCTTAAAAGGGTATGATGAGGCAGTGCCTGTGTTGGACTGGCTGGACAAAGTTAAAAATCACACAGCACCAGCTTATAGTCCAACAGGTCTGTTTGGAAGTATAGCTTTCGGAGCGCCGCTCCTTTGTCAGGTAGCTACCTAATGAAGCAGCAGCGCTCCGACAGCTAGTACTTCCAAACAAACCTGTTGGACCATAACCTGATGTTGTGTGATTTTTAACTTAAAAGGATAGACAGAGTAGATGCAGAAAGGATGTTTCCCTGAGCTACAGGACACAACCTCAAAATAAGATTCAAGCCATCTAAAGCTGAGGAGGAACTTCTTCATGCAGAGCACGGTGAACCTTGGGAATTGTTTAGCCCAGAAGGTGCTGGAAGCTCAGTCATTAAGGTGAAGAGAGTGATTGATAGGGTTCTAATTAACAATGAATCGGGGATACAGAGATGGTATTGGAATTTGGCATTGAGGTCGATGATCAACTGGGATCCAGAACGGAGCAAACTCGAAGAGCTGAATGGTCTGTTCCTACTCCTATGTTCCTAACTACTATATCTGGGAGACTATTCTGTAGATTCATTGCATAATACATGGCAAGGAGTTGGGGGGAGGAAATCTCTTCCAATAGTATTCTGTTTCATATTGATTAATTTTGTAGGAGAAAGTGAGGGCTGCAGACGCCTGAGATCAGAGCTGAAAATGTGTTGCTGGAAAAGCGCAGCAGGTCAGGCAGCATCTAAGGAGAATCGACATTTCGGGCATGAGCCCTTCTTCAGGAATGAGGAAAGTGTGCCAAGCAGGCTAAGATAAAAGGTAGGGGGGAGGGA
>NC_057718.1:29075143-29076830 GCF_004010195.1 Chiloscyllium plagiosum | reverse complement strand
CACCCTCACCTTAACCTCCTTCCACCTATCGCATTTCCAACGCCCCTCCCCCAAGTCCCTCCTCCCTACCTTTTATCTTAGCCTGCTTGGCACACTTTCCTCATTTCTGAAGAAGGGCTCATGCCCAAAACGTCGATTCTCCTGCTCCTTGGATGCTGCCTGACCTGCTGCGCTTTTCCAGCAACACATTTTCAGCTCTGATTCATTTTGTACTAATGTTCTATTTTTATATAGTTACACCTTAAATTAAATAACTTGTGTATATTTATAAATCACCTATGAAACGTAATGGGATATTATATGTCTTTGTGCAGTTCTATGCCCAACTCATGGACAGATCTAAATTACAAATAGTAAAGATATTTGATAAAGTTGCCTCTGCTTCTGTGCATTGTAATGAAGGCTCATTCAGCACTGCAGAAATGTTTTGTAGGTTCCAGCAGCTTAATTTTTGAAAAGCTGGCAGTGGATGTGAATTTCTTATGTTTTTCTAGGTGTAGTCATGACAAATGAACGTCATGGGGAACTAAGTATGTTAAATGCAAAACAGTGCATGTCTGTTCTGATATGAGAGGGAATAGTTTGGGCATTATATCCAACCTTAAATTAGGTTAAATATGATGTTAGGATAGGCACATTAAACCATGGTAGGTTCATATTTTGGCCTTAAAATTAATTTTAAAGCTAAACGGGTCATGGATTTTGTTGTGGTCAGAGCTTAGATACTGGATTCCACCTTGATGTGGACAGGTGTTTGAGGGATCAGTTTGGCTCTGACTTGAAGACTATCTTTGCACCAGAGATTATATTCTGCTGATTTAGAGTCAATTCTACTCAGTTGCAGCCAATTCAGCAATTCTCTGTTTGACAGCTGGAGCCAATAGGCATTTGTCCAGTTGGCTTTGTGGCTTTGTTTGCTGACCAGGGCTAAATGGGTCAGCCACAGGTGTGGTTGTTCAAGTTGTATACATGATTTGGAGATGCTGATGTTGGACTAGGGTGTACAAAGTTAAAAATCACATAACACCAGGTTATAGTCCAACAGGTTTAATTGGAAGCACTAGCTTTCGGAGCGCCGCTCCTTCAACAGGTGGTTGTGATAAAGGAGCGGCGCTTCGAAAGCTAGTGCTTCCAATTAAACCTGTTGGACTATAATCTGGTGTTATGTGATTTTAACCAAGTTGTATACAGTCTTTAACTGATCCCTAACCACTCATTAAAATCCATTGTGTTCTATTTGTAACATAGTCTTGCGAGCTGCAAAGCTGGTATGTTGCGCAGTTTTTGTGTCTTTTCAGCAAAAGACAGTCCATGTGAATGTATCACTAATTATGAAGCCATATTTGTAAAATATTTATCACTCAAGATATGGTTCATTCATAAATTGGTGTTAGATTTTCATTCTATTCTACTGAGCTAGGCAGTTTGTTAGAGCAGCTAACTACCTACAGGCCAAATGTTTGATTGTGTACTCTTCTGAATGGGTATTCCAATGCTGTGGTTCTGTTCGCCGAGCTGGAAGTTTTTGTTGCAAACATTTCGTCCCCTGGCTAGGCGACATCATCAGTGCTTGGGAGCCTCCTGCGAAGCGCTTCTTTGATGTTTCCTCCGGTGTTTATAGTGGTCTGTCCCTGCCGCTTCGCAGGAGGCTCCCAAGCACTGATGATCTCGCCTAGCCAGGGGACGA
>NC_057718.1:29061005-29074140 GCF_004010195.1 Chiloscyllium plagiosum | reverse complement strand
CGGCAGGGACAGACCACTATAAACACCGGAGGAAACATCAAAGAAGGGCTTCGCAGGAGGCTCCCAAGCACTGATGATGTCGCCTAGCCAGGGGACGAAACGTTTGCAACAAAAACTTCCAGCTCGGCGAACAGAACCACAGCAACAAGCACCCGAGCTACAAATCTTCGCACAAACTTTGGGTATTCCAATCTTGTGAAAAAAACCTTTTCCAGCTTACTATGTACAGATTAAAATGTTTTGACACTTTCTTGACCTGATATCTGTTGTGATACTTTGTTTAAATGAGATATTCATTTGTGTGCGCATGTGTTGTGTTAATTCTATGGACTATTATTACATTTCACACAGGAATCACTGCAATCTCAACCAGGAGTTACTTGTCTTGGTTAGGCTAAAATTTGGGATATCATGAGATAATCTAAATGAATAAAGCTGTGTGTGATGCTAATGACTTGAAGCTGTATGCTCATGCCTTGTCCAATCATTTTGCAAATAAAAGAGGGGAATTTTATTATGGCAGTTTGAGCAGGATTTGAACTCTGTTCTGAAAGATAGACAGCACCTAACTCACTGTATCACCTCTTTCTGCTTGGACATAATTTAAAAGGAAAAATATGTCTCCAGTATTTTTCTGTTCTCCCAGACTTTGGTTGATTACAAAAACATGGTTGGTGATGATACATTCGATTTAAAAATTCCATACTTTTCTTTGACTTTCTCTCTTTGTCTCGCTCTTTCTCTCTAGTTTATTTTTCACTAAAGTCAAACTTGAAGCAGTTCATACAGGACCAGAGGAAGCTCTTGAAACCTGCAGAAATATGTTGAATTTGTGGCAGACAACCCACACTGCACAGTTCAGGTAGGTCTTGTTACCAATACTCCATATTAAAGTTATACCTCTGATGTCTTTTCATTAAAATTGATTTTGCTTCAATTACTAGATTATAACATGGTTTGTAAATGTATTACAATACTTTGTACACAAAGCATTCTGTTAAAATATGTTGTGAAATAGAGTATGCAGGTCAGCAGCCATTCAGAGCTTGAAAATGTGTTGCTGGAAAAGCGCAGCAGGTCAGGCAGCATCAAAGAAACAGGAGAATCGACGTTTCGAGACTGACTCTAACGCAATGAGAGGTACGTCAGGTTCCAAGAGATCAATTGTGTTGGGGGTCTCTCTATTCTGTGGCACAGACAGATGTTTCTGAAGATTCCTGAAGAAGGGCTTATGCCCGAAACGTTGATTCACCTGTTCCTTTGATGCTGCCTGACCTGCTGCGCTTTTCCAGCAACACATTTTTAAGCTCTGATCTCCAGCATCTGCAGTCCTCACTTTCTCTCAGCAGCCATTCAATCTGGTACTTAAATGACACAGACAGTGCAGCTATGTACTTAACACATGAAAAACAAATTATCTTCAATGCTGGAAATCTGAAATGAAAACAGAAAGTAGTGGAAAAAAGAACTCTGCAGGTCAGGCAGTGTATTTGGAGAGAAAGCAAGTGAGATTTTCCAGTTAATAAACTTTTCAAAGATCACTGTTATTTGTAGGATGTTGATGTGTGCAGGAGCATTGAATCTCTCTTCCTGGAATGATTTGTATTAAATACCCATATTTCTTTAAGTGAACAGGAGGTTTGCTCTAATAGTGGGGTGAGGGGAATGAAATAAAATATCATAGATGAAAATGCAATGTTTTTGTTACGGGCCTGCACTATAATTTTAATCTATTTTCTATTTGTAAGTGACTAAGACCATAAGATGTCGGAGCAGATTTAGGCCATTTGGCCCATCAAGTCTATTTTGCCAGTTGACCATGGCAGATATGTCTCTTGATTAAACGTAAAAATATAAGCCGTAAGTATTAAGTGAGCCTGGAGCAGTGTTTTGTAGGGGAATAAGACAGTGCTATTTTCTGGGTCTATAGATTGGAAGAAGCAAAAATGGCCTTTCGTCGAGTGATATGCTCTTCTTGTTGGATGTGGGAGTTTAAGGAGAATTCACATGATACTGAGGATGAAACCTGCACGGGTGGCACGGTGGCACAGTGGTTAGCACTGCTGCCTCACAGCGCCAGAGACCCGGGTTCAATTCCCGACTCAGGCGACTGACTGAAGTAATCTAATCTAATCTAATCTAATCAAATGCTGTTGGTTGCAAATCCTATCAGATCAAATGGATCAGTTGGAGAGACAGAGGCAATGAGGAATTTACAAGAACAAGGGGTGTGATGGATGGCAGTTATAGGAAGGGAGAAAAGTTGCAGATACAGTCACGTAGAGAAGTAGGCAGTTAGTGCAGGAGTCTTCTGTAGCTATCCCCATTTCAAACAAGTATGCTGTTTTGGAAATGTAGGGGGTGATAGATTCTCAGGGGAATGTAGCATGAACAGCCAAGTTTCTGGTATCGAGACTGACTCTAACGCAATGAGAGGTACGTCGGGTTCCAAGAGATCAATTGTGTTGGGGGTCTCTCTATTCTGTAGCACAGACAGATGTTTCTGTGGGCAGCTGCGAAAAATCAGAATGGTGTGTTGCCTCCCTGGTGCCAGGATCAAGGATACCTCAGAGAGGGTGCAGAATGTTCTCAAGAGGGAGAAGGATCATTGTACACATTGGAACCAACAACCTAGGAAGGGAAAAGAATGAGATTCCGAAGGGAGAATGTAAAGAGTTAGGCAGGAATTTTAAAAGGAGATCCTCAAGAGTAATAATATCTGGATTACTCCCAGTGCTTCGAGCTAGTGAGGATAGGAAAAGGAGGATAGAGCAGATGAATACATGGCTGAGGATCTGGTGTATGGGAGAAGGATTCACATTTTTGGATCATTGGAATCTCTTCTGGGTAGAAATGACCTGTACAAGAAGGACGGATTGCACCTAAATTGGAAGGGGACTAATACACTGGCAAGATGATTTGCTAGAGCTGCTCAGGCGGATTTCAACTAGTAAGGTGGGGGAGTGGGACCTGGGGAGACAGTGAGGAAAGAGATCAATCTGAGACTGGTACAATTGATAAAAGAAGCGAGTCAAACAGTCAGGGCAGGCAGGGACAAAGCAGAGAACAAAATAGAACTGATCAATTAAACTGCATTTATTTCAATGCAAGGGGCCTAACAGGGAAGGCAGATGAACTTAGGACATGGTTAGGAACATGGACTAGGATATCATAGCAATTACAGAAACATGGCTCAGGGATGGGCAGGACTGGCAGCTTAATGTTCCAGGATACAAATGCTACAGGAAGGACAGAAAGGGAGGCAAGAGAGGAGGGGGAGTGGCGTTTTTGATAAGGGATAGCATTATAGCTGTGCTGAGGGAGGATATTCCCGGAAATATATCCAGGGAAGTTATTTGGGTGGAACTGAGAAATAAGAACGGGATGATCACCTTATTGGGATTATATTATTGACCCCCTAATAGTCAGCAGAAAATTGAGAAACAAGTTTGTAAGGAGATCTCAGTTATCTGTAAGAATAATAGTGTGGTTATGATAGGAGATTTTAACTTTCTAAACATTGACTGGGACTGCTGTAGTATTAAAAGTTTAGATAAAGAGGATTTTTAAGAGTGTACAAGAAAATTTTCTGATTCAATATGTGGATGTACCGACGAGGAAAAGTGCAAAACTTGACCTACTCTTGGGAAGTAAGGCTGGGCAGGTGACTGAGTTGTCAGTGGGGGAGCACTTTGAGGCCATAATTCTATTAATTTTAAAATAGTAATGGGTCGATTTAAAAGTTGAAATGCTAAATTGGCGGAAGGCTAATTTTGACGGTATTAGGCAAGAACTTTCAAAAGCTGACTGAGGGCAGATGTTCGCAGGTAAAGAAATGGCTGGAAAATGGGAAGCCTTAAGAAATGAGATAACGGGAGTCCGGAGACAGTATATTCCTATTAGGGTGAAAGGAAAGACTGGTAGGTGTAGGGAATGCTGGATGACTAAAGACGTTGAGGATTTGGTTAAGAAAAAGAAAGTATAGACAAGATAGATCAAGTGATTCCTTAGAAGAGTATAAAGGAAGTAGGAGTATACTTAAGAGGGAAATCAGGAGGGCAAAAAGGGGACATGAGATAGCTTTGGCAAATAGAATTAAGTAGAATCCAAAAGGTTTTTACAACTACATTAAGAATAAAAGGGGAGCTAGGGAGAGAATAGGGCCTCTCAAAGATCAGCAAGGCAGCCTTTGTGTGGAACTGCAGGAGATGGGGGTGATACTAAACAAGTGTTTTGCATCAGTGTTTACTGTGGAAAAGGACATGGAATGTATAAAATGTAGGGAAATAGATGGTGACATCTTCAAATATGTCCATCTTACAGAGGAGGAATTGCTGGATATCTTGAAATGCATAAAGGTGGATAAATCCCCAGGATCTGATCAAGTGTCCCTAGAACTCTGTGGGAAGCTAAGGAAGTGATTGCTAGGCCCCTTTGCTGACATATTTGTACCATTGATGGTCACAAATGAGGTACTGGAAGACTGGAGGTTAGCTAACATGGTGCCATTATTTAAGAAAGGTGGTAAGGACAAGCCAGGGAACTATAGACCAGTGAGCCTGACATCTGTGGTGGGCTAATTGTTGGGGAAATCCTGAGGGACAGGATGTACATATATTTCAAAAGGCAAGGACTGATTAGGGATAGTCAACATGGCTTTGTGCATGGGAAATCATGTCTCTCAAACTTGATTGAGTTGTTTGAAGAAGTAACAAAGAGGATTGATGAGGGCAGAGCGGTGGATGTGATCAATATGTACTTCAGTAAGGCGTTCGACAACGTTCCCCGTGAGAGACTGATTAGCAAGGTTAGATCTCATGGAATACAGGGAGAACTAGCCATTTGGATACAGAATTGGCTCAAAGGTAGAAGACAGAGGGTGGTGGTGGAGAGATGTTTTTTTCAGACTGGAGGCTTGTGACCAATGGAGTGTCACAAGCATAAGAGGTATAGTTAGTAAGTTTACAGATGACACCAAAATTGGAGGTGTAATGCACAGCAAAGAAGGTTACCTCGGATTACAACGGGATCTTGATCAGATGGGCCAATGGGCTGAGAAGTGGCAGATGGAGTTTAATTTAGATAAATGCGAGCTGCTACATTTTGGGAAAGCAAATCTTAGCAGAACTTATACACTTAATGGTAAGGTTGTAGGGAGTGTTGCTGAACAAAGAGATCTTGATTTGCAGGTTCATAGATCCTAGAAAGTGGAGTCGCAGGTAGATAGGATAGTGAAGAAGGAGGTTGGTATGTTTTCCTTTTTATTGGTCAATGTATTGAGTACACGGGTTTGGAGGTCATGTTGCGGCTGTACAGGACATTTGTTAGGCCACTTTTAGAATATTGCGTGCAGTTCTGGCCTCTCTCCTCTTGGACGATGTTGTGAAAGTTGAAAGGGTTCAGAAAAGATTTACAAGGATGTTGCCAGGGTTGGAGGATTTGAGCTATAGGGAGAGGTTGAATAGGCTGGGCTTGTTTTCCCTGGAGTGTCGGAGGCTGAGGGGTGACCTTATAGAGGTTTATAAAATCATGAGGGGCATGGATAGGATAAATAGACAAAGTCATTTTCCCTGGAGTGGAGGAGTCCAGAACTAGAGGGTATAGGTTTAGGGTGAGAGGGGAAAGATATAAAAGAGACCTGAGGGGAAACTTTTCCACACAGAGGGTAGTATGTGTATGGAATGAGTTGCCAGAGGAAATGGTGGAGGCTGGTACAATTGCAACATTTAAAAGGCATTTGGATGGGTATATGAATAGGAAGGGTTTGGAGGGATTTGGGCCAGTTGCTGGCAGGTGGGACTACATTGGGTTGGGACGTTTTGTGCCATATGAGCTCCTGCGACTGGGCTTCGTCTGCATTTTTCTCGCTTTCTTTTTTCTTCCTTTACATTTTTTTTCTCAAACATATCTGATTTTGAGAGCTTTACGGCAGGAGAATGCTTCGGGCTCCAGAGCAGTTGTATCGTCTTCAGAGGCAGCGGAGCTGCAGAGACAGTCAGTCAGTCTGTGAAGCTTAGAGCCAGATTCTCACTTCCATGTGGAGTGGGACCCTAGCAGTGGAGCGGTGTGGGTTGGGTGCCCGGTATGCTGTAGCAGCAGAGAAGGAAGAAATTGGTTTCTCTAAGTTAATGTGAATGGCACCTGTGTGCAGCGACAGTATACACTTTTCATTGTATTTTTATTGAATACACATGACAATAAAAGGATATTCTATATTGTATTCTAATTAGTAATGTTAGGTCACATGGGATTCAGGGAGAGCTTGCCAATCGGATACAAAATTGGCTTTACAGCAGAGACAGAGTGTAGTGGCACTAGGTTTTTCAGACTGGAAGCCTGTGAGCACCAGTGTTCCACAGGGATTGGTATTGGTTCCACTTCTGTTTGTCAGCGATTTGGATGAGAATATAGGAGGCGTTGTTAGTAAGTTTGCAAATGACAGTGAAAAAGGTTATGGAAGATTACAAAATGATCTTGATCAGTTGGGTCAATAGGCTGAGAAATGGCAGATAGAGTTTAATCTGGATAAATGAGAGGTCTTGCATTTTGGTAAAACAAGCAAGGGCAGGGTAGTGTCCTGGGTGGGGGTATAGAACAGAGAGGTCTTGGGATTTAGGTATATAATTCTTTGAAATTTGCATCACAGATCAGTTTGTTAAGGAAGTGTTTAGCACGCTTGACTTCATTGTTCAGATCTTTGAGTATATACGTTGGGACGTCATGTTGAGGTTGTACAGGACATTGGTTAGATTTCTTTTGGAGTACTCTGTGTAATTCTGGTCACCCTACTATAAGAAGAACATTATTAAATTAGAGAGGATTCAGAAAAGATTTACTAGGATGTTGCCGGGAATGGGAGGGTTAGAATCAGAGGACTACACCTCCTCCCACCCCGCCCCCTGTAAAAACGCCATCCCATTCTCCCAATTCCTTCGTCTCCGCCGCATCTGCTCCCAGGAGAATTAGAGAGGATTCAGAAAAGATTTACTAGGATGTCGCCGGGAATGGGAGGGTTAGAATCAGGAGAGACTGGATAGGCTGGGATATTTTTCATTGGAGCATAGGAGGTTGAGGGGTAACCTTCAGACGTTTATAAAATCATGAGGGGCATAGATAAGATGAATGGCGAGGGTCTTTTCTGCACGGTGAGGAAGTTCAAAACTGGAAGGCATATTTTTCAGGTGAGAGGAGAAAGTTTTAAAAAGGGCATGGGGGCAGTTTTTTACATAGGGAATGGTTCGTGTGTGGAATGAACTTTCAAAGGAAGTGGTGGGTGTGGGTACAGTTAAAGTATTTTAAAAGGCATTTAGCTAAGTACATGAACAGGAAAGGTTTCGAGGGATATGGATCAAATGGAGGCAAGTGGGGCCAGTTTAGTTTGGGCACATGGTCTGCATGGAACGAAGGGTCTATTTCCATGCTGTGACTCTATAAAAAGGATAGCTATCAAATTTAAACTGTGAATCTTACTATCTGTCTTCTCATCAGTTCCTTCCGATACCTTCTATCAATGTCAGGGACAGTAACAGATATTTATTTGCTAAAGGTTACTGTCTTTTTAAAATATTTTTAACTTAGGCACAGGCTTTTAAACTTCTCTACTTGTGGAATCCAAAATATGCTATAGATACATCTGAGACAGTGAAGGAAGACACTATTCAGCTTTTTCTTTTGCCTAATGTATATTGTTCAGGTCTCACCACTGTAGATGAGAATATTGAACATCCAGGCTTGGTAGATCCAGGCAGTGGTCTGACAGCCTTAAAAGTAGATAAATCTCCAGGGCCACATGAAATGTGTCTTAAGTCAGTTTTTTTTTTGCTGTTTCAAGCACTCAGCTTGGACATAGCATCTGTAGCTTTTGAGGTTTGAGTTGATTTCAGGCTCCAAGTGATAGTTTCTCTGCTCCATAATCATTATGAATCTATCAGTAGCCTCCAGTATTACACTTGCAATATTGACAGTTGTCAGTGTAGTGGCACCCTGAAGCATAACATTTGTCCTGATGCTGATGCTCAAAGCAAACTGAGTGCAGGTCTGAGAAGACTGGGCCTCAAAACAGGAGAAGCCCCAGAGGTCCAAAGGGATACTCCGAGATCAGGAGAGCACAAAGGGAGCATGAAAGAATAATGGTAGCAATAATAAAGGAAACTCCTAAGATATTGTATAAGGATATAAAAGGTAATTAGAGAAAGAGCAGGGCCCATAAAGGACCACAGTGGTAATTTGTGCGTCCAGAGGACATATGAATATTTAGTACTCACTTGTGAGAGCAACAATGTGGGTATAGA
The DNA here is from genome assembly GCF_004010195.1 of Chiloscyllium plagiosum. Taxonomy (NCBI): domain Eukaryota; kingdom Metazoa; phylum Chordata; class Chondrichthyes; order Orectolobiformes; family Hemiscylliidae; genus Chiloscyllium; species Chiloscyllium plagiosum. The sequence goes on along the minus strand of NC_057718.1, from coordinate 29,065,849 downwards.
AATCAGGGAGAATGGCTTTGATAAACATAAAGAAGTTAGCATAGATGGAGGAGGTTCTGAGTGGTCTGACAGCCTTAAAAGTAGATAAATCTCCAGGGCCACATGAAATGTATCTCCAACTGTGGAGTGAGGCAAGGGAAAAAATGGCAATAATTTTCAATTCCTCCCTGGCCGCAGGAGAGGTGCCAGAGGATTGGGTGACAGCCAATGTGGTACCATTATTCAAAAAGGGAGCAAGAGAAACAGCAAATTATTGGCTAGTCAACCTAACCTTCATTATGGGGTAACTTTTGGAAATAATACTGAGACAGAATTAATCTGCACTTAGAGAGGCAGGGATTAATCAAGAAAAGTCAAGAAATACCTTTGGTTAAAGGGAGGTCATACCTGCCCAACTGGATGGAATTTTTCAAAGACATAACCAGGTGTGTAGATAGATGAGGGCAATACATTTGATATGGTATACTTGGACTTCATCAAGGCTCTTGATAAGGTTCCACTTGGGAGACTGATAACAAAAGTAGGAGCCCATGGGAGTCAAGGAAATTTGGCAAACTGGTTAACAGAATTGACCAAGTGGCAGGAAGCAGAGGATAATGATTGAGGGGTGTTTCTCGAAGCCTGTGTCCATTGGGGTTCAGCAGGGATCAGTTTACGGTATATATAAAGAATTTAGAGTTGAGTGTAGGAGGATTGATCAGTAAGTTCATGGATGATATGAAATTGGCGAAGATGATAAATAGTGAGGATGATAGCCTGAGAGTACAGGAGGATACAGGTGGGCTGGTCAGATGCAATTCAGTCCGAATAGGTGTGAAGTGATGCACGTGAATAGGAGAGACATAGCAAATTGGACCCTGGGAAGCACCAAGGACCAAAGGATCTCTGTTTACATCTACCAGTCCCTTAAGGTAGTGAAACAGGTAGATAATGTGATTAAGAAGGCATGTAGGATACTTGTCTTTATTAGTCGGGGTATAGAGTTTAAGAGCTAGGAGGTGATGCTGGAGAACAATATAAATGGGTGCCAGTCAAGCTGACTGCTTTGTCTTGGATGAGTTCTTTCATCTTTGATAAGTGGACATCATTGGCAAAGCCAATATTTGTTGCTCATCACTAATTTCCCTTCAATTGACTGGCTTGCCACGCCATTTTCAATATGTGGTTAAGAGTCAACTGCATTATTTGAGTTACAAATAAGCCAGATTGGTTAAAAACAGCAGATTTCCTTCCCAAAAGAATGTTAGGTTATCACATTGTATTGAGCATCTTGAGCTTTGTCAGAGCTGCATTTACGAAGGGAGAGAGTTCCATCATATTCTTCACTTGTATCTTTGGTTAACAGGCTTTGGGGAGTTAGAATATAATTTACTTGTTGTAGAATTTCCAGCATCTGACCTGCTCTTGTAGCCTCAGTGTTTATATAGGTTAGGTGTAAGTGTATCATACTATATTTATTAGCTTTAATAATGACAGTTGTATTGTTCCCCACTTTATAGATCATGTTATTAACAATGCATCCACTTGGAAGCAGGAAATAACAGTTGAGTAGTGACTGAATAAAGTTATTGAATTAGAGTTAATTGGCTTCATGGTGGTTTGGCAAGTAACTGCACTACATGGCATTCATAGCAAGTGAAACTCCTGATCAATCCCTGCTTTGCATTTATTCAGCAGATATTGCCTAGCTTAGGAGTAGGCAAAGTTAGCAAGCAGTATTGTGAACTATTGCTATCCAGTAAACTTAGCCAGCAGGTGAACATAAATGAATTTGGTGCAAGGCTCTTTTGCGGTATTCTCTCTTCCTCCTCCAGAATTGAATCCAGTTACTCACGTGAAGAATGGTCACGGGGGCAAGATACTGGCAGCTATCAGGAAAAGCAGTAATCAGTCTTAGAAAGACAAGGCTTAAAAACAAAAAACAATTTCCATTATTGCCCTGTGATTAAATCTGTCCACTTTTTTTTGTAGTGATTGTGACAAAGAAAGCAGTATGACTGAAAAACAGAGCACTGTTCGGAGTAGTTTGGTTGAGGGTGCGGCAACTGAAAAGCGAAACACTGTTCATCTCAGTTTTCCTGATTTTCATGAGGCTGATGCAGGTAAAGAGAGTGAGAGATTTTATGATTAATTCTTTATTATATATTTAAAAGACACTTGAAAGCTTTTCTGATATACTTCAGCTGGGTATTTATACATGCTTATAGTGGATATTAAGCTAGCTGAAATTGCTTTAACATTTATTGTTGAATAAAGTGACTTGAAAAGGTTTAATAAAGTAAAATAAGAGTGAATCCCACAAAGAATGAAACAATGTCTGAGAATTTCTCTTCTTTTGATTTTAAATAGCCCAATTTCCAGCTTTGTGATATTAGAATCAAAATTTAATTAAGAAGCAAAATCTCTCAGCCTGAGTACAATTGGTCCCGTTGTGTTACAGATTTGTAGTTTAAAATGAGCCCTGGTGTCCCAATCAAGAACTTGTTCTGGATGTCTGCTTCTGTACAGTGAATTTTGAAATGTGTTTGAATGTAAGGGTTGTCACACATTTCCAACAGAAATCATGATCAAGACATGAGATAAAATATTTTTTTTTTAAAATGTCCAAAAAAGATCACATTTGTAAAAGTTATTCTTTAATTCTAGAACTGTTGGTTAAGTGAGGACGAAAAATTATTGTGCAATTAACAATATGCTTACACTGCAATGGACAAGCCCTATTTTTTTTTTGGTTACATTTATTAACATGGATCCACAGTAACAGTCTCACATTTCATGTGTTTTATGGCAATTCTGTTGCTGTGATTACTGGGACAGCAAAATTTCTGGAAGAGTACAACTACTCAGACTTCAACTTCCTGTGATTAATTGCGCATTTGCAGCCAGCCATTAGAAGTTGCTGTCTGATTCACTCTTTTTCTTAATTGTGAGGGCTGATATTTTTGCCATTTTTACTACAACATGCAGCCAAATGTTTCAGTAATGAAAACATTAAGGCATAATGCAGGAAGTGAGCTTTTGGCACATTCATTGAAGTGGAAAAAGGCAAATTGTGCAGGATACTATAAATTGAAGCATGTGATACAATTTCACAAGAGGTACTATTTACATGAATTTGGTTCAGACACAGCACTTTACCAAATATTATGTATATTATTTACAGTATTACAGTGCACAATTGCTGCATTCCAAATCTACGGGGGTTCATCTGTTGGTTTTAATACTTGAGTTTGTTGAATTATCAAGTTTTGTTTCAGATTGCCACGTTTGTGCTTCAAAGCTTATTTACATTTCTATTAGAGGCTGCCCCTACTTGCTTCAGTTTCTCCCCTCTTTGATTCTGTTTGGAACTTTTAACCTCCTACATCTGAAAGAAAATGGCTGGTAAGCAGCCAACTAACAGATAACCAGATTGTTCGTCATCAACATTGCCTTGAAATCAAAGATGATGCCTGTCAGACTAGGTCTTTCTTAATGATTGAGGAGCCTAATTTTGGGGACTGCAAGTTTCCTTTCCCTGTGCTGGGAGCTCAGTTTTTACAAGGGGATATGGAAATTGCTGTTGTAGATTAGCATTCTTCTGCTGCTGCTGCTCCACCTCATGGTCATGTTGCTGAGCCTTGTAGTGGCTTGAGCCTCGATGGATCCTAAGGTGACATGCCAAGTGGTGGATAGCCTTCTCCTCCATGGTCAGTGATGTCAATGTCTCTGCACTTTAGGGCAACGTTAAATGTACTCTTATATCTTTTCCTTTGGGTGTTCTTGAAACATTGGCCAATAGAGAATTGGAAGAAGAAAAGTTGTCTCAGACGGCACTTTTCAGCATCAGGTAGCAATGGCCCGTCCATCCATGTTGGCTTTTAGGAGCAAGGCTTCGATGCTGGTACGCACAACTTCATAGAGCATGCTCTTGTTGATCCAGTAGCCTTCCTATTCGATATCCACAGTTTGATAGCAGCACTGCTGATGGATGCTTTGAAAGACTTAGTGTGACATCCAGAGTTCCACTTCAACAGAAGAGGGTGGTCAACACAGTGGCCCTTTGAACCAGGACCTTTTGACTTCTGGAAGTCTTGTTGTGAAAGGCACTTTTGTCACAGTTTGAGAAGGCAGTGCTGGCTCAGTTGACTTGGTACTAAGTTTCTTCACTGGTAGTCTCTTGAGCGGTGGCTGCCAAGATATAGGAAATATTGAGTTTGTACAGGACATTGGTGAGACCTCTTCCGGAGTACTGTGTCCAGTTCTGGTCACCCTGCTGTAAGAAATATTATTACGCTTGTGAGGGGTCAGAGAAATTTGCTAGGATATTGCCGGATATGGAAGGTTTGAATTATAAAGAAAAGCTGGAACTTTTTTTAATGGAGCATTGGATGTTGAGGTGTGACCTTACAGATAGGGTTATAGGTGTCTTTTCCCTAGGATGGGGTAATTTCAAGATTAGATGGCATATTTTTAAGGTGAGAAGAGAGCGAATTTAAAAAAGACAATGGGCAATTGTTTTAGAGGGTGCTTCGCACGTGGAATGAACTTCCTGAGGATGTGGTGGTTCGACACTTAGATAAATGCATGAATAGGAAAGGTTCAGAGGGGTAGGGGTCAGGAGCAGGCAGATGGAATTAGTTTTGTTTGGGATAGTAGTTGGCATGGACTGGTTGGACCGAAGGGTCAATTCCATGCTGTATGACTGTAACAAATGCTGGAGTACATTTTACCGCCACGACATTAACCGCCTCAACTTCTCCACCCCTCTCACCCACTCCAACCGCTCACCCTCGGAACATGCAGCCCTTCACTCCCTCCGTTCCAACCCCAACCTCACTATCAAACCAGCAGACAAGGGAGGC
>NC_057718.1:29048491-29060984 GCF_004010195.1 Chiloscyllium plagiosum | reverse complement strand
GGACAGACTCCCTCCGGCCACCTCACCATGTCACAACTCACCTAGTCCAACACTACCAGCAGGGCCATCAACTCCCACCCTCACTCATTCCCTCCCTTTCTCCCATTCCAGGAGAAGGAGCCTGGAATAGGACAGAAAAGGCCAACCCGGGTGATGGAGAGGCCAACCCGGGTGATGGAGTGGCGGATATCCGTTCCCTCATCCCCCTACCCTGATGTGTGGAGAGGATCCTGGAGAGCTCCGGAGAAGACCAGGAGGCCCTGTGTGGAGATTCGGAAACATCCACGTCCCACCAACCGAATAAAGGAGCAGAGTTCAGTAAAGAGCAATTCTCAATTCAAACCTGCTGTCAGTTCCAACCTCATCTCTCTCACTCGCAGAAGAACAGATACCCCATTGGACAGAGATGCAGGCATTGAAATACACAGACGTATTGGTAAATACCCCAAAATCCACAAACCTCATAGTCCCACAACCCCGCACCGCCCGTTTCTACCGCCTGCCCAAAATCCACAAACCTGACTGCCACGGCCGACCTATTGTCTCAGCCTCATGTACCTACATTTTACCAAAGCATGTCCTCTTGGCAAGCCATCTTTTCCTTTGGCTGTTCTTGAAACATTGGCCAGTGGAGAGTCTTCCCCCTTTTTTTTTGTGGCACTTTTTATACTTTTTTTGCTCTTTTTCTCTGACCCACAACCTTCTGTCTCTTCTACTCACAGGAATATGTAAACGCAAATCTCGCTCCAAATACCTGAAATACTTGCTCAGCTGAGTGATAATCTGTGCCATTTTCTTATCCTAGATTTGGAAATGATTCACGAATTGAACTCAGTAAACTCTACACATTGAGAAATTTATAAATAATGTCGGGAATGCAATCTGCATATTGATGCACATGCATCAATTTGGGGAGAAGAAGACATTGATCTCCAGTCAGTTGCCCCATCTGAGCAAACACTGGTGATTTGATTAATGGCTAAGAATAAGAGTTCTCTGTTGATCCTTGGCCATCTCTTACAATCCACTTCACAAAAGGTCCACAACATTGAAGTGGAATTGACTGCAAAGGCACGAGCCCATGGGCTCTGGGCTTCGAGTAATGCCATCTGAAGATCTGGCAGATTTGGGCTAAATATTCATGGCCAAAATAATCATTTTAGCAAAAGAGAAATATTCTCACATTACACAATTGAGCTCAAGAACTCAGACTCCAGTAAGAAAGGCTGAATTTGGGAAGGGTCCATGTATAGAAAGTAAAGTTGTGCTCATTATTATGAGGGAGAAGACATACATAGTCAAGAGTAATTTAATAAGTGCTCTTATACAAGTACATTTTTGAGTCAGCATCATAACAGGAAATAAAGAAGATAGGCATGCTGTAATTTACCCAGCTGAAACTTGAGTCAAAGTGAATGTGCCAAAACTGCATTTGCAATGTGCTTAACTGTTGGCATAACTGAAACATTGAATTCAATCTGAGCGATTCACTCTGGTTTATTATAAATTTGTGATAGTTTATTTGCAATCCTGTACCGTGTACTTTTAAGGCCCTGCGGATTGTCTTTTGGTTCTCTTCCATCCACAATATCATGTACATATTGGGCTGTTACATTGCAGTGACATCATTGTTCATGGTAACTTTATTTGTACTTTGTTCACCTGTAATACTAATGGATAGGAGAAACAAAATATCTTGTATATTAACAGATGGCCAAGAGATGCATTGCTAATGAGAGAATGCCATGCCAGGTTTCTCTCATCTGTAAAACCGTGTTGAGATCATTCAAGATTGTTCATATCTGACCATCTGTTCTGTATATTAAATGAAATCAGTTAGTTTGAAATTTACAACACAGCAAACAGGAGTTAATTTGATACATTTGTGATTTGGTAAAACTATCTTTGATTTTAAGAAAAATTAGAAATTAACAGCCAGATAATCTGTTTATCAGAAAATAGGATATCAGACAAGCTGAGGAAATTTCCTTTGTGGGGCCCCTGGCCAGATCAGGGCCTGCCTTCTAAGTTAATTCCCACACCTCCCTCCCGAGATTCTTGAATTGAGTCTTCTGTCTACCTCCTCTCTCTGCTCAGATGGACCCCTGATCACATATTTATTTAGGCTTTTTCACATTGGTCTGCCATAATAGCACCACCATCTGATTGGCCAGTAACTCTGTAGGCAGTACATCCTCCTGAGAAAGGGTTGGAAGTCCAGCCTCAAAGTAATTGATCTTGCTCCCAAAACTAAATAACCACATGGCAGCCGCCAACATTGAGAGAGAACTTAACCTTTGACGTCTTTGTTATATGGAGTTGTTGGGGAGATGATGTAGGGACCAGGTGCCCTGTAGAATCCATTCCATTAGTTTATTCACAGATAAAGTGAATTAGGACTTCAATCACAACAGGAATATCACAACTCAGGAACTCATTTTGTAGGGATCCCTAATCATGTTCGTGTGTGTTTTGACAACCTTAGATTTGGAAACAGTACTTTAAAGAAAACTTATAGTTTCTTTTAAATATTTTTGGAATCTCTAATTGTTTTAAAAATGACTGAAAGGAACTTTTAAGCGTTTACATCAATATTAAAGGGCTCAATATTAATTTTGTTATATAATGAGAAATATTGATCCTTGTTACCTTTAACTTGGATCTAATACCAAGCTTAGACAAAAGGCATATCACTGAACACACAGACAAACAAGCTATTGATGAAGAACAAAGAGGAGCTACAGGCAGGAAACAGTACATAGGTGTAGTTATAAAGAGAAAGTAGACAGCACAGAAAGAGCAACAGCGCATTTATGTGAAGAAAATCACAAACACTCTATGAAAAAGTCAGGTGTCTGTTTGACGGTAAGAAGGAAAAGAATTCAAGAAACACTTGGAAGAGCAATGCACTAAAAGGGACCGAATCCAATAAAGTGGTTCAAACGACACAGGCTTGGGAAGGAGCTAAGGGTTTGGATCAGAGAACCAGATCATGAACAGCACATTCTTGGCTGGTCAGTTGAAAAGGAAGTCTGGAAAGCTGCGTGATCAGAACCAATGTGATTCATGTGACAGAGCATTCATAAACATGCGGCTTGTCAGCACAAACTGTATCTAGGGAACACTGATGGAATATGCCTGACAGTGAATGTGTCTGGAATGTGATTGAGTTGAAAAGGCTGAGACTGCGTATGTTTTGTGTGGCGAGTGATGCGAGTGTATATGATTGAGTAGAACATCCATTATTTAAAATTTTTTTTCTTGGAAATATTTTGAAATATTTCATTCTGTTAATTTGCATTTAATTTGTTTTAGTTCTCAATTGTGTTAAAGTGAATACTATTTTTAAAAGAAAGTAGAGGAGATGCGGTAGATATCTGGTAGATTAAGTAATTCAAATTCAGTTAGTGATCAGGAACAACAGGATGTGACTGTAAGTGAGGCAGGTAGGAGGATTCTGAGTTCAGGAGTGGAGGAGCCTCAGACCTTGACCTTGTCCAACAGGTATGAGATTTTTTGCTCCCTGTATGGATGAGGAAAAGGGCTGTGGACAGGATGAGCCAGCTGACCATGGTGCAGAAAGTCATTCAAGAGCAGGAAGCAAAGAGACAAATAGTTGTTATCTGCGATTCTATGATTGGGAGGGGAACAGATAGTATCCTTTGTGAGCCTGATGGGAGTTCCGCATGGCGTGGTGCCAGAGTGCAGGACATCTCCAACTGGCTTGAAAGGATATTGGATCAGTAGAGAGAAAATCCAGTTGTTGTAGTCCACGATGGCACAAACAACATAGGCAAGGCTAGGAAGGAGGACTTGTTTGGGGAGTATCAAGCACTAGGAAGGAAATTGAAGAACAGGTCCTCGAGGGTCATAATCCCGAGGGATTACTGCCCAAGCCACGTGCAAATTGGCATAGGGATAAGAAAATTAGGGAATTAAACACGTGGCTAAGAGATTGGTGTGGGAAAGAGGGATTCCATTTCATGGGACATTGGCATCAGTTTTGGAACCGGGGCGATCTGTACAGATGGAACCGTCTCCACCTGAACCGACCTGGATCCAGTGTTCTGGCAAAAAGGATAAATAGGATGGTCAGTAGGACTTAACTGTGAGTCAGGGGAAAGGAAAAGGAAAGCAACAGGGAATATGGAGTCAAGTAGAAAGATAAGCAGCAAGTTAGCATGTGTGCAGGGTTTAAGTTCAAGGCAGACTAGGAATGAAGCAAAAAGGAAGGATAACTTAGGACACATTACTGGAGATGATGGAAATCATGAGGATAAGAAAATTAGTATTAAGGTGCTTTACCTGAATGCTTGTAGTATTCTTAACCAAGTAGATGAATTAAAAGCACAAATCATCATGAATGATTAGCATGCAGTAGGCATCACAGACTTGGTTGCAGGAGGCTCAGGACTGGCAGTTAAACATCCAAGAATTTACAACTTATCGAAAAGACAGGGAGGTGGGGAAAGGGGGCGGGGTTGCCTTGTTAGTTAAGAATGAAATTAGACCTATGGCATTGAATGACACAGGGTCAGATGATGTGGAGTCTGTGTGGGTGGAGTTGGGGAATCACAAAGGCGAAAAAACCATAATGGGAGTTATGTACAGACCTCCTAACAGTGGTCAGGATCAGGGCCCAAGATGTACCAGGAAATGGAAAGGGCATATCAGAAAGGCAAGGTCACGGGTGATTATGGGGTCTTTAATATGCAATTGCAGTAGGTGGATAAGGTTGCCAGTGGATCCAAAAAAGGGAATTCATGGAATGCTTACAGGATGGCTTTTTGGAACAGTTTGTGATGAAGCCCACAAGAGAGCAGGCTATTCTGGACTTAATGCTATGTAATGAGCCAGATTTATAAAAGATCTTAAAGTAAGGGAACACTTCGGAGGCAGCGATCATAATATGGTAGAGTTCAGTCTGCAGTTTGAAAGAGAGAAGGCAAAATCGGATGTAATGGTGTTACAGTTAAATAAAGGTAATTACAAGGGCATGAGAGAGGAACTGATGAAAATTAACTGGAAGCAGAGCCTAGTGGGGAAGACAGTAGAGCAATAATGGCAGGAGTTTCTGCGTGTAATTGAGGACACAGTACAGAGGTTCATCCCAAAGAAAAGAAAGATTATCCGAAGGGTGGGGGTGGTGCTTAGACAGCCATGGTTGATAAAGGAAGTCAGGAAATGTATCATAAAAAAAAGAGAGACTATAAAGTGGCCAAGAACACTGGGAAATCAGATGCTGGGAATACTACAAAAGCAAACAGAGGATAACAAAGAGAGAAATAAGGAAGGAGAGGATCAAATATGAAGGTAGGCTAGCAAGCAATATTAGAAATGATAGTAGAAGTTTCTTTCAATACATAAGAAACAAACGAGGCAAAAGTAGAAATTGGGCCAAATTGGTGCAGGAAGGCAAGTGATGGGAGATAAGGAAATAGCTGAAGAACTCAGTAAGTACTTTGTGTCAGTCTTCACAGTGGAAGACATGAGTAATATCCCAACAATTAAGTAGAGGCAAGGGGAATAGTTGAGTAAGATAGCCACTACAAAAGACAAAGTGCTAGAAAAGCTAAAAGGTGTAAAAATTGCTAAATCTCCTGGCCTGGATGGGCTACATCCAAGAGTTCTGAGGGAGGTGGCTGAAGAAATAGCAGAGGCATTGGTTGTCATTTTTCAAAAATCACTGGAGCCAGGGAAAGTCACTGTTTTAACCCCCTTGTTCACGAAAGGATCAAGACAAAAGATGGAAAATTATAGAGCGATTTGCCTAACCTTGGTTATACGTAAAATTCTAAAATCCATTGTTAAGGATGAGATTTCTAAATTCTTGGAAGTACAGTGTCAGATTAGAACAAGTCACCATGGATTTAGTAAGGGGAGGGCATACCTGAAAACCTGTTAGAATTCTTTGAAGAGGTAACAAGTAGGTTAGACCAGAGAAACCCAGTGGATATTATCTATCTAGACTTCCAAAAGGTCTTTGATAAGGTGCTGAGTAAGGCAAGACCCATGGTGTTCGAGGTGAGTTATTGGCATGGATTGAGGATTGGTTGTCTGACAAAAGGCAGAGAGTTGAAATAAAAGGTCCCTTTTTGGATTGACAGCTACTGACGAATGGTGTCCTGCAGGGTTCAGTGTTGGGGCCGCAGCTGTTTACTTCATATATTAATGATCTGGATGAGGGGACTGCGGGCATTTTGGCGAAGTATACCAAAGTTAGGTGGAGAGGCAGGTAGTTCTGAGGAGCTGGAGAGGCTGCAGAAAGATGTGGACAGTTTAGGAGAGTGGTCAAAGAAATGGCTGATGAAATTCAATGTGAGCAAATGCGAGGTCTTGCACTTTGGAAAAAAGAATACAGGCATGGACTATTTTCTAAATGGTGAGAAAATTCATAAAGCCAAAGTACAAAGGGATCTGGGAGTGCTAGTCCATGATTCTCTAAAGGTTGACTTGCAGGTTGAGTCCGTGGTTTAGAAAGCAAATGTAATGTTGCCATTTATCTTGAGGGTTGGAATATAAAAGCAGCGATGTGCTACTGAGACTTTGTACAACTCTAGTTAGGCCCCATTTAGAATGCTATGTCCAATTCTGGGCCCCTCACCTCAGGAAGGACATACTGGCACTGGAACATGTCCAGCAGAGATTCACACGGATCATCCTTGGAATGATATACCTAACATATGATGAATGGCTGAAAATCCTGGGATTGTGTTCATTAAAGTTTAGAAGTTTGAGGGGAGATCTAATAGAAACTTACAAGATAATGCATGGCTTAGAAAGGGTGGATGCTAGGAATTTGTTCCCGTTAGGCAGGGAGACTAGGACCCATGGGCACAGACTTAGAATTAGAGGGGGTCAATTTAGAATGGAAATGAGGAGACATTTCTTCAGCCAGAGAGTGTTGGGCCTGTGGAATTCATTAACTGTCTTCAAGGCAGAGATTGATAAATTCTTAATCTCGCAAGGAATTAAGAGCTCTGGGGAGAATGCAGGTATGTGGAGTTGAAATGCCCATCAGAGCTGAAAATGTGTTGCTGGAAAAGTGCAGCAGGTCAGGCAGCATCCAAGGGCTCATGCCCGAAACGTCGATTCTCCTGCTCCTTGGATGCTGCCTGACCTGCTGCGTTTTTCCAGCAACACATTTTCAGCTCTGATCTCCAGCATCTGCAGTCCTCTCTTTCTCCTTGAAATGCCCATCAGCCATGATTGAATAGCAGAGTGGACTCGATGGGCCGAATGGCCCTACTTACACTCCTATGTCTTATAGTGGTGGCATAGTGATATTGTTGCTGGGCTAGTAATCCAGAGATTTGAGTAATACAGGTGATCCAGATTCAAATTTCACCGTGGGGGACTTTGAAAATTTTAAAAAGATCTGGAATTAACATAGTTTAACAATGACCACGAAACCATTATCAACTGATTGTTAACAAAAAAAAATCTGGTTCACTCATGTCGGTTAGTGGAGGAATTCAGTCGTGTGACTCGACCCACAGTAATGTGGTTGACTCGGAACAGCCCTCTGAAATGGCCTAGTATTAAACTGCTAAAACGTCTTTTTTTTAAAAACGGAGTGAAACTGGATAGACCATCCAGCATTGACCTGGCACCAGAAACAACAATAGCAAATTCATTCCAACCACACCATCCTGAATGGGAATTATATTGCTGTGCTTTCAGTGTTACTGGGTCAAAATACTGGACCAGGTTGGAGAGAACTGAGGTGGAGAGAACTGGGCCTTTTTAACAGCTCACCTCAATGGTTGGCAGCCCCTTTTGACAGTCTCCAAGCTAGATTCAGTGTGCTTTATTCTATCCCACCATTTGGAGCATTTTTTTCCCTGAGGCTGGGAGATATCCTGGCTCTGTATGCCTGCCTTGGAAACAAAATCCCCCAGGCCATTACATGTATGTGAATTCACCAAACATAGTCAAAGAGCTATTGTTTGGATACTTTGCGGTAATTTACTGGAACTAATGGCAACTGGTCATGAATAATAGGAATTACATAAGAACATTATATAAGTAGTTCTGACTTTCTCCTGACTGTAACATCCAAGAGCATTATTCTCTAGTAGGTCCTTGACATAAATAATATCAAATTTGATATTATGAAAATATTAAAAACAAAAACAGTGATGATTCATCTGTACATATGTTGTTTTGGGCAGTTCTTTATAGACAGGATACTGGAACAATGGAGAAAGCCATACACATCATAATTAGGGTGTTGCATGGATGAAAAGTTGAATCATTCTTTTAAAGTTGATCAGTCATCTTTAGAACAAAAAAATGTAAGATTAGATTTAATAGAAATTTTCAAAATTATCAAGGCCAGATGATGAAAGGTTTCCCTGCAGATTAGTGAATTAGTGCCACAGGGTAGAGATCTAAAAATATTTAAATCACAAAGGGAACGATTAGAACTTAAATCCTGTGAATAGTTATTAGAATGTGAAGTACATTACAACTTGCTCCTGAAGCTCTGTCAATTACAATTTCTGAAGTGAGAGAATCTGATTTTATCTCTAAGAATATAGTAGACCTTTTAAAGATTTAAATTAATTCAATCTGCAATATGTCCAATCACTAAAGCAACAATTAATGAAGCAAATAGAATGCTGAACAATTTAGTCAGAAGAATAAGTTTAATGTCAGAGGAAGCTATCCAAATTCACAAACTAGGAGCAGATATAAGTTATGTGACCCCGTACCACTGCTCCAGTATTCAACAAGATGCTGTGTTTTGAATTCTACATTGCCATCTACTCCCTAATAACATTAGATTTTTTTGTTAGGCGACAGAATCAGTCTAGTTCTGCCTTAACCATATTCAATAACCTTGCCTCTTGATTCTTCCAATGTGAAGAGTTCCAAAATTTCACAACCCTCTGAGGAAAAAGAACTCTCATCTCTACCTTAAAAGCAACCCCCTAATTTTAAAACCCCCTTATTTCTGAACTCTCCCACAAGAGAGAAACATCATTTCCACATCTACCTCGTCAAGACAACTCAATATTTTCATGTACTTCAATTAAATCAACCCACATTCTTCTGGACTCCAGTGAAAACAAGCCTAGTCTGTTCCACCTTTCCTCATAAAACGACCTGCTTATCCATGTATGAATCTAGTAAACCACCTCCAAAACATTACACCATTCCTTAAATAAGGAGACCAAATCTGCCCACAGTATTAAAGATGTGGTATTTCTAATGCCCTGTATAATATCTTTATTTTTATGTTTGACTCTTTTCACAATAAAGGATAGCATTTCATTACCTGCTTTAATTATTAGCTGGACTTGTGTACTAATTTTTTTGTAACTCATGTATTAGAATATATAGATCTCTCTGCATCTCAATTCTGTAGTTTAGGTTAGGGAGTTTATTGCATTTCAAATTCTTTGTTGCTCCTTAAAAATAAATACTCTTAACAAATTCGTAATTTTTCTTTCAGGTTCTCTGCGTGTCCCATCAATTGCTGCTTCCCGAATGGAACTGGCCATGTCTGAAATATCTGCACAGAGCACTGCTGTGAAACATGCCCCCAAGCAACTGACCATTATTCTGGAGCAGATATGGCTGCAAGCAGGTATGTGTGTAGAAGTTTCGTTTGGTGTAGCACATGTTTGGAAACTACTGAATATTATAGCTTTCTATATTGCAATGGTACTTTATTGACTGGAAAGCACTTTAGAGATTCTTGAAGTTATGAAAAGTAACTATTTAACAAGCTATTAATAGTACAATATTTAACAATATGGATTACATTATATTCCAACAAAGGAGTTGTCATTTGCGTTTTTGCTGCCTTGGAACCTTAGTAACTTGTCCCATTAGTAGATTGATACAAAAAGCAAAATATTGTAAATCATCCTTTCTGCATCTGAGTCATAATTGCAATAACATCTATGATTCAAGTTCTTTCTTGCCATGTCTAATTTCCAGTGAGTCTGTTTTTGAGTTGATATAAAAGAGTTAGCAAAATGAACAAACTTAAGAGTCAGGGTAGTTAAGAACATCTCCTCTGCAGATGTTTGACAGCTTTGTCAGTTGGTTTATCATCTTTGATAAGTGTTAGTGGCTAAGAAAACCTTCAACTGTAAACTGTTTAGATATTAAAGTAAGTCTTGGAAAACCTGATGGATCAAGGATTAGCAATCACTTTCCTGAATAATTTTGTTTTGCATTCCTATAAACTACATTTTAAAATGGGTTTTAATCTGAAAACAGAAACTGGCATAATCTAACCATTTATAAGAGGAACTGCTGTGCCAATTTGAGTGCTTCATGTATTCTCCTATTTTCATTTTTCTATTAACTCATCCCGAAACATTCAACAAATTCAGCAAGATTAGGAATTTTGATTATTAAAGGATTGATTAGTTAGAGCCTGGCGATTATGATTCCCTTGTTGATTGTTTTCTAAATGCAAGAGAGGTGGTGATAATATAGTGCAGTGTCATATGGAAACTGATATAGATGATATAGCCCAGGAGGAGCATGTGGATGAGAGAGAAGAGTTCAAGAATAGTAGCTCTTTGAGGGGTGGGTAGCAAAGTTATAGCAGGTGATTCACTGGCTATGAATGAATAGATAAGAATGGCAAGTATTATTCCCACCCCCCCCCCCCCCCCTCCCCCCCCTCCCCTCCCCGCCCCTCGCCCGCCTGCCCGCCCAGACACCAGCCCACCAGCCCACCAACTGGAGAGACTTTGGAGGAGGATGATGTAGTCATCTATATCTGAGCCTGCGGCCAAGATGGGAAGAATGAGAAGGTTTAGTTTACAAAGCAAGTTGTCTGTGATTTTTATAAAATCTGTTAGGATACTGTCAGGTTTGGAAATCTGAATGTAGGTCTAGAAGAAACATATTTGGGAAGTGGTAGCATGTTCAAGGACTTTGGTGAGGAATATAAAGTCAGAAATGGAATGGTAGTTTGCAAGAATATCTTGGTGACAAGTTATGGTTACAGTTCAATATGATCCTGGAATATTGAACAGTTTTTACAGGTGAATGCAGTATATTAGGTAGTCAAGTCAGAACTGACAGTGAATGGCTAAACCAGTTAACAATCATATTCACACACCAGCAATCCATGAACTTTAAAAAGCAGAGAGGAGGGCTATACCAGAGGAACAGCGAAGGTGAGAGAGAGTAATTTTGTTTGTTAATGGGGACAGGGCATCAAACTTGGAGGTGACAGCACCGTTGACCAGAATGCAGGACCAAATACGAGACAGTTGGGCTTTTGAATGTGTAGTTTTTTTGTCTTTATTCATGCTTGCTAAATGAACATTGCTGGCAAGACTGGTATTATTGCTCATTCCTAGTTGCCTTGAACCAGATGGCTTGGTTGCCCATTTCAGAGGGCAATGAAGAATCATCCACATTGCAATGTGGTTTGGAGTCACGCACAAGCCAGGTCAGGTAAGGAGGGCAGATTTCTTTGCCTGCAGACACTAGTGAACTATATGGGGTTTTTAAAAATATTAACAACGTTCATCTTAAAGTAACCTTTATATATTGGCCATTTGTTAGCCGAGTTGAGAGTGTGATGCTGGTAAAGCACAGCCAGTCAAGCAGCATCCAAGGAGCAAGAGAATCAACATTTTGAGCATAAGCCCTTCATCAGGAAAGAGTCTTGTTGACCAAAGGGGCTGAGAAATAAATGGGAGGGGGGTGGCACTGGGGGTATGGTAGCTGAGAATGTGATAGATAGATGAAGGTGATCGGTTGGAGAGGAAGGTGGAGCAGATAGGTGGGAAGGAAGATGGACAGGTCAAGATGGTGATGCTGAGTTGCAAGGTTGGATCTGGGATAAGGTTGGAGAAGAGCAAATGAGGAAACTGGTGAAATCCACGTTGATCCCACGTTGTTGGAGGGTCCAAAGGCAGAAGATGAGGTGTTCTTCCTCCAGGTGTCGGGTGGTAAGGATTTGGCAATGGAGAAGGCCCAGGACATGCATGTCCTTGGTCGAGTGGGAGGGGGAGTTGATATTCGGCCACAGGGTAGTAGGGTTGTTTCGTGCATGTGCCCCAGAGATGTTCTCTGAAATGTTCTACCATAGGTGTCCTGTCTCCACAATGTAGAGGAGCAGACACAGTAGATGATGTGTGTGGTAGTTCAGATAAATCTCAGACAGATATAGAAGGTTTCTTTGGGGCCTTGGACGGAGGTAAGTGGGGAGGTGTGGGAACAGGTTTTGTAATTCTTACGGTGGTAGGGGAAGGCGCTGGGAAAGGAGGGTTGGTTGGGGGGGCGGGGGGGTGTGGGCCTGACAGAGTCGCGGAAGAAATGGTTTTTACAGAACGCGGGTTGTGGTGTGGAGGGAAATATATTGTGGGCGGCACGGTGGCACAGTGGTTAGCACTGCTGCCTCACAGCGCCAGAGACCCGGGTTCAATTCCCGCCTCAGACGACTGACTGTGTGGAGTTTGCACATTCTCCCCGTGTCTGCGTGGGTTTCCTCCGGGTGCTCCGGTTTCCT
>NC_057718.1:28974591-29047818 GCF_004010195.1 Chiloscyllium plagiosum | reverse complement strand
AACCCTGAGGGGAACATCACCCCTGCTCATGACTCCACCCCCATTCCCCCTACCACCACACCCACTCCAGTTACAGGCTCCATCCCCACTCCCAGCTCCACACCCACACCAGGTCCTAGCTCCCAGCCCTGCAGAGTTTTCACGATCCCTCCAGACCTCCCCCTCACTAAGGACGAATGATCAGTCCTCAGCAAAGGACTCACCTTCATCCCCCTCCCAAAGGGCATGAGATAACTGAAGTTACAAAGGCATGGCTTGTAATTATTAGGATACAGATATTGTGATAGTAACAATCACCTTCTAAAACACAAGCACAAAATGCTGGAGAAACCTAGCAGGTTTTGCTAGCACTTGCAGAGAGAAAACCAAAGTTAATGTTTCAAGTCTGGTATGACTCCTCCTCAGAAGAATGCCCCTAAAAGTCTTCTCACAGTTAACAGCATTTAAATGGTCTCTTATCAGTGTGAACAAGCTGTTGAGCAAAGAGGACAGATGAACAAATGCATCCCTACCCACACACGGTTTGGTGAACAGTCTTGCCCAGCATGAACTCTTCTGTGGCTGGGCAAAATGGATAATCCCTTCCCCCCTCACACAGGGCAGGTGACTAACTCCCAGTGTAAACTCCTTGTTGTTTCTGTGGCCTGGATCACAACTTCACTGTTGACAGGCCTTGGAGAGGTTTGTAATAAAAGACAAAATTTGGATATCGGTGCATTAGGAATTTGAAAAATCCCTATCAACTCTGCATTTACATGGACACTTGCACCTCAGAAAAACTTTGACTCATCTGGTTGGACAATCAATTGAACCCTCATCCACTTTCTCAATGTTTCTTCCTCAGTGGTGGTGCAATGTTTTTCCCCCCCTTATGTAATTGATTAAAACTGCTCCCAGTTAATGGACAGAAACATTTTCATGGGATATATGTGCTTCCATGCTTTTCAAATCATACTGCACTGACCATGGACACATAGCAGATGGCGGACCTCAGCAGCATTCCAAGGATTTTATTTTAGGGTTCATCTGAGCCAGTGACACTAAAATTCACACATCTATCAGAATACAGAGGAACCTTGATTATCCGAACTACACAGGCGGGGGTTTTGTCGTTTGGTTAATCAAACGCCGGATAATTGAACCCCGGATAACAGTTAACCAAGCACCAACGTCTTGTGACCTTGTTCGGATAATCCAAAATTCAGTTAATCAAATGCCAGATAATCAAGGTTCCTCTGTCTTTGGTACAAACTCCAGATGAACCAATCTGAAGTCAGTGTAAATGGGATGTCAATCCCATGACCATTCATAGCAGATGTCTAAGTTACCCTTTGTAGTGAAGGGCAAGAATTTTGACATTAGTACACCGGAGAATGGGAAACATTAGAGATTGCTGAGGACATGAGAAATGAATGAGCAAGACCTAAGGTAAAGGAATAGACGTAGGTGGAAGAAATATGGATGGACTGGAGTTTCTGGAACTGAGATTAATTCCATTACAGTTTCTATTGTAATAGCATGTTTGTACAACACATGCATCTGACAGACAGTAACTCAGTTTTGAATTTGTCTATCAAGTATCTTAGAATCCCTATGGTGTGGAAGCAAGCCATTCAGCCCAATCCGTCCATACCACTGTTCAAGAGCATTCCACCCAGGTCCACCCCATTCCTGTAACCCTGCATTTACTGTGGCTAACCCATCTGACCTACACATCCCTGGACACTATGGGGCAATTTAGCATGGCTAATCCACCCAACATATACATATTTTGACTGTAGGAGGAAACCAGAGCACCTGGAAACGCTGGAGAAGGTGCAAACTCCACACAGTCACCTGAGGGTGGAATCGAACCTAGATCCCTGCCGCTGTGAGGGAGCAGTGCTAACCACTGAGTCACTGTGCCGCTCTGTGCTCAGTATTAACTCACTGAAATGCCTCGTGATGTTCACTATTCACCAATGTTACATAGAGTTGATTCTTACTAGGCTCTGAATTGAGTGGTCTTGGGTAAGACAAGTAGTAAAATAGGGTGAGAATTCAGCAAGTCTGATCTGAATGAGATCACTTTATGGCTCTCATTCATTTTCTCAGTCCACAATGGAGCCCATTGGCCCTGGACGTTTAGTTGGGCGACCCTGGGGAATTTGGGTATGGGCAGATTAGACATGCCAAGAGGCAAGTTGACCCTCCTTGGTTGCAATTTCCAAGGGTCAGAGACGGGCAGGCAGGTGGAGGTGGCCACTTGCACAGTGTCCTGTCTGAAAACGATAGAGGGCCTGTGTGTGTCTCATTCTCCGGCAGGGTGCCTTGTGGCAGAGTTCAGTGGCCTTGTAGGGGGAGCACCTGGACTAGACTGAAGCTTCCCTGTCCCATTCTGATCCTGCTTTCAGATCTGAGTGCGATGGAGTGCAGGTATGGTCAACTCTCGAGCAGACCTTGAGGGTACTGGGCCTGGCTTTGCACAGCAGCTGCCGACCTATCTAAGACTGGCTGCACTGCTGCAGAATCTGAGCAATGATGGACAGGCAAATGATGGACTGGCTGCATTATCCCAGCTTCGCTGCAGGATGGTGGACTATGAAGAGGATGCAAAAATGCTGTAGTGTGATTTGGACAAACTGAGTGACTCAGGGAATGCATGGCAGCTGAAGTATAATTGGATAATTTTTGAGATTATTCATTTTGGTAATAAAAACAGCAAAGCAGATTATTATCTGAATGATGACAGATTTGGAAACAGGTGCAACAAGTCCTGAGTTTGCTTGTACACTCAGCTGCATGCAAGTGCAGTATGTGGTGAGGAAGGCCTCCATCCTGAGAGGATTGGAGTGCAGGAGCAGGAATGTCTTGCTACTATTGTACAGTGCCTTAGTGAGACTGTACCTGGAGTATTGAGTGTAGCATTGATCTCCTTATCTAAGGAAAGATGTTCTGGCCATGAACAGACTGCAATAAAAGGTTTACCAAACTGATTCTCAGGATTGCTGGACTGATGTATGAAGAGAGACTGGATTGGTTAGTCTGTACTCATAGCAGTTTAGAACCATGAGGGATGATATCATAGAAACATATAAAATTCTAACAGGACTAGAGAGGGCAAATACAGGATGGATGTTCCCAATGACTGAGGTGCTAGAAGCAGGATTTGCATTCTGAGGTAGGCCATTTAGAACTGGATAACTTTTTTTTGCACCCAGAGCGTGATGAGCCTGTGGAATTCTCTGTTATAGAAAGTTGTTGAGGCGAAAACATTGAATGTTTTCAAGAAGGAGTTTGGTAAAGCTTTTTGGGGCCAAAGATTCAAAGGGAATGAGGAGAAAGCAAAAACAGGGTACTGAGTTGGATGATCAGCCACGATTGAATAGGGGAGCAGGCTTGAAGGGCTGAATGGCTCCTCCTGCTCCTAGCTTTTATTTTTATGTTTCAGTAATGAGGGCCAATACCTGCTGAAAGCCTTCCTACCAAAGTTGCCCTTCCCTTTGAATCTGCATGAGGTCCTTCATTACTGAGACCAATGGCTCATCTCCCATGGGATTTTGGTAGGTGCCTCTGACTGCCAGTGGCCTGGGCAGTTTCTCCCTCGCCCGTGTGCAGAGCTGTCAGTGTGTGATGAACTCTCTTCTCTGCACAAGATGGGCTTGTTCTTGGGAAGATCACTCATTCTTCTGTCACCTGTAACTTGGCGATAGTACAGTCACTTTCTTCGTCCAAGTCATTAATATATATCGTAAATAATTGCACCACAGCACTGATGCATTCCGTTAGTTACAATTTGCCATTCTGAGAATGCCCCCTTTATCCCAATTGCCTCCTGTTAGTTAACTTCACTAGTGTGAGCATACCACTCCTAACATCATTGGCTCTTCTTCAGTCACCTAATGTGTGTGGTACCTCATCAAAGACCTTGTGAAAATCCAAATATATTGCATTCACTGCTACCCCTTTAGCTATCTTGCTTGATACTTCCTCAAAGAACTCTAATAAATTTGTCCCCTTTATTTCCCCTTATGAAGCCATGCTGACCCTGCTTCATTGTATTAGTATTTCTGAATGCTGTGCTATGCCATCCTTTGAAATAGACTCTTAACACTTTTCTAATAACATACATGAAGCTAGCTGGCCATTGTTCCCTGCTTTTTTCTTTTAAATTCCTCTTTTTAAGTAAAGGTGTTATATTTGGCAATTTTCTAATCCTCTGGGAGTTTTCCAGGATCTAAGGATTCTTGAAAGATTGCTTTCAGTGTATCCACTATCTCTGTAGTTAGTTCTTTTAATATCTATCAGACACCCCTCCTTCAGACTTTGAAAGATGGTGCAGTCTTGGGGACACTGGTCTAATGGAGGCCCCTCACTAAACAATGAGTTCCTCTATGAAGATGCATAGCAGGATGGTCTGGATTCTCACCACAAGTACTCAAACAATAAATAATGCAATGAGTTTGATAAAATAACATGAGAAAATCTGTTTGGCCTCATGGCAAAAATCACTCTACCAAACTCAACATTACTCACACTCAGCCAAAAATATTCAAGCCAGAGATTTGTTTAAAACGATGCACAATGGATAACTGAATCATACAGTTTCGGCTTGCTTTGGGTACAATCACTGTTCTGGACTAATTCAGTTTACCTGAGCCACATACTTATAGGGATGCTTATTTTGGACTCATCTTTCAGCAAGGTAGGGATCAAATTGGCCAGCGCTCTAACCAATGGCCATTGTTTTAAAATAGCATGTGCATGTTGATATCCACTAAAGCCATCCTTCCCAGTCACGTATGTAGTATATACTTCCTGGACAAAGTAGTTGTGGGTTGTAGCACTCATGGAGCTACATCCAATAAATGTAGCTTATTCATGAGAGAAGAGAAAGAAATTTTCAGGGTTGGGGGATATCTGCAGAAACATTGGCATCTGTACACCTTGCTTCCAACTTTCTTTGCTGAAAAGTTGATTAAATTCAAGGGTTCACAATATTTGGTTTGCTAGACCTGAACTAGAGAGGGTTAAGTGACAATTTCAGACAAATACCCAGCTGTAGAACTATTTCAAATTCCATTTTCTTCTCCCCTTTACAAATTCTTTATTAAGTATTTTTGTCTTTGGTACCGGCAGTAATTTTTTTTAGATTACATTACAGTGTGGAAACAGGCCCTTCGGCCCAACAAGTCCACACCGACCCGCCGAAGCGTAACCCACCCATACCCCTACATTTACCCCTTACCTAATACTACGGGCAATTTAGCATGGCCAATTCACCTAACCTGCACATCTTTGGACTGTGGGAGGAAACCGGAGCACCTGGAGGAAACCCACGCAGACATGGGGAGAACGTGCAAACTCCACACAGTCAGTTGCCTGAGGCGGGAATTGAACCCGGGTCTCTGGTGCTGTGAGGCAGCAGTGCTAACCACTGTGCCACCATGCCGTCCTAAATAGAAAGGATGTGTAACATCTTGGAAAATGCAAATGGTGCAGAACAAACCATTTTCAAAAACCAGATTACTGTAGCCTGAATAGATGACCAAATTTGGTAAGCAGCCAGATTGTTCACAAAGTACACTGCTTTGCAAAGATTATGAATTCAAGAGAGAAGAACATGGTGCACTGTATTTCAAGGAATCATAATATTGAATGACTTGTATGCCACATAGAAAGGACATGAAGTTCTATATTAGTGGATTCTTTTTAAATGCATACTCCTAAACGTGTTCGAAGTGAAAAGAAATTAGACTTGATCTCAATCCTGTTCCGAGTGCTCTCGAGACTTTGCACTCACTCATTTCTGCATTAACTTAGCCACATCACTCAGACAAACAAACAAGATTGGAGCATGAGGAATACATATTGTCCCAACCACCTGATGAAGGAGCAGCGCTCCGAAACCTAGTGCTTCCAAATAAACCTGTTAGACTATAACCTGGTGTTGTTGATTTTTAACCTTGTCACAGAAGAGTTCACTCTTCAAAGAGATGGGCAATGGTACAGTTTTTAATGCAAATTAAGGAAGTTTTGTCTTGTAGTTGCTTCACACCATTGTATTTGATAATATTGCTGCATTGGACGGATAATTCTCATCACTGCTGAGATGGAACTGGATGATGAGAATGAAAGTTACTTTGAAAGCTAAGGGGAGAGGCTGCATAGGTTGATTTCCCTGGAACACTAGAGGCTGAAGTACGACCTTATAGAGATTTATAAAATCATGAAGGGGATGGATAGGGTAAATAGACAAGGTCTTTTCCCTGGGTTGGGGGAATCCAGAACTAGAGGGCATAGGTTTAGAGTGAGAGGGGAAAATTATAAAATGGATTTAAGGGGCAATCTTTTCACACAGAGGTTGATGTGTGTGTGGAATTGAGCTGCTAGAGGAAGTGGTGGAGGCTGGTACAGTTACAGTATTTAAAAGGTATCTGGATGAGTACAGGGTTTACAGGATACAGACCAAGTGCTGGCAAATGAGACTGGATTAGGTTAGGATATCTGATTGGCATGGCAGAGTTGGACCAAAGGGTCTGCTTCTGTGCTGTACATCTCTATGACTCTATGAATAATGCCTGATAGGAAGTGAGGTAAATGACATTAAATGGAACTTTTTACTCCCCTGCAATACTTCCATTTCATGGCAGAAATGTTTTAACATCAATGAGTCAGCAACATTTGCAGAAAATGTGGTGCCATAAACTCCTAAGTAAAATTGATATTATGATTAGAAACCGTCTGTGTTCACAAGTTACTTTAAATTTCTCAGCCAACCATAACTTAAGAGTACTTGAGGACAAAAACGTAAATTTACAAAGAATTTCTCATTGACTTTGACAACTCTTCTTAATATTTTGATTAATTTACTGCCAATTTAATTCTTTGCTTCTAGCTGAAGACATTAGAATGACAAATGAGCAGGACCTCATCCAAAATATTAGATTGATTAAACTCACAGCTAAACAGTTTCAAGAACTTTCTGTAAAATAGAGGAAGCCATTTAAAATGAAATCTCACTGGATTGGAAATTGCAATTCATTCCATGATATTCAAGTTCTCTAGTTGAGTAAGTGTCTACTTATTGTTTTCACTCAAGGTTGTCAACATTATTTGGACATACGTCCAGTGCATAAGTAAGTGATAAATAATTAAAATTAAACATACAATTGCCTATAGTACATAAATGTTATTGCTATTTTCTTATAAATGTTGGTCCCCTTCTACTTGTAAGGGTCTTTGTAATCTTGAACCTATATCCAGCAAGAGTTAGTGTTTTGAACAGGGTGGGGGAGAGAGGGGAAGAAGAATAAGAATAGTAGAAGTATGTAAGCTTGACCTCTAATCAGCAGTGTTGGCATTATTATCCCTCAGGTAGAACTTTGTGAGTTCAAGTCTCCTGCTCACTTAACTTTGTTGACATTGTCATTGCTTGTCTGTCCATTGTCATTTTCCCTTTCAAACACCTTTTCTAAACATCCCCTTCCTCTAAATACTCCTCCTGTCCATCTCAAACTTTCCTTTGTGCTCCAGAGTCCAGGCTGAAGTCATGCTGAATCTGTGTGTGATGCGTGTGCAGCATGATGTATTCTAAAAATGGAGAATTTTCTACCTAATGTTATTTCACTAATGTAGCATACCACTGTAAAATCTGAACCCAATTAGCATTTCAGATAAAAATATTTTTACTGTTGAAGTGTAAATTTTTCTTTCTGTGATTTTAAATAATCAATACTGTTCATTTCCTTTAAAAACTAGCTGAACTTTTTCTGGAACTACAAAGGACCAAAGAAGCTTCCTTCTGCATCCAAGAAGCAGCAAGTCTTTTCTCCATGTCGCATGATGTGATATTCATGCGTGGGAGGCTAGAAGAGATGAGAGGCAATTTGAGAGGAGCCAAGCACTTTTATGATGAGGCTCTTGTTATAAATCCAAGAAGTGCGAAGATCATGGAACAATTGGTGAGTTATTTTTAATTGAACAGTTCAATAATGCAGGAAAATCTCTTTTTTTCGACCTGTCATTTGCCTCTTCCCTTCACTAAAAACAGACATACAACTTGCCCTCCTTTTTCCCCAGTTTTGTTTCTTAAAGTTCTTAGTTCATGATGAGATAAACTTTCATTGGTGCCAGAAACCCTATAACTGCAAGCTGTTTCACTGTGGGAGAACATCAATGCTGTTATTTTCTGTTCTCCTCATACTCTCCATCTCAAGCCAAACCAATTGGTCAGTGATCAGGAATGGAACACTGCCTGTTTCTGTTACATACGACTAGTTGAGGAATATTATGGACAATATTAGCATTTACCCAACATGGATTTGCTGCAATAAATAAACCAAGAATCTGAAAGTAAATTTATGACTATGGACTCTGGGCAGTAAAATGAACAAATTCAAATTTATTTAGCACACAACATGATGATAATTATGATGTATATTCATTATACTAATTTAATTCAATGAAAAGCAAATCACTTTCACCATTGTGCCAATTAACCATCAAATCACACATATATGTAATTCACAATTTAGATTTTAAGATCACAGATTAAATAAGTTAAATGATATTAGGATGTTAACAATTCTTTATTTTGAAGATTTCAGAATGGGTGTGACCCCAAGCTCTGCTTGGATTAAATGGGATTTGAGAAATTGTTTATAGCTAGTTAATTTCCTAATTAGCCTGTCTTGGTCTATTTCCTATGTGAATAGTTGTTCCAATCCTGCGTGCCGGCTCTGTTCTCACATCCTTTTATTCCCTTTGCCTTTAACCATGACAAACCCTGTATCACACCATTAACGTAATAAAACAACTCCATGCACTCAAGACTTTTGTAAAGATATTTAATAAAGTGCCACATAAAAGTTTATTGCGGTACTTCTTGGTATAGAGGTAACATATAAGCAGGATGGAAGATTGGCTGGCTAGCAGAAAACAATATGCATAAATTGGACCTCAACTACTTATAATTTGTATAAGTGACTTGGATAAGGGGAGCAAATGCATGCCAGTTAATTTTGCAGACGACACAAAGAGAAGTCGGAAATTATGTTGTGAAGAGGACGAAAGAAGATTGAAGACCGATATAGTTAAGTAGAGTGAGTAGGCAAAACTCTGGCATTGGAATGTATTGTGGGAAAATGTGAAGTTGTTCACTTTGGCAGGAAGGACTGTGTTGCCTTAACATTCACAGAGGAATATAAGTGTTCTAATACATAAGTCAAAAAACGTTAGTGTACAAGCTTAGTAAATCATTAAGATGGCTGTTGGAATCCTGTATTTTATTGCAAGAGGAATCGAACATAAAAGTAAGCTTAATAAAAACTGAAATAACTGTGGATCCTGCAAATCAGAAACAAAAATAGAAATTGTTGGATAAACTCAACAGGTTTTGCAGCATCCGTGGAGAGAAATCAGAGTTAACGTTTCGGATTCAGTAACCCTTTCTTAGAGTAGTAAGCTTGTTATGCTTCATTTATTACAGGTCATTGCTAAGACTACATCTAAAATACTGTGTGCAGTATTTACATCAAGAGCACAAGATATAGGAGTAGAAGTAGGCCTTTCAGCCCATTGTCTGTCTGCTGTGCCATTCAGTGAGATTGTGACTTAGCTGTGGCATCAATTTCTCGTCCTCAGAATCTAATCGATTTCTCTCACCCCAAGCAGTGAAAGTAGTGAATTTGTTTTGAAACTTGTCTGCTGTTCAAGATCCCAATCTTGCACGCACCATTTCACTTATGGTCTTCATAAGATTACAGCGCCCTAAGATTTTAATTGTTTTTTGTTTGTTTTCAGCTGGAGCAACCCAGTGTATCCTCATTGAGCATCTTACTTAGTAATACGTAGTAAGTTTTTTTTTGTTTGCTTGATAGACAGCTCTTGCATTGTCTCTTAGTATATCATCTGCGAGATTCTGTTTCTCACAGCTGTTTTTGAAGACGAAAATAGGGATGTTATGCTGAACCTTTACACAATGCTGTTTAGGCCACAAATAGAGTATTTCATCTACTTCTAGTTACCACTTTATGAAGGATGTGAGGGAATGCAGAGGAGATTTTCCAGAATGATTGCAGTGATTAGGATTTTAGCTGCACTGTTTTTTGAGAAGCTGCTGTTACTCTCCCTGGCGCAAAAGAGATCGAAGGGAAATCAGGTAGAAGTGTACAAAATGTGACGAGTTAAAAGATACAATGGATAAAGACAAACTGAGCCCATTAGTTGATGATACAAGAAATAGGTGGCACAGTTTTAAGTTTTGGGCAAGTGATGCAGGGAGAATGGTGATGAAGAACTTTTATTACATGCAATGCGTAGAACTCATTGCTTGTGAGGGTCTGGGAAGCTAAGATAATGAATGATTACCAAAAGGAATTGAATTTCTCTTGAGGGAATTAAACTTGCAGTGCAATGAGGATGTAGCAGGGAGATTGCTCTTTAGAGAGCTGTCATGACAGGATGGCCAAATGGCTTACCTTTATGCTATTGTGTCTCTGCTGATGGCAATAATTTGTTACTTACTTGTTGATAATAAATTTTTTACCAACTAAACACTTCTTTGAATTAGTATACTTCAGTGGGTCTGTACCTCAACAGGAGTCAACAATGAATACTTGGAAATTGCAAGTAAAAACAATAATTCACACCAGGTCAGTCAGTATTTGAGGGTAAATATGTTAAGGTTTTGGACAATTCCTTCAACAGAACCTTAAAATCAAAGCTTTATTTTATTATTAATTCTCTTGTTCTGTATTATTAGGATTATCTGCTTTAATTTTGAATTTCATAATATCATTGATTATGGCATTATATAAATAATTGCTTTCCTCAAAAGGAGTCAGTCATATTTTGAGATCCTGAGGCCTGTTTAGCCTTAAGGCCTCCGGAATGAGAGCAATCTTTTAAACTCTCTGTATTTAGCTTTGTAGGAATCTGGTACATTTTTATACGTAAGAATCTTCTGTAGTGATTTATAAATAAGAGACTCACATAGAGCATAAAACAGTTAGCAGAGATATTAGGCCAAATGTCCTATTTCTTTCTTTCTGGTGAGTTCTATTTATTCACTTAAAAGTTGATTTTGTAAGAAAAGGAACAAATTGGGTTATCATTGAAAATATGTGGGTTATATTAAGGATTCAGAGCAGGGGAGCTACTGTCAAAAAGCATGCAGGCTACAACAGTAGTCCTAACATTCCAATTCACACTTCTTATGAACATGGCTTCCTGTTGGATGCACAAGATCATGGAATTAGCTCTGTAATATTTTCTAAATATACGTTCATGATGATGATCAAAAATGGGTCTGGGTTTCAAGTGAAGTAAGTATGAAGGGTGGATAAAAAGATTGAAATTTAGAACCTAGGTGGAATAATGATGTTTATAAAAATGAATTGATAAATAAAATAATGAAGATTATGACAGGCGGCACATTTGCTTGTTAGGTGCTTGTGAAAGGTTTTCCATCAACTGAATAATTTTTTGTTGTAACCTATCTGAGTATGCAAAAATGGGAGTTGGGAAAGCTTCACAACTGCTGGGCCTACTGTTGAAGTTCTCGTCAAGTACTATTGAGGTTTTAAGTGTTTAAAGCAAAATATTCAAAATAGTTTCTAAGAGCAATTAGTTTTGGCAGTGATATACTTTAATTGAATTAGAGTTGATCAAATTTGCTGAATATGTGATCGTTATGGGATTCACTATCCTATGTGCCATCACTTGACCAACTTCGAATAATAGAATCTAAAACTTACAGTAATAGAAAGCATCAGCTAATATATGGAAATAGTTTAATGTGTGTCTGAAATCTTATTATATGTTGCTGCTGTATTGATGTTCTTCTAGTTAGTATTTCAAAAGATTTATTTTGGTTCTTTACATTATAAAATACAACTTCTTCCTGATCCGTGCAGTGACCTAATGACTTTAAATTCAGAATCATATGTTTGCTGCTGAAAGTTAAGATATACACGCTATTTTTCTAGTTCACAGACTTTGAAATCCCAAGATCAAAACTAAAGCAGTGATAATAGATTGCGGTTATTCCCTAGACGGTGAGCTCTGTCGTCAGTGTATTTATTAATAAAGGAAGCTTATTTATCTAAATCTCAATTTATAGTATTGGTTGATGAGATGTACAAAATTAGGTTTTGTAGACACTTTAGAGTTTGACAAATTCCCCAATTTCACAAGGTTGAAACTATCTAAATATTTGTGTCCAGGTAATTTTGTCCACAGTAACAGTGGTACTATTTGCTTTCATTTTAAGGGCAGAATTGTCATTCATTGGAAGACTGAGACATTTATTTAAATTCAACTATTGTTCAGGCTGATTATAAAGCAATAGTAATTATACCATTCATAAACAATGGACTGGAAAAATGGGTGTAAGCAAATAATTGCCATCATTAAATTAGATGTTGCATTTTATTGTTGTTAGATGATTGTAAGGTGTCCTCAGTTCTTGCAACTCTGCTTGCACAATTTGTCAAACTGAGTTTCTTTCCAATCAATTTCTAAGGTAAAAAAAACATGTTGTTACACATTTCTTAAATCCACTGTTGAATTTTAACTGTTTGTAAAATGGGGGATTTTCAAGACCTGAACAGAAACCTTGATATATACCCTTTCTTCAATGTTCCTTCTTCCCAGCTACGAGGTAACACTGGATGGAAATATAATGGGAGATTGGGGCAATTAGGGAAACAGAAAACTGGAATGATGCTGGTGTGAAGCTGTGGATGTATTTGCTGATACTGCAGATGCGGAAGACAAACTCCTCGCATGTGCAGTTCCTGTGGCTGTGACACCACTGATAACAACACCCCAGGCTGCTACCTGAATCAAAGATAGTACAGATCTAGCAAAGGGAAAAAGAAAGATCAGTACCATTCCTGCTTCCTCCTGCCCTCACTTTTTTTCACCACTCCCTCCTGCCCCCATATTCCACCTTTCTGCTGTCTGCTTCCCACAGCCACTACCCTCATGATTCACCCATTCAACCCTCTTTAACGGGTTGATTATGATCATACTTTAATGCCCTTTGATAGATTAGAGAACAGGAATAAAGCTGAGGTAGCTGATCTCAGTTGAGTAAAAATGGGACATTGCGGTTGATCAAAATATTTCTTGGCTATAGACGATAAATATCAGGTTGCGTTCCCACTTCTGATTGCTGAATATGATCAGTATTGTAATCATATGATAAAATGTCTCCTGTCATATCTTAAAAAGTCAATCTACATAGTCACACCCTATTTCCCACCACAAACACCCAAACACCTCTGCCCCAAAGTTGCTTGTTTTTGCAGAATATGAAATGCTTTTTTCCCTCTTCAGTTCTGTAATGTGAATTGTTGGGACTTCAGTTTTGCTCCTTTGTGCTAAGCTACATAGTCTGTAAAAGTAGAGCAAAATTTCTGGGCAGACCTTGTTTTTAAGGAAGGAGACTATGTATTTTCACCTTTAGATGGCAGCATATTATTGGATCAAAGCTACTAAATGGTATCTCATTGATTAATAGTTTCAAATTAATGATTTAAACAGATTAAGTTCTGTCTTTTTGTAACAGTGCATCATTATCTCTTTCTGTCTACTGCATCAAGGGAAATAAGTAGGTTGGATGATGGTGCAGTATGTCGGTGATCTAACCTACTGTGTAACAAAATGGTGCATGTTAAAAATCAGAGCAAGTCTAAAGCACAGGCTACATTTAAGATGTTTTTAAATGTATTTAATGTGTTCAAATTTGTTCTATGGACTCCGTTGGTGCTTTGACTGCAACATTTTTGCTTTATTGTGCATTTTACCTCCAAACTGGATAGGTTTAGACAATTAGGTTTGTATGGGTGAAGCAGGCTGTTTGGCCTATTTGATATCACCCTTCCTACATACCAGCCCTATCATTTTCCATGGGAATATACAGCTTCTTCAATGAATCTAGTATTGTGGCCTCAGCCACCCTGAGCTGGCAGCCATTTTCAGCTTTTGATCATTCTCTGCAAACCCAATACTAGAACTGGGACCCAAATTCGATTCCAGCTTCAGCCAACTGTCTGTGTGGATTTGCACATTCTCTCTGTGTCTGCATGGGTTTCCTGCAGGTGCTCCAGTTTCCTCCCACAGTTCGGATGTGCAGGTCAGGTGAATTGGCCAAGCTAAATTGCCCATAGTGTTCAGGGATTTCTAGATTAGGTGCATTAGTCAGGGTAAATGTAGAGTAATAGGGTGGGAGAATGGGTCTAGGTGGGTTACTCTTTGGAGGGTCGGTGTGGACTTGTTGGGTCGAAGGGTCTGTTTCCATACTGAAGGGATTCTATGAAAACAAGGATTTTCCTTTAGTAACTGGTAATTCTTAGAAAATTAATATTAATTAATTTTGGACGGAAGCACTACAAAAGAGCTGGATTCTGTTTATTTTAGCTGTGACTGCTCCAGAACTTGGTTTACTGCATTATGGGATCGATTCAAGTGCAGACATAACATTTTACAAATAAAAGGTGCAATCAATCCTTCTGTTTTCTAATCAGAGGCATGCCCTTATAGTGAAAGAAAGACTGTACAAAGCAGCAGTACAAAAATGTAATCTCTCTGTGATCAATCAACCTAAACCTGGGAAGAATAATGGCCTGAAAGACTGGTGCTGTGGGTAGCAGTTTCTGTTTGTTGCTAGTAAGTACTCAGAAACTGAAGAATTAAATAGAATTTCATAGTGCAGCATAAGGAATTCAACCAAGCTGTTTCAAGTCAGTGTTTAGATCTGCATGAAAGAAAAACTTGTATTTATCGCATCTTACATAACCACTGGATATTTCAAAACTCTTCATAGCTAATAGTATATTATTTAAGTGTAGTCAATGTTGGAATGTAGGAAACAGCAGCCAATTTGCATGCAGCAAGCTTCCACAGACCGCAGATGATAATGACCAGGTATTCTGTTTGTTTGTGATGTTGATTGAGAGACAAATGTTGACTAAAACACTGAGAACAATTCCTTTTCTATTCTTCAAAGTAATGGAGTGGTACAGTATTTTGCATCAGAGTGAAAGCTAGGCCTTGGTTTATTGTCTCATCTGAAAGACAACACCACAAAATGACAGCACTCCTTTAGTACTACAGTACTTGGTTACTGGAGTGTTTGGCTTGATTTTTGTGTTCAAGTTGAGGAGGGCAACTAAACCTGGAGCCTTGCAACTGGGAGATAGGTATGCTACTCACTGAGTCATAACTAACACACAAGCCTCTTCCAGAGCACAGTAATAGTTGCAATCTGTTCACTTGAAAATGACTCGCTATATTTTATTCTTGCTTTTCTGTTGTCTCTTTTCAAATGGTGGTTTGGTAGTGCACAACTTTGCTATTCTGAAAAAAGGCAGATTTTAGCAAAGTTTTTCATCCTGCACTCATCAGTGTAGTTTCCAAAAAAATGGCAAAATACTGTATAAATGTTATTTTTCCTTTATGAGAAGAGACTGCTGGTTTGAGGCAAATGGATTTTGATTGATAGAGGAATTGCCATGGAGTATGTATCAGTTAATGATAACTGACTGTTGAACTTTTATTTAAATTTTAAACAAGGCTGGTAGACTCTGGTCAATGCATTGTCCTGATAAATTAACTAGTGAACAGTTATCTCCTATTTTATTGAGTTGAAACAGGGACAGTATATGTACATGTTCTTTCTATCAGCCAAGAACAAGGCCCTGTGTTTAATGTACATAGTTTGCAGTACATGCAAGTAGGTGCTACACTGTGAGCCTCACCGATGATTCTAAATTGGTTATCAGCAGAATTCTTTGCACACTCAGGATTAATTTGCAAATATTGTCCAATCACAGAATTGCACATAATGTTGGACACAGTCTTGAGAGTGTTGGAAGAGCAGGCTGATTGGGTACCTGTAATTATATGAACCCTAATTTGATGTAACAATCTCTATAATGTATGAATAGGGTAGGACTATTTTCCCTAGAGTGTCGGAGGCTGGGGGGTGACCTTACAGAGGTTTTAAAATCATGAGAGGCGTGAATAGATTTCTCTTCCATGTATCATGTGGTTACATCTCAGAAAGCAAAAAAGATTTGTCAAATATGATTTCTCTTTAATAAACATTGAATCTGCTTTGTGGCCTGTAAACATCTTTTAAATGTGTCATTCTAATATTTTCTCTACTTGTGGTATCAAGCTTACTGGCCTATTGTACTCAAATTTTTTTTTATAACTGCACGGTCAAATTTGTTACCTCCCAGCTCACTGTTCTAGAATCCAGGGAACACTAGACGATCCATTTAATTTCCTTAATCAAATTGCAAGTTTTTCTTTTCTCAAGAGTTAGCAGTGTTTCCTGATATTATCTGTTGTTTAATAATGTGATTTTATGAGTCTTAGCTCTTTGCCTACAATTTTAAAAACAGAATCCAGGCTGATACCCTACACCCATAACTAAAAATAAATATTTAACGATATGAAGCTTTTGGTAAGTTGAATTTAATGGTCAAAATTCCTGATGCTCATTTTTGACTAAATGTTCCACTGCATAGATGTTGATGGTTATCATAGAATCATACAGTATGGAAACAGATCTTTTGGCTCATGCTGACCATGTTTCCCAAACTAAACTGGTCCCAATTGTTTGTGTTTGGCCCATTTCCATCTAAACCTTTTCTATTCCTGTACCTGTCCAAATGTTGTTTAAATGTAATTGTACCTGCATCTATTACTTCCTCTGGCAGTTCATTCCACATACGAAGCACACTCTGTGTGGGAAAAATTGCCCATCAGGTCCCTTTTAAATCTTTCTCCTCTCGCCTTAAAAATGTGCTCCCTAGTTTTGCATTCCTCCATCCTATTGCTATTCACCTTATCAATGTCCCTCATGGTTTTATAAATCTCTATAAGGTCACCCCTCAATCTCCTATACTGCAGTGAAAAGGGTCCCAAGCCTTTCCAGCCTCTCCTTAAAACTCAAACCCTCTAGTCCTGGCAATGTCCTGGTAAATCTTTTCTGAACTCTCTTAAAGTGTGGGGAGAGAGAGGGTGGGATGTCAGTCATTTGGAGACTGTGCCTGTTTAATCATAGTAAACAAAAAACGCGATCACTGTTGGAAACATGTCTTTGATGTAATATTTCTAGCAGGACCTCGAGATCTCCTTTGGATAATCCAATTTTCGGATAACTGGTATCCGGATAATCCGGGTTCCTCTGTATACAAAGGTGGCCTCACCAATGTCCTGTATAACCTCAACATGATGTCCTTGCTTGTTTTGTGTTAGTGTTATTTGTTTCTGTGCACAAAGCTATCCTGTATGAGATACAAATCATCTACTTGTAAGGAATACAGTCCATCTCCCAAGAACCAACTGAATTTCGGGATCTTCTTGAAAAGGTTGTGAAGTAACCAGGAAAGGATTTTTTTCTCTTTGTGCAATAGGTCAATATACTCCTTGTACTTAGGAATCCTTATATCACAGTAAGGTTAAGGGGATACCTAAAATATAGACAACAACATACATGGAAAAATAAGCGAGTGTAATATTTGTACTGATACCCATTTCCTAACTCTAAAACAGAAGATTGATTCAGTGCATTAGTCTGGAATGTGTTCCAATGCACTAAATCCTAGATTTGTGATGAAGTTGTTGAACTCCCTTCTTTTGAATGATCTTAACTACTCAGTTTGAATAGAGGGAGGAGAGAATATGCCTAAGGTTCAACCTGTAGATGCAGGTACAGTTACAACATTTAAACATCATTTGGACAGGTACAGGAATAGAAAAGGTTTAGAGGGATATGGACCAAACACAAGCAATTGGGACCAGTTTAGTTCCTTATTGGCTCGAAGAAGGAAAAATGCTAGTTGCATAGTAGAATTGAAAATACAAATTCAGGACTTCCAACTATTGATAATCATAATTTCACGAAAGAGTCAGTTATTTCAATGAATGCCTGCTACTGCCACCAAGTACACTTTTGCAACATAGATATTGTGAGGTACGGTGTGTGATTTATAATCATTTTAAAGCACTTATTTTTGATTTTTTTACTTTGAACTAGTGGCATATGGGTTTTCTGTGTGCCTGAAGGGGTTTAAAGATTAACTTGCAAGTATTTTTGATTACTTTTAAAACACTGTAGTGAGAGGAAGACTTTCTAGAGAGTAATGGATTTTTCTAAACTTTGGGAGAGTTTACCAGCAAGTAAAGTAAACAGCATAGTCCATTAAGCTTTCAGATAGAAGATTCTGGAATTAATTTTTTGAGCATAGGAGAAATAATTATAGAATGGAAGAATTTTTTTTTTTCTTTTTGTCTTGGTTTCAGTGGTTTTTCAGAGTAGTTGGCTAAAGCTAGATGTGGAAAACAGTTGTGAAAAGGAAGTCAGTAAGAATTGTTTTAAAAAAGTCATCTCAAAGTTAAACATTTAGTAAATGTTCCTGACTAGAAGTGTTTGGTTCCAACCCTGAAGGTGTGATTTATATCTGAGAAAGTTTAAGTTCAGTTATATGACAAATCAAGGAAGAAGGTAGTAGATTCTCATGACTGGGAATTGAAGCCACAGCTATGTCCAACCCTATGTGGAATGAAGGTGGGCATTTGCTCTAGTGTTTGTAATGCAATGCTGTTGAAATTAATGAAATTATGACTTTACTGTGTGTTTCAAAAACTCTGTGTATTACACTCAGATAACACTTTTTTAAAAAGCTATGTTCAACTCTTTTGTATAATAATTTTCTATTTATTGTTAACCCCAAATGTGCAGCATTGTGCAACTGTATTTCAGTGTAAGAGCACCTTGTTAAAAAACCTAAACAAAATATGATCCATCAAGCCAGATTTCAGTTTGGGATTTGACTTATCCAGTTTTAATGTCAGCTAGGATCATGACAATATTAATCTTCAATTGTACCCTTAAGGATGCAGCAGAATCAGGCAAGTCCTTTGATTGCTTCTGGACTTTCCTTAAACTTGAGGTCATTAAGGTCCCCGCCTTAACTTGTAACAAATTCTGTTCCTTATTGATCCTGTGTTCACTGACCCACATAAGCTCCTGGTCAAGTATTGTCTTCATTTAAAAACTCTCATCCTTGTTACCAAATCTCTCCATGGCTTCACCCCCCTCCCTCTATAACCTCCACCAGCACCAAAACCTTGACGTATGAAGAGAATGGGTCTGTATTCTCTAGACTTCAGAAGAATGTGAGGTGATCGCACAGAAGCATACAAAATTCTTCCAGGGCTCAACAAGGTGGATGTAGCAAAGATGTTTCCATTGGTTTTCATGTGTGTCTAGAACCAGGGTACACCACCTCAGAATAAGACACAGACCATTTAGCACTGAAATGAAGAATTTCTTCGCTCAAAGGACAGTGAACATTTGAAATTCTCCACATCTGAGAGCTATAGAGACTCAGTTATTGAGTATGTTCAAGACAGTGATCAATCGTTTTCTAGGTTTTCTAAATATATTAACATGTGTACAACACAGGAAAATGACTTTCATTTAGATGATCAGCAGCAGTTGAAGAAGGCAGCTCACCACCACCTTCTCAAGGGATAGGCAATGCTGGCTGGCCAGCCAGACCCACGTCCCACAAATGAATTTTTAAAAAGGCCCTGCAGAGCAGGCTTGTATTGCCAAAAGACTTATGCCCATTCCTTATATTTTTATAACTTTGAGAAATCTACTGTTGCCTCTGACTACTCCTACCAGGATTTCTGCTCCTTATGGCATGCCATGTTCATCAATCTTAGGCCATCTCCACATACCCACTCGTTTGCAACCACTCTGAGATATCCATTATCTAACTTCGCCTACGCTATTCCCTCTTTGAACTGCCCTTCAGTTTGTCCTCAGTAAGAGTTCTCTGCAGTTTTTCAGCTCTGATTAAATGGCTGAAATTCTGACATTTTCTGTTCTGCACACCATATTTTAAGTCCTTTTTGGTCATGAAATTTTAAATACCTCTTCATTTGTCTAACTTAATATTCACATTTCAAAGGTTTCTATTTTTTTCTGTAGATCTTGACTTGCTGAGGTGTTTAGGATAATGGATAGAATGTTTCATTCATGTGTGTGTTTTTTTTGCCTTGTTACAAGCCTGAACTTATTTGTGAATACATCATTCATCCTCTCGGAACTACTATTTGTTACCTCTATTCTTCTTCTAACATTTGTATCACATCTGCCCTACAATCATACAGCACAGAAGAGGCCCTACAACCCATCAAAGACTACCCAACCCCAATTGTATCGCTTTCCAGCACTAGGCCCATAGCCTTAAAAGTGATGACACTTCAAGTGGTTGTTCATATATTTTATAAAGGTAGTGAGGTTTTCTGCCTCAACTGCTGTCCCAGGCAATGCATTCCAGATCCCACCGCCCTCTGGATGAAAGAATGTTTCCTCAAATTTGCTCAACCATTCACCATTCACTTTGAAATTATGCCGCCTTTTTATTGACCCTTTGACTAAGGGGAACAACCTATTCACCCTGTCCATGTCTTTCATAATCTTATACACCTCCCACCTCCCCCAACCACCTCCCGAAACCTTCTCTGCTCCAAAGAAAGCAACCGGAGCTTATCTCGGCTCTGTTCAGAGCTGAAATGCTCCATACCAGGTAACGTTCTGCTGATGATTTGGAGATGCCGGTGTTGGACTGGGTGTACAAAGTTAAAAATCACACAACACCAGGTTATAAGGAGCGGCGCTTTGAAAGCTAGTGCTTCCAATTAAACCTGTTGTGATTTTTATCATTCTGGTGAATCTCCTTTGCACCCCCTCTAATGAAATCACAATTGTCCTATAGTACTGGGACCAGAACTGCACATGCTACTCCAGCTATGTCCTAACCAAAGTCTGGACAGCAACAACATGACCTCCCTGCTCTTATACTATACCATGACTGATAAAGGCAACCATCCATTGCCTTTTCCTAGTTGAAAAATGTGGTGCTGGAAAAACACAGCAGGCCAGGCAGCATCCGAGGAGCAGGAGAATTGACGTTTCGGGCATAAGCCCTTCTTCAGATTCCTGAAGAAGGGCTTATGCCCGAAGCGTCGATTCTCCTGCTCCTCGGATGTTACCTGGCCTGTTGTGTTTTTCCAGCACCACATTTTTCAACTCTGGTTTCCAGCGTCTGCAGTCCCCACTTTCTCCTAATTGCCTTTACCTACCCTATTAACTTGTCCATCCTCCTTCAGGGATTTGTGACAAGCATCCCAAGATCCCTCTGTTCCTCTGAGATTCCTAGTGTCTTGCCATTCATGTAGTACTCTCTTATCATATTCCTTCCTCCAAAGTGCATCATCTCACATTTACCAGGGCTAAGTTCCATCTGTCACTGATCTGCCCATTTGAACGATCTGTTTATATCCTCCTATAATCTAACACCTTCCTCACTGCCAACCACCTGGCCACATTTTTGTCATCTGCCAACTTGCTTATCATTCCCCCACACCCAAAATATTCTCATTTATATCTTTTATGAATATCACAAACAATAAGGAACCCAGGGCTGATCTCTGTGGAGTGTCTTTTTAGTGTCCATAGTTGATTCATATTCCAAACTTGTAGATTTTACTTGATCTCTGATATTTGATAAGAGCTCTTCTTATGCAGCAAGTGATGAGGCAGTGCCAGTGGGGTGGATAAAGTAAAAAATCAGGCAATGCCAGGTTATAGTCCAACAGGTGCAGCAAGTGACAGTAGGTGTGAGCTTATAGTTTTTAAAATTTTATCAAACAGTAAAAAATACAAAGAAACGGTTAACAATGAACAATAAACAGTGGTTTACAAGAAACGGCAATTTACAAGGGAAAGGGGCAACAGGGCCAACCCCCCCACCCTTCCCCCACTGCAACCAGTTCGCAGGGAAATGAAGACAAACATCAAATGTTACCTTATCAGAAAAGAAACAGTAATGCAAACTCATACAAGGCAGGACAATCAAACAAACAATAAAACAGTGCATAGAACAGGTGTGAGCTTATATTTGTAATTACTATCACACTCTCTTATGGACAGAAACAAACTATCATCACACGTGGGGAGGGGAATGCTGTTCTACTTATGCTCCTCTTCCGAGGATAACCTTGCGGAGGTTTGATACGATGTCAACTTTCCAGTCACACACAGGATAATCCAATTCAAAGTATTCTATTTTAACAAACTCCATGGTCATTGAGTTAAAACACAACAGATTATAGAGTGCCATTAATGTAATGGAACATCCCAAGGTGCCTCACAGGAATGGCACAAGGTGGCATTAGGGCAAGTGATTAAAATTTAGTTTGAAATGGTAGTTTTTAAGCAGTGCATTAAATGGAGACAAAAGGTAGAGGGTTGGAGAATGTTAGGGAAGGCATTCCCGAGCTTTTGACCTGAGCAGCAGATGCCGCAGTTTACAATGTGAATGTGATTAACAAGCTCACAAGATCAGAATTACAAAAGTGATGAGAAGACTGGAGTAGTCAAGTCTAAAGGTTAGAGAGATGTAGACAAGCTCATGCACAATCAGAATCAACTGCTCTTATGGAGGTGGAAATTTATGTTGTTAGTGATGGCACGGTTATTGGGTGTGGAACAATTTTTGGCCTAATTACTCCATCACACTCTCCTACTCCCTGGACAATGCAATAGGTTAAAATGATGCTCATTGGGCTGCACCAGTGGGCCTGTTGGGCAGCCGCAATGGACTGCCTCTCAGTAATCTCATTAACTGTCAAACCAGGCAAAACTGAAAACTAAATGCAAGATTGCTTTGGAACAAATAGTTACCCAGTTGCTTCCCTGTTTTTGTCATTTATTTTCATTTTGGCTCATTGCCCAGATTGCTAATCAGTAGCCTATGACATTAAATTCTGTAGGGCATTCTCTTGTACTGTTTTTCAGGTAGGGGAAACCTAAAAGGAGACTGCAACTTTCTGTTTTTCAGCATCTGTGATTATTTTTATTCTCAACTGCAACATCAGCAGCTACATCACAAACGACCAAGGAGAAGTAACAGCTTCATTGTCTTTTCCGACAATTGATTTTCATCAAGTCCATATTGTTTCTCAAAATAAGAAGAGAAATATAACGCATATTGGCCCAGGACAATTTTCAATAATTTTCAAATAATTTTCAATGAATTGCAACGTTTTTCCCTTTCAGCTGCTGTGTATTTTCAGCATTTTTGTTTTAATGTCATGTACAACCGCATTTGCAATTTTTAACTATCCCTGCCTTTAACAGCCGCTTCTTGTTGTTCACCTACTTATTTACCGAGTGTCCACATGCACTGGCACATGCAGACACATTTTTAATTCTGTATTTCTGGTTATTCTAACTTGGTTTCACCATCAGTGTTTGACGCCAAAAATGACTGTGCAGCTGGGAAAGATCAGGTTTCTTGGATTTGCATGTGTTGCTTACTGGAGTGGCTGTAAGTGTGTTTCTACACGAAGGAGGATAATAGCAGAATCAGGTGCTTTGATCTTTTGTCTCAAGGAGATCTTGCCAAAGAGGAGCACAGAAATTGTCAGTTCATATATTCAGAACATACACATAGTTGTACAAAAACAAAAGACTGGAGAAACTCAGGAGGTCTGGCAACATCTGAAGAAAAATGCGGAGTTAAAATCATTGGTCTCGAAGCATTAGGGAAGGAATTCCAGGACTCTGACTCAGTGACAGAGAGCAAGGAAACAATATATTTCCAAATCAGGACAGCAGGAAGGAGAACTGAGGTGGTGGTGTTCCAGTGTATGTAATGCTCTTGTCCTTATAGATTGCAGGTCAGAAGGTACTGTTGAAGGAATATGGGCAAGTTGATGCAGTGCATTTTGTAGATAGTACATGTTAATGTACTATGCAGCAGTGGTGGGGGAATGTTGGTGATGGATGAATATTTAGATTAATGAATGTGACACCAGTCAAACAAGCTGGTTTATCCTGGATGGTGTTGAGCTTCTTGAGTCTGGTTAGAGCTACATTCATTAGGGCAAATGGAGGTTATTCTATCACACTCCTGACCTGTGCCTTATGGATGGATGAACACGCTGTGGGGAGTTAGGTGAATTATGTGCAGGAGAATTCCTAGCCTCTGATCTTTTGTTGCAGCGTTAATAAAGTGGTCCACTTCAGTCTGATCTGGCCAATGGCATCCTGCTGGGCGGCATGGTGGCACAGTGGTTAGCACTGCTGCCTTACAGCGCCAGGGACCTGAGTTCAATTCCCACCTCAGGCAACTGACTGTGTGGAGTTTGCACATTCCCCCCGTGTCTGCGTGGGTTTCCTCCGGGTGCTCCGATTTCCTCCCACAGTCCAAAAATATGCAGGTTAGGTGAATTGGCCATGCTAAATTGCCCGTAGTGTTAGATGAAGGGGTAAATGTAGGGGAATGGGTCTGGGTGGGTTGCGCTTCGGCGGGTCGGTGTGGACTTGTTGGGCTGAAGGGCCTGTTTCCACGCTGTAAGTAATCAAATCTAATTGTAGGGGATTCAGTAATGGTAATGCGATTCAACTTCAAGGAAAAATTGGTAAACTTCTTTTGTTAGAATGGTCATTGGCTGGTACTTATGTGGCAGGAATGTTTTTTGCCACTTATTAGCCACGCTGTCCATGTCTTTGCTAGAGAGACTGAAGGTTGGCTAACGTGGTGCCACTATTTAAGAAAGATAAAAAAGAACTAGGAGCAGGAGTAGGCCGTCTGGCCCTTTGAGCCTGCTCTGCCATTCAGCAAGATCATGGCTGATATTTTCATGGCCTCAGCTCCACTTACCCACCCTCTCACTGTAATCCTTAATTCCTTTACTGTTCAAAAAAATCCATCTCAGCTTTAAAAACATTTACTAAAGTAGTGTCAACTATTTCACTGGGCAGGGAATTCCATAGATTCACAACCCTCTGTATGAAGAATTCTCAATTCAGTCCTAAATCTGCTCCCCCTAATTTTGAAGCTATGCCATCTTGTCCTAGTTTCAGCCACCGGTGGAAACATCCTCTCTACTTCTAATTTTATGTTTCTAGAAGATCACCCTTCATTCTTCTAAATTCCAATGAATATAATCCCAGTCGACTCAATCTCTCCTCAG
Source organism: Chiloscyllium plagiosum (assembly GCF_004010195.1). Lineage (NCBI taxonomy): Eukaryota > Metazoa > Chordata > Chondrichthyes > Orectolobiformes > Hemiscylliidae > Chiloscyllium > Chiloscyllium plagiosum. The sequence continues at coordinate 29,022,759 of NC_057718.1, read as the reverse complement.
AAGCCAACCCCCTCAACTCCGGAATCAAACTAGTGAACCACCAATGCACTGCCTCCAGTGCCAGTACATCCTGTCTCAAGTAAGGAAACCAAAACTGTACGCAGTACTCCAACACCCAATACAACTGCAACACAACCTTCCTGCTTTTAAACTCATTCTCTTTAGCAAGGTCCTTCTGCATAGCAGCATGCTGCAACCTTTTATTACCATTCAAGTAATAATCCTTTTTACTGTTACTCCTACCAAAATGGATGACTTCACATTGAACAACATTGTATTCCATCTGCCAGACCTTTGCCCACTCATTTAAAGTATCTAAGTTCCTCTGCAAAGTTTCACAGTCCTCTGCACACTGCTCTGTCACTCATCTTCGTGTCATCTACAAACTTTGACACACTACACGTGGTCCCCAACTCCAAATCATCTAAGGAGAAGCCAGTGAACTACAGATCGGTGAGCCTGACATTGGTGGTGGGCAAGTTGTTGGACGGAATTCTGAGGGACAGGATTTGCACATATTTGGAAAGGCAGGGAATGATCAGGTTTAGTCAACATGGCTTTGTGCATGGGAAATCATGTCTCACAAACTTCATTGAGTTTTTTGAAGTAACAAGGAGGATTGATGAGGGAAGAGCAGTGGACATGATCTATCTGGACTTCAGTAAGGCGTTCAACAAGGTTCCTCATGGTAGACTGGCGAACAAGGTTAGATCACATGGAAACAGGGAAAACTAGCCAATTGGATACAAAACTGGCTCAAAGGCAGAAGACAGAGGGTGCTGGTGGAAGGTTGCTCTTCAGACTAGAGACCTGTGACCAGCGGTGTGCCACAAGGATTGATGTTGGGTCCACTGCAAAGTTTCACAGTCCTTTGCACACTTTGCTCTGCCACTCATTTCGTCATTTGCAGCTTTTCATCATTTATATAAATGATTTGGATGTGATCTAAACATAGGAGGTATGATTAGATTACATTACAGATTAGATTAGATTACATTACATTACAGTGTGGAAACAGGCCCTTCGGCCCAACAAGTCCACACCGACCCGCCGAAGCGCAACCCACCCATACCCCTACATTTACCCCTTACCTAACACTACGGGCAATTTAGCATGGCCAATTCACCTAACCTGCACATCTTTGGACTGTGGGAGGAAACCGGAGCACCCGGAGGAAACCCACAGTATAGTTAGTACGTTTGCAGATGACATCAAATTTGGAGGTGTAGTTGACAGTGAAGCAGAGTAAAATAGGTTCTTGATCAGATGGGCCAATAGGCCGAAAAGTGGCAGAAGGAGTTTAATTTAAATAAATGTGAGGTGTTGCATTTTGGAATGGCAAATCAGGGCAGGACTTATACACTTGATGGTAAGATCCTGGGCTGTGTTGCTGACCAAAGAGACCTTGGAGTGCAGATTCATAGTTCCTTGAGTCTCAGGTAGATAGGAAAGTGAGAAAGGCATTTGATGTGCTTTCCTTTATTGGTCAGACCATGGAGTATAGGAGTTGGGAGATCATGCTGTAGCTGTAGAGGACATTGGTTAGGCCACTTTTGGAATACTGCATCCAATTCTGGTCTCCCTCCTGTGGGAAGGATGTTGTGAAACTTGAAAGGGTTCAGTAAAGATATACAAGAATGTTGCCAGGGTTGGAGGGTTTGAGCTACAAGGAGAATCTGAATAGACTGGGGCTGTTTTCCATGGAGCATCGGAGGCTGAGAGGTGACCTTACAGAGGTGTATAAAATCATGAGAGGCATGGATTTGGTTAATAGTCAAGGTCTTTTCCCTGCGTTGAGGGAGTCCAAATCTAGAGGGCATAGGTTTAAGGTGAGAGTGGAAAGATTAAAAAGGGACGTAAGGGGCAACTTTTTCACACAGAGGGTGGTGCCAGTGGAAGTTGTCGAGGCTGTTCCAATTGCAACATTTAAAAGGCATCTGCATGGTATATGAATAAGGAAGGTTAGAGGGATATGGGCCAAATGCTGGCACATGGGACTATATTAGTTTAGGATATCTGGTCGGCATGGACGAGTTGGACTGAAGGGTTTGTTTCCATGCTGTACATCTCTTTTATTCTATGACGATATGGACATAGTCTGTTTTAGTGTCTAAGGACTTTGTAATGATGCAATCATCAGCCAACATCCCTACTTCTCACCGTATAATGGAGAGAATGTCATTGATGAAGCAGCTGAAGATGTTTTGGCTGAGGACACTACCCTGAGGAACTCCTGCAGTGATGTCATATGAATAAGATGACTGACCGCCAACAACAACCATCTTCCTTAGTGCGATCTATGACTCCAGCCAATGGAGATTGTTCCCATTGACTCCAGTTTTGTTAGGGATCTCTGATGTCATATTCTGTCAAATGCTGCTTTGATGCCATGAGCAATCACTGTCACCTGATCTGGAGTTCACCTCTTTTGTCCGTATTTGAACTGAGGCTGTAATGAGTTCAGGACTGAGCAGCCTTGGAGGAACCTAAACAGAGTATCAGTGAGCAGGTTATAGCTGAGTAAGTGCAGTTCGATGCCACTGTTGAATGAGAGTTGATGAGAGTAATTGGTCAGGTAGGATTTATCTAGATTTTTGCAGACCAGGGTAATTTTTCACATCTCTGATTAGGTTCTACTATCTTTCTGTTGTAGGCCATAAAGTGAGGTGAAAAAAAATTAACAGACAAATGGCATGGTATATTAGGAAACGTTGACTTGAGATGTGATGAATTTTCAAAGGCCTGAAGCATCTAGGAAAACGAGAAGGAATTTCAGAATATTCAAATCCTGTGAAGAAATGACTTAATGCAGGTAGTGCATGGTATGTATGTTCAGGTTTGCACATTGCAGAACGGAGAGTACGTAGTATGGTATATATGTACAATAAGGGAAGAAATGGAAAAAAGAACATAAATGCTAATTTCATTCATATAGAGGGAAACGAGAACAGTGTGATAACAAAATGAAAAGTTTGAGGTTGAATGTGAAGGAGAGTGACTGGACATCTGACTCTTCCGAGTACCTTTGGAGCAAATTGAAAGAATCGTTTGAGGAGACTCCCTGATTTGGGGATATTAGCTATGCCTCAGAATTTCATAGTGAAGAAAAACATAATGAAGATAATGAAGAATAAGTGAGATTCTTAGAGATCATTTAACAATAAAGAAGATTCAGTAATGCCATTTCAGAATGCTTGATTAAAGTAAGGTGTCTTATGGTATGATGGCAGCATCCTATATTTGAGTCAGGAGGCCCAGGTTCAAGTCCCACCTGTTCTATGTGTAATAACATTTCTGAACAGATTGATTTTAAAATAGATTAAAGTACCAAAATATGGCCATCATCTTTGAAATCAAAACCTAAAGCAGTTACCACTTCAGGGGAGAAAGTGGAAACTGAAGGAGGATTAACATACACCATACTCTATAAAATCTCAATCTGTAAATCTTGATGTATCTGCAAAGCATGAGTTTTGATGTTTCGCCAAAGAATACATTTGTAATGCATGAGAATTATGTATTTTTTTTCCAACTTTTGGCTAATATGCAACAAGTGGCATAAATTGCACACAGTCACAAAATTTGATTATCCTAATTCAATTTTTGCTTTAATAACTTTTCCATATCAATGAGTTGTGGTGTCATTATTAATTGAACATCTTAGAAACTTGATAACAACACATCCATTAAAATTACCCAGGATTGCAAAGAAACCATTATATGTAGTTTATTTTAAACGTTTATTGAACAATAACTAAAAGCTGGTATGTCAGATCTTCCCTTATGAAGGCAAGGCAAGGGCCAGTTCCTCCATTTGCAAAATGAACTTCAATTTTAACTTTAATTGGCTGAATTCCCAATGCATTTCCCAGCATTGTTTCACTCCCCTCCTTCTTCTATTCTGTCACCTGCAAAGAATTCTCATCCCTCACCTGATACGACACTTATTTATAGTTTTTACAACTTCAGGAAAAGTCTCAAAGCTCTTCACTTGCAATAAATTATTTTTTCATTTGGCCCAACAAGTCCACACCGACCCTCCGCAGACTCATTCGCCTACCCTATTACTCTATATTTACCCCTGACTAATGCACCTAATTTACACATCCTTGAACACTATGGGCAATTTAGCAAGGCCAATTCACTTAACTGCATATATTTGATGTGTGGTAGGAGAAAGTGGGAACAGGACACTGAGTTGGATGATCATCCATGATCATATTGAATAGTAGAACAGGCTTAAGGGGCAGAATGGCCTACACCTGCTTCTATTTTCTGAGTTTCTATGAAAGTTTTAACTGCCTAATGTGTACCCCGACTCTTCCACCAGTTTTCACTGTGGGCAGGATTAAAATCTTTCCCTTGCTTGTTCAGTTGTGTGTCGAACTGGAAACATCACCCATCCATATCCAAGCTTGTTTAAGATTTTGACTAAGCAATTTATATTTACAACCTCTGATGTTTCTGACTGCTCAGTTTTACTAAATTTGTCAAGTGCCATAATTTAAGAATAATTATCATTCATTTCCAGGTTTGAAGATCTGACCTATTTTTGATGTTCTGTAATGTTGCTTATATGCTGTGTTATTTTTACAAGTTTAAGTGGTTTGCTATCTGTGTCACTCTTTCTGGTTATTAAATGCCTTTTGTAATATTTCTCCAAAGTTCAGTTCTGACCTGGTTTCATTGGAGGACAGCATTACTGTAAAGCATAGAGTCGCAATTTATTACTGCTCCATGAAATTTGTTTTAAAGTCAGAGCTGCCAACTTTAGGAAAATGTTAAAATTGGATCTCATGATCAGAAAGAGTGAAACTCATTGCAACCCATTTAGACATGTTAAAATTGTTTTTGCTTTTAAAAGTGTAAAATGAAAATTTTCTGGCCTCATGGTGAATAAAAGCATTGCATTGTGTCGGAGAATATTTTAAATCATTTTGAAGCTAGAAAGTACTGGGCTCCGAATTTTTCATTTGCTGAAAGCATGCCAATCTCCCACTATGCATCTGGCTCTGGTTTGAAAGGATTGGGGGTTGGAGGACAGGTTAACAGTTACCTGCCTGCTAGTGATATACGAGCACATTAGGTGGGAACAGGATTAGGCTATTTGGCCTACTCAAGCCCATTCTATCATTTAATAACATCATGGCTGATCTGATTATAACCCAGATCTACATACCCACCTACCCCCTATAATCTTCTATCTCCTCGCTTACCAACTATATATCCTTCTCTGTCTTAAAAAATATTCAAAGACTCTTCTTTCACTGCCTTTTGAAGAGGACTTCCAAATGTTTCACAACCCTCTGGGAGAAAAGAATATCTCTTCACGAGGCCTTACTTTCCAATCATGACCTCAAGTTCTTGATTCTCCTCCAAGAAGCAATGTCTGTTCCATATCCACTCTGTCCAGCCTCCACAGGATCCTTTATGTTTCAATCAAGTTTCCCCTTAGTTTGTCCAACCTTTCCTCATAAGGCAATCTACTCACTCCAGGTATTAATCTAGTAAAACTTCTTTGAACTGTTAATTATTTACATCCTTTGAATGGAAGGGGACCAATACTGTACATAGTACTCCAGATGATGGTCTCACCAGTGCCCTGCTTAACTGAAGATTAACCTCCTTTCTTTGCATTCCATTCCTTTTGGAAGAAACAATAAAACCCAATTAATTTTCCTAATTGCTGACTGTAACTGCAAACTAGGCTTATGAAATTCATGCAGTAGGACACCCAGATCTTCTATTATCTACCTCCCTTTTGAGTAAGAGTTATATTCACTGTATTTCAATATGATACTTAACCTAAATTAAGAGAATTTTTAAAAAGAATGAAGTCTATCAGTACCCAGGGATTTATCAGCATGCAAGCCCAATAATTTGCTCAATACTGCTTCCCTGCAGATTGTAATTTTTCTCAAATTCCTCCCTTCCTTTCATTTCCTAAATTACAGCTAATCCAGATATGTTTCTTATATTCTCTACAGTGAAGACCCATTCATATTACCCATTCAATTAATCTTCTATTGCGTGATTTTCCATTATTAATTCCCTCGACTTATTTTCTATATGAACAACATTCAATTTGTTAACTCTTTTCCTTTTCATTTATTTAGAGAAACTCTTACTATCTGTTTTTATATTTCTAGCTATCTTTCTCTCGTACTCTAATTTTAACCTTTATGTTAATCCTTTAGTATTTCTTGATTTATTAATTCTGTCTGATCTTCTTATCTGCTACTCATCACAAAACAATTATGCACTTTGTCTTTAATAAAACATAAAATGCTAGAGATGTTCACCAGGTTTTACTTCATTTAATATTATCTTAAATTTTTAGCAAATCACGAAAAGTTGGTCCTCCTTTTGGAATTTTTGAAATGTATATATTCTGCATATTCTGAAATATCCCCTTAAATGTCTGCCACTGCATCTGTATTGAGTTTTCTCTTAACCTAATTTGCCAGTTCATGTCTTCATAATTGCTCTTATTTGCAATTAAAATACTAGTCTTGGACAAATTCTTCTCTCCCTCAAATTGAATTTAAAAGTTTGAGGCAATATCCTGGAGACATATCTCTTCACATAATATCAATTCTATTATAGCTTGCTCTTTGGTCAGCTCCAGAAGGTACTGTTCTAAAGAACTATGCTGAAAACATTCTGTGAGTTCTTCATCTAGGCTATCTTTACCATTTGCATTTTCCAGTGTATTTGTAGATTAAAATCCCCATGAGTATTGTTATATCTTTTTGTCAAACTCACACCGCTTGATGTGGAAAGGGAGGATTCCTCAGTCTCTCACATAACACCCTTACATATTTATTTTTGGCGATAAGTTTTGTTTTTATGAAGTCAGATCGTTTAAGACTTTAAATTCCTCTTTCCTGAAAAGACAACGATCACGCTCAATACTTTAAAAAAGTTTGCCAACCGACTCCTCCCCGCGATCTTATCTCTCCACGCTTCAGGCTCACTGCCTTTATTCCTGATGAAGGGCTTTTGCTCAAAACGTCGATTTTGCTGCTCGTCGGATGCTGCCTGAATTGCTGTGCTCTTCCAGCACCACTGATCCAGAATCACATTATTTTATCCTTTTATACTCTGTCTTACTATGTGGTTATTACTGGAGTCTGAACACTACTGCCAGAAATGATGTATTCTCTTTATTATTTCTCATTTCAATGATTTTGTCTCTCACTCTTTTAAACTCCAGTGAATATAAGGCTACCTTTCCTCATAAGACAACCTGCCAATTCCAGTATATATTCTTTGAACTGCCACCAATGCATTTATTCCTTTCCTCAAATAAGATGAGCAATAGTGCACAGGTGTAGTCTCAACAGTGCCTTATATAATGGAAGCATAACCTCCCTACTATTGTCCTACTTAATAAAATGTAACACTCTATTAGCTTTCCTAATTACTTGTACCTGAACATTAATCATTTGTTGTTATTTTCCCATTTTAAAATGTTTTGGTCATTACTTGTTTTTCTAAATATTCTGTGTAATCTTATGATTTGCAACCTGTCTTTACATACTTTATACTTTCTCTTTATGTTTGATATTATGTTTTACATTTCCACTTAACCTCAAATATGGCTCTGTCCCTTAGAACTTTTCTCACTCATTGAAATGTATCTATTCTGCAGATTCTGAAATATCCCCTTGAATGTCAGCCACTGCTTCTCTATTGTCCTATATTTTGACATAATTTGCCAATTAATATGAGCCATCTCTGCTTTCATGCTCATATAATTGTCTTTATTCAAATTTTAAAAAAATAATAGTTTGAGCCACTCCTCTCTTCCTCAAACTGAAAATAAAATACAGTCTTATGTTGCTTTCTGTTACTGTAGGCCATCTTCTCAATGAGATGCTTGGACAGTTCTATCTCATTGCGTAGTACCAGATCCAGTATAGCTTGCTGTTTGTCAGTTCCAGGCTGTGCTATCCGAAGAAACTATCCAAAACAGATTTTATGAACTCCTCACCTGATTTTCCATGTAGCCATGTAGATTAAAATTTCCCTTGATTATTGCTGTGCCTTTCTGAGAAACTCTCACTCGTTCTTCCTAAGACCCACCTACCAATGTGGCTACTGTTGCAGGGCTGTACAATGTCCAACAAATGAATTCTTGCCTTTATCATTTCTCATTTTGACCCATACCCTTTCAATATTTTTTGTTTCCTGAACTTCGGTCATCCCTCTTTATTCTACAAATACCATCACTGCATAAAGAACCACCTTCCACCTTTTCTAGCTCCAACATACTCCCAAACTCCACCATTGCACCTGCAATTGTTGCTTGATCAGAGCTGTGGCCTGACACCGATGCTGTTTTTAGGAGTAAAAATTTGAAACAATAGACTCCGAGTGTGGCTCTATTTCTCTTTTGTATATTAGCACCCCTCTAAGAGTGGACATGAAGATGCATCATTGTTGGATTCCTTTTGAGGCCATTATATTATCCTAAATTGGACAATAAATAAGCTCCTTGGCTCTGAGTTATCCATATGGTCAAACATCATATTGGACTTTAGGCAAAGACATAATGCAGGGTCAGGGTTCATATACTCACTTGACCTTGGGGTCCTGATCACAGAACAAAAATCCACATCAGTGGATTGGTGGTAACACTGCTGCCTCGGTGCCAGGACGTGGGTTCAATTTCACCCTCTGGCGACTGACTATGTGGAATTTGCACGTTCTCCCAGTATGTGCGTGGGTTTCCTCTGGGTGCTCAGGTTTCCTCTCACAGTCCAAAGATATGCAGGTTAGGTGGATTGGCTATGGGAAATGTGAAGTTACAGGGATAGGGCAGGGTGTATGGGTCTGGGTGCTCTTCAGAGGGTTGATGTTGACTCAATGGGCTGAATGGCTTGCTTTCACACTGTAGGGATGCTATGAAAATCAATAGAGAGAAGTTTAAATTAAAATATACTCCAGTTTCTAAAATAAAGACAGTGCATCTTGTTCTGGATAGGTGAAGCTGTACAGGTCTCTTGAAAAGGGAATTGTATTATTGTGCTTGAACTATTTCAAGTACTATGAGAAAGTGATGAATTATTGCTGTACTAAAATTGTTCATATGCTGTGAAATAAGGGTAGAACCTTCCCAAGAGGGATTGGTGACAGAGAGGCGTTTTATTCGGTGGGATGATGGCAGGTGGGAACTCTGCCACCTTCTTGCCTCTACTCTGGTTAAGGTCTAGGTGAGGAGTGAGTGGAGAGGGCTGAAGGCTTGTGGACACCCACTTAAGGGCATAATTTCACTGCCACTGATATTCTCCAGATGACAATTGAGGAATGAACTATGCAGGGAACCCAAGAAGCAAACACTGCAGCTGTTTGCTAGCTTCTTGCTCAGAGGTACTTAATGCCTAATGGGGAATATTGGCATGATGAAGGGGAGCCTGCTGATGAGCCCATCCATTCCTGTTGTTAACAACTTCACTGCCTGACTCTCCCTGGACCCCCCCCCCACACACCCCCCACACCCCACACACACATACCTGCGATATGAGTCTAACAATTATCTTGGGTCTTGGATGTATGCATTACTGGTGACAGCCACCATTACTGGTGACAGCCACCCTCTCCCAAGTGGCACTGCTGAGCAATGTACAGCAGGCAATCTCTGATGAGCTGACAGCTCTCTGTGTTGGGATTCACACTTCACAGTAGGATAGGCCCAACACTGAGAGGTATTTAACATTCTGAGTGACAAATTGTCTTCCTTAAATGACATCAATGAGCCAGGTGAGTTTTTTTTTAATGACAATTGACAATGGTTTTTAATTAGGAGAAAGTGAGGACTGCAGATGCTGGAGATCAGAGCTTAAAAATGTATTGCTGGAAAAGCGCAGGAAACCTGCTGCGCTTTTCCAGCAACAGTTTTTAATTTCAGATTTTTATTGAATTCAATTTCACCATTTGCCATGGTGGGATTTGAACTTATTAGTCCAGTTTTCTGGATTACGGTCCAGTGACAATTCTGCTAAGCCACTGCCTTTCCCTGTATCTTCTTACTGAGTTTGTGGTGGTATTAAATACATTTTCACTTGATACTATTAACATCCCTTTTGAAGTTTGAATGGGCCTGTTACTGCCTACAGGATAAGAGCCCATTTACTCTTGAGAACTTAACAGCTTAAAGCTTTGTTAGAAACACCTTGGTAGCCAAAGTGGAGAATGATTCTGTGTCAGGATTAGAAGCAACCTCTAGCATGTACAATGAAATGATGAGGAGAAATTCCTCAGTGGCTATAATCTAGATGCATGGGCACTTTCCTTCAAATTCTTTCTCAGAAAGTGATGGAGCAAACTAGAAAAAAATTGCAGATGGAACAGATGGAATAAATACATAGCATGAGATTCTCAAACAAATCTGTCATCTGGTTGTAACAGCACTAGCAGAACTACTGTCTTTGACATTGATTTCACATATGCGGGTACAAACTCATCAGACAAAAGCTGGCTGAGATAAATTGTGTTAAGTATGCAAAATACTGGAACTGCTTTTGAAATCCATTGCACATAAAATCAATAGCTGCATTTTATTAAAGATATTGTTAGATTTTAAATGGCATTGGGTTGCACTTAATTCAAAATTTAATGAAAATTCTGATTGATTAATTAAGTAATGGCTTCTAGTACATGAGTCAATATTAAGGCAAGTTGGCATTTACCATGTCACACTGCAGGATCAGACTTTAAGTCTGAAACTAAAATAATGACTGATTGTAAGTGGGGGTATAGAAAATTAAGTAAAGAAAAAGTCAGACTCAATCATTATTCAGTGACCCCTTCCTGGAAACCATACATGTGTTCACAGGGCTCAGCTTTGATGTTTACCACATGCCTGACTCATGTCTGAAAGCCTCTAGAGGCAAGGTACTGAAGGACTATGTGAGTGTCTGTGGAATTGGTACAAGTCAGTGACTTTAGGGAAGTAGGCGGGAGAGGGAAGCTAAAAAGCTGATATTTTGGATTTGTGTGCACTTCATCCTACAAGACATTGATTTTCAGATTCAAATTATTTATCTTTGATCAACAAAGGATAGTCATATTTAACACAGCTGCATTGTTGAAATGTTTATGTCATCCACTTTCCTCTGATACTGTAGTGCAGCGTGCGATGAGACAGTTTTAACCATGATTTTTGGCAGTAGGTGTCCTTTCTCGGGAAGTGTAAGGTTGCCCAACCACTTTTGACCCGTGGAAAAAAAACAGAATATCATCTCAATGATGAGAGACTAGTGACTATGGAGGAGCAAAGTAAGTTAAGTATCATGGTTGCAGAGGTAGAAAAGTGATCAAAAATACTAATGGAATATTGTCCTATATTCTCTCGAACCAGCAGGAAGTACCCCCAGGTTTGAACATGGATCTACTTTTTCTCACCATTTGTGTCAATGATCTTGACTTCAACAGGCAGAGAGACTTTCAAATTGATCCAATGTAGGAATATGAGGACAAAAGAAATAAGCAGGAGTAGAGATTAAGGCCCATTGAACCTATTCCATCATTCAATATGATCATGGCTGATTTTGGTGATAGTTCATTTTCCTGCTTGCTCTCCATTGTCCTTTGTCCTCTGAGCCCATATGTCTGGTGGGCAAAAGTGAGGACTGCAGATGCTGGAAATCAGAGTCGAGATTAGAGTGGTTCTGGAAAAGCCCAGCAGGTCAGGCAGCATCCGAGGAGCAGGAAACTCGACGTTTTGGGCAAAAGCCCTTCTTCAGGAATCAGATTGCTGTGCTTTTCCAGCACCACTCTAATCTAGACCCATATATATGGTGATTTAGCCTTTAATTAGAGTAAATTCACAACCATATAGAGAGATTTCTAAAGATTCAAAACCTCTTGACTGAGAAGATTTCCTCTCACCTCAGTCCTGAGCAATCAGCTATATTATCCTGAGACTGTTTTCTTGCGTTCCCACTTCCCCCAACCAGCAGAAATAATTTTCAGTAACTATCCTGTCAAACTCTTTCAGAATTTTGTGCGTACATTTTGATTAAATCATCTGAAACTCTAGGGAATATAGACACAGTTCAGTCAGCGTCTCACCAAACAACAGTCTCTTATTCCAGGGACCACTCTCATGAACTTTGACTATGCTGTCCTCAGTGTTGCATTTCCTTTAAATATAGAGAGCAAAATTGCACATGATACACCAGGTATCATTTCAACAAAACCCTGCATAATTACAGTAAGTCATCTTTATTCATCTCCATTAATTCCCTTGCAGTAAAGATCAAGGCGCTGTTTCCTTTTCTAATTGCTTGCTGTATCTGCGCACTAACTCTTTGGAGTTCCGTGATATGTATGTCTAAGTCTCTCTCAACACCAAGACTCGCACGTTTCACATCTTTCAAATTCTATTTTTCTTTGTTTTTATCAAACTCAGTAACCTAGTTTTTGCCCACTTTATATGTTGAAAAGTGTGGTGCTGGAAAAGCGCAGCAGGCCATGCAGCATTCGAGGAGCAGGAGAATCGACGTTTCAGACATAAGCCCTTCTTCTGGAAGCTGCCTGGCCTGCTGCGCTTTTCCAGCACCACACTTTTCAACTCTGGTCTCCAGCATCTGCAGTCCTCATTTTCTCCTCCTTGCCCACTTTATAGTCCATCTTGTTGACCACCCAATCTGTCTATTTCTATTCAGCCTCTTTGAATCCTCTTCACAACTTACATTTTCACTTAGCTTTGTATTATTGGCAAACCTAGCTATATTATTGTCAAAATCTTTGTTCAAGCCATGAAATTGTAAATAGCAGAAAACACAACATTGATCCATGCAGTAGTCACGGTGTGCTAACTTAAAAATTTTCTGTTTATGACTACTTATTGCTTCTTGTACAATAACCGGTTCTTTTCCCATGCTGTATTATCCCACTCAATCACCCAGTTTTGGCTGTTAATGTTTTTTGTGGCACTTTATGGAATGCCTTTTTGAAGTCTAAGTATAAACATCTACCGGTTTCCCTAAATATGTCCTGTTATTTGCCTTCTCAATAGTTCTAATAAATTTGTTAAGCACTATTTGCCTTTCATAAAACTGTGTTGACTTTGTCTGATCATACTATAACTTTTTAACTTCATTGTTGGATTTCTTGTATAATAGGAGCCAGCACTTTCCTATCAACTTCCTGCAAGTCCCTGTCTTCTCCCTCTTTCCTTTCTTGGATAACAGTGTCACATTTTCAGACTGGGCTCAGATAGGCTGGCCAAATTACAGGCAAATAAACGTCAATACAGTTAACTATTAGGTGAATCAACTGGTTTCAGGCTGAATTCAATGGTCTTGATGATTCCACCTTAAAGATGTAGTTAACTGAGTTAATTGTACTTCTGGAGACTCAATGTTAGAGTTTAAAATCTGCAATTTCTGCATTTGGAAAGAGAGCCAACAATGACAGGCAAGACTTAGACATTGAAGATAATGTAGGAAGAGAGAGAGAAAAAGAATGAGAGGCAGGAGGTTCCAGACCTAGCTTTAAGCTGCTCAGGAAATGTGCTTAAAACACACAAACATGTACCAGTAATTCAATCATGATCAGAAAGTATCCATAGTCCACATTCCAACCGCATTTGGAAAAACCCAAAGACATTGACCTCTTGAGGAGTGTGAAAGGCTTCACAATTCACTCATGGTCATAAAAAAGCATATATTTCATTTGTAACTTGTATGATAGCAGGTAATTAGCCTGTAATTGTCAGTCTTTAATGATTAAATATTTCAGCTGATTGACATTGTTAACTTTTTAATGAGGTAGGAATATAGATATTTTCAACCCTCCATAGGGTTGCCAACCTGTTCAGAGATGTTATTATACACTTCTGGAGCAAGTGGGATTTGAGCCAGGCTTTCTGGTCTAGAGGTAGGGACACTACCACTGTGCCACAGGAGTGGTAAGGAATCTGGAATACACAGTATACGCATTAGGTGGTCATCTCGACTGGGGTTTTAAAAGAAGTCTATTTTTGACAAGGTCAATTTAATGTTTCCATTAAATTTAGTTTATTAAACCTCCACATTTTACAAACCTTACTTAATTATATACAATATACAATACATATAAAATAAATGTTGCAATCAGTACTGTAAGATTTATACTTTTGAATTCTCTCGATGTAGGCATCGAAGGCTGGTTAAGCATATATTGCCAATCCCTAGTTCTCCTTGAGAACGTGATGATGACCTGCCTTCTTGAACTGCTGCAGTCCATCTGCTGTAGGCAGACCCACAATGATGTTAGGAAAGAAATTCCAGGATCTTGAACCAGCAATACTAAAGGAATAGTGATATATTTCTAAGTCAGAATGGTGAAGGGTGTTGTTCTCAGATATCTGCTGCCCTTGTCCTTTTGAGCAGGTTATTGCTGAGCAGGTACTGCTTGATAGCACTGTTGGTGACACCTTCCATCTCTTCACTGATGATTGAGAGTAGACTGATTGGGCAGAAATTGGTTGGGTTGGATTTGTCCTGCTTTGTGTACAGGATGTACCTCAGCAATTTTCCTCGTTACTGGGTAGATGCCAGTAGCTGTACTAAAAAACTTAACTATGAGTGCAGCATGTACTGGAGTACAGGTCTTCAATAATATTCCTGAAATCTTGTCAGGGCCTAAAGCCTTTGCAGTATCCAGTGCCTCCAATCATTTTTTGATGTCACGTGCTGTGAATCAAATTCACTGAAGATTGGCATCTATGATGTAGGGGATCACTGGAGACTGAGATGGATTATTCACTCGGGCCTTCTGGCTAAAGATTATTGCATATGCTTCAGCCTTATCTTCTGCTCTGACATACTCTGGATTATGTGTTCAGTTGCACATTAACTATTGTTCAGATTCAACACTTTCTGGTTTGGTTACTCTAATATATTGTCACTGGATGCATTATGTTTTTGATGTCTCATTTTTCTTTGAGTTTAAAATAAACTTGTTCCCTGTTACCAAGCTGTTACACCAGACAGCACCTGATAGATTCCTATTGTGAATACTGACTCTAAAGTAAATAACATTTTTAAATTAATTCGAATAAATGTATTAATTGAAAAAAGTTATCATTAAAAGTTAACCAATATAATGCCCAATTTAGTGCTAAACTAATATTTAATGCTAAATTGATGGTACTGTATTTTTCAATTGAAATTTGTTGGAAATATTAAAAATGCAAAGAGTAATTCATATCTTATTCATGGAAATTGGAAGCTGATACAAGTGGAAATGTTGGCATAATATACTTTGCGTATGTACTGTTAAAATTATCTTACTCCTGTTCCTCATACATTATATTTCCATGTTCTCTGCTCTGGATGATGAAAGAATGAAGAAATCCAGAGTTAACTTTGGGGTGACAGAATCTTCATAGGTAGAGGGATGACTGGCAAGTGGGAGGCATTCAAAAGTGAGAGAATGAGAGTTCAGGGCATTTTGTTCCTGTTAGAGTGAAAGGTAAAACTGGTAAGAGTCAGGTAAAGATATTGAGGCTCTGGTTGAGAATAAGAGAGAGTAATTTATTAGGTACAGAAAACTAGGATCAAATGAATCTCTTGAAGAGTTTAAGGGATGTAGGAGCATTCTTAAGAGAGAAATCAGGAGAGCAGAAAGGAGATATGAGATAACCTTGGCAGATAAGATTAAGATTAATCCAAAGAGATTCTACAAGTACATTAAGAGCAAAACAGCTACTAGGGAGAGAATAGGGTCCCTTAAAGATTAACAAGGTCATCTATGTGTGAAACCTCAGGAGATGGGAGAGGTACTAAATGAATATTTTGCATTGGTTTTTACTGTGGAGAAAAAGATAGGGGCTAGGGAACTCAGAAGTAAATGTTGATGTTTTGAAAACAGTACACATTGCAGAAGAGTAACTGCTGGAAGTCTTAAAAAAAAAGTGGATTAATCTCCAGGACCTGATCGTGTGTATCCCAGGACATTATAGGAAGTTAGGGAAGAAATTGCAGGGCTCCTGGGAGAGATACTTGTATTATCAACATCCATTGTGAGGTGCCGGAGGACTGGAGAGTGAATAATATAGTACCTTTATTTAAGTAAGTTTGTAAAGAGAAGCCTGAGAAGACCTGTGAGTCTGACATGAGTGGTGGGTAAGTTGTTGGAGGGGATTGTGAGAGAAAGGATTTACATGCATTTGGGGAGGCAAGAACTGATTAGGGATAGTCAGCTTAGCTTTGTGCATGGCAAATTGTGTTTCACACACTTGATTGAGTTTTTTGAGAATGTAACCAAAAGGATTGAGGGCAGAGTGGTAGTTGTTGTTTTCATGGACTTTAGTAAAGCCTTAGGCAAGGTTTTGCAAAGTAGACTAATTAGTAAAGTTAGACCATATGGGATTCAGAGTGAGCTTGTCAATTGGATACAAAATTGGCTTGATGGTAGGAGACAGAAGATGGTGGTAAAGGGTTGTTTATCAGTTTGGAGGTCTGTGATCAGAGGTCAGTGCTGAGTCCATTTCTGTTTGTGATTTGTATAATCAATTTGGATGAGAATTTAAGAGGCATGGTTAGTAAGTTTGCAAATAACAACAAATTGTTGGTATAGTCAACAGTGAAGAAGTTTGTGAGATTACAAAATAATCTTGATCAATTAGGCCAATGAGCTGAGGAGTGGCAGATGGAGTTTAATTTGGATGAAAATGACGTATTGCATTTTGGTAAAATGAACAATGGCAGGACGTATCCACTTAATGGTAGGGCCCTGGGTAGTGTTGTCAAACAGAGAGTACTAGGGGTTCAGGAACATAGTTCTTTGAAAGTTGCGTTGCAGGTAAACAGAGTGGTTAAGATGGCGAGAATGTGTTTAGCACACTTGTTTTCATTGCTAAGAACATATAGGAGTTAGGACATGTTGACGTTGTACAGGATGTTGATGAATACTGTGTACAGTTCTGTTTGCCCTGCTATAAGAAGGATATTATTAAATTGGAGAGGGTTCAGAAAAGATTTACCAGGATGTTGCCAGGTCTGGAGGGTTTGAGTTTTAATTATAGGCTGTATAGGCTATGACATTTTTCACTGGCGTGTGGGAGGTTGAGGGGTGGCCTTATAGAGATTTATAAAGTTATGAGGGGCATAGGTAAGGTGAATAACAAAGGTTTTTAACCTAACTTGGGGGACTTCAAAACTCAGGGGCATATTTTTAAGGTGAGAGGAGAAAGATTTAAAAGGGACCTCAGGAACACCTTTTACACATAGAGAGTCATTCATATGTGGAATGAACGGCTCGAGGAAGTGATAGATGCAGGTACAGTTAGAATATTTAAAAGTCATTTAAAAGTCATCAGGTACGTGAATAGGAAGGGTTTAGAGGGACATGAACCAAACACAGGCAGGTGGGACTAGTTTAGTTTGGGAAACTTGGATTAGGGATTTTGATGTGTCAATGTGCTTATCTCACTGAGATATCCACTTTAGTATGGTCTACATTAAATTTTAAGAAGTTTGATTGAATCAGATGTTTTGCTGTTCAAAGTTGCTCATCTCACTGAAATACGCACTCTAACATGAACAGGACTGAAGGGTCTGCTTCTGTGCTGTACGACTCTATGACTCGAAGACATGTTTGGTTAAGATGTTCCTATTCCTATGGAGCAATCTGTGGTTGATTCAGGTTGCCTGGTATAAGATGTAGTTTCTGGTGTGAGTTTACCTCTAACAGCATGTTTACCTGATATGGAAATAGTTATGTAATCTCCTGTAACATAAGAAACTGGACATGAATATGGTATTCAAGGACCCAACAGACTTTTAGGTACAAATACTACATTTCTCAGAAAAGTAAATATCTGGGCAAATATGTTATTAATTTGCAACAGAGCAGCATACTGAGGTAAAATGGAATTTGAAATCATTTTACCCTCAGATGTTATCTTCAAATAACCGATCTTCAAATCTTTCTCCAGGTTGGGGGAGTCCAAAACTAAAGGGCATAGGTTTAAGCTGAGAAGGGAAAGATATAAATCAGACCTTAGGGACAACTTTTTCACAGAGAGTGATGTGTTTATGGAATGAGCTGCCAGAGGAAGTGGTGGAGGCTGGTACGATTACAACATTTAAAAGGCATCTGGATGACTGCATGAATAGACGGGTTTGGAGGGATATGGGCCAAAAGCTGGCAAATGAGACTAGATTAATTTAGGACATCTGGTCAGCATGGATGAGTTGAACTGAAGGATCTGAACAACTCTCTGACATAACAGAGCATTGTTTAGACTGCTGAGTTTTACTCCATGGCTAAGGTGTCAATTTGCATTATCTTACAATCAAATAAGGTATGATGTAGTGGTAATGTCACTGGACTAATAATCCACCCAGACCGATACTCTGAAGGACATAGGTTCAAATTGCACTATGACAGCTGGTGGAGTTTAAATTCAATCTGGCAGATAAAGCTAGTCACCAGTAACTGTATCCATGAAGCTACTATTGATAGTAGTAAATATGATTCACTGTCCTTAAGAGAAAGAAATTATCCTTATCCTGGTCTGGCCTACATGTGACTCCAGACCCACTGTAACATCATTGAGCCACCCCCCCTCTAAATAGGCCGAACAAATGGGGGTGAGCAACAAGCAGCAATTCCTGTATCCCATGAAAGAATAAAAAAGAACTGTTAGCAAATGAAGTAATGGCTGGCCAAGAAGCATCATTCGAAATCAAGGTATCAATAGATAATGGCTAAAAAAAACTAGAGACATAACTTTGTAACACAGCCATTTATTCACTGATTCAGCAACCTCAGCCTGAAGGAAAATAGAAAACCTTAAAATGAAAAATTATATTTCTCAGAAATGATTGGACTGTTAACCTGTCAAACCCATTCCAAGTGAATTTTGGCAGTGCAGTTGTTGGGAGCATTTTATGTTTCCATCCTGTAATTTAATATTTTAAATGACTTATAAGTAAGTTATCTAAAAGTGCAATCTGTAAAATTATTTGGCTTCCAATGTCTGAAATTATAAAGTTAATGCATTTTTCCCACAGGAACCTGAAGTAACTCTTCGAATGCCTGCATCCCATCACCGACTGCCTTTTATTTCCAAATGCTTAGCCTTTGACAATAGCACTGCTTCTCACTGAGTCAGGTGCTCAGTCTCTCCATAACCCTGATATTTTTTTTCTTTTATGTCACCCAGGCCTCTCTGGTGTTGTTGATCTGGCCCAATCAATCAGGGAGCCTATTTTCTATGAGGTCCAGCTGGCTGACCTTGTTACAATCCCTACACAATCCTTTTCAGGAACAACCAGACCAATCCATTTGTATTGCTAGCCATTGTTTTGCTCCTGTTTTAAGCTATGTGACTGGCTCAGAATTTCTGCATGGAAGGCAAGTGGTTTGCGTCCATTTGTACAGAGTAAACGAGAATTTGTTTGACTTCAGCTGCAATTAAAATTTTATGCCGTGGGAGTAAATGAGAGAACATTCAAAAAAAGGCCTACTGTGAATTTTGGTTGGATAAATAGCTGACAGGTAAGTGATGATTTAAAAGATTACTGCTGATCAAATCTATTCCAACAGTAGTTGGAATTTTTGGGGCAATAATTCATTAGTCTCAATATTATTCTGCAACCAAATGCATTGGAGTCTTAATTGTTTAAAATTTTGACTTAGTAAATGAACAGGTGGATCATTTGTTTACAGCACTTGACAGAACTGTATTATCTACACAGGACTATATCTGACTCACTAAATTTGATGAGAAAGGTTCTTCGATAATATTTTATTTCACGTGCAGGCAGCATATATACAGATCGCAAAATTCTTTCTAACAACATTATAATGGATCCAGATCACAGTATACCTGTTAATATCACGGTTCCAAAAAACTGAAGAGTTTGTTTTCACAATCTGTGGATTTGACTTGCTCCCTAATTAGATTTGTTGGTCTCCTATTAATTTTCAAGGAGAAGGATTATTCAGCCGATTGTTCCAAACAACCTGTAGTGCCCTAACTGTAGGATCCGTGTTGAATCTTAGAGAGAATCAATGTCTTCCATGGCCCTGAAATTTTATAGTGACTTCCACTATCAACAAAGTCTCATCCTGAGTGTCCTGCTGGTCTGCCTCTGTTAGAATATTTGTGTTACCTTTGTGAAATCAGGTTTCTGATCGTCTGCATTCTTCAGTTTGTTTAATCTGCTGCTTCAGGACCTCAGTTGCTGTAGATTCTGCTCCTGTGGAGTGGATTTTACCATGTGCTACAGATTCTGCCCTCTTCCCCACCCCCAGCCCCCACCCCCAGCTAAAATGTGGGATCCTACTCCCACCCACAATAGTGCTGGAAGCAATGCTATTTCCTTTATGATGAAACTTTCTCTCGTTTCTTGGTTTTAAGTCTTGCGTTAGATCAGATGGCCTGCAGTTCTATAGTGGGGGAAATGGGTGGGAGGGTGAAGTGGCTACATTGAACACGTGAAGGAGGTCACAAGGGCCTCAGTCATCCAAAGGGTAGACAGGATGCCGGGTATCTTCCCTCCTCCCATCCACAGAATTACAGACATGTTTTGGGTGGGTCGGTAGGCGGCAGGAAGGCCACCTGTTATAATTTACATACTGTTAGGAATTTTAAAGTTCAGACCCATGTTACTGATTCAACTCTCCTTTGCTCCTTTCTGCTTGTTAGCTCTGATGTTCCTTTTTAATTCGCACATGGAATGTGGGCATCACTGGCTGGGCCAACATTTAGTGCCCTTCCCTAGGACCCTTGAGAATTGGGTGATGGGCTGCCTTCTCGCTGTCATCCATAGTGCCATTTAGTAAGGACTTTGATGATTTTGACCCAGCAACACTGAAGGAACGGTGATATATTTCCAGGTCAAGATGGGGAGTGGCTTGGAGGAAAACTTGCAGGTGCTAGTGTTCCCATGTATCTGCTGCCTTTGTCCTTCCAGATTATAGTGACCCTGAGTTTAGAAGGTGCTGCCTAAGGAGCCTTGGTGAATTTCTGTGGCCAATCTTGTGGATAATACACACTGCTGTTACTGAGCATCAATAATAGAGGCAGTGAATATTTGAAGATGTGGTGCTGATCAAGCTGGTTGCTTGTCCATCACAAATCCTACCTTTTTCAGAAATGAACTCAGTGATCCAGGAATCTAACGCCTTCCCTTGTGCTCCAACTCTTCAGACACCATTCATCCCATCTACCTTATTCTATACTCACCAACATGTGGCATTGGGATGTGATAGCCCACTGATATTATTAATTCACAGATTCTGGTGATGTTCCAGGGACCTGGGTTTGAATCATGACATGTGGCAGAATTTGAATTCAATTAATATTTTTAATTAAAAATCTAACGATGACCATGAAACCATTGTCGATTTCTGGAAAAACCCATCTGGTTCATTAGTGCCTTTTAGGAATGGAAACTGCTGTCTTTACCTGGTCTGGCCTATAGTGTGACTCAAGACTGACAACAATGTGTTTGACACTTAACTGCATCCTGCACAATTAATGATGGAAAATAAAATGGTGGCCTAGCGAGTGATGTCCACATCCCATTCGGGAATAAAAAAAATCCCAGAGATTGTAGGACCTTGAGGTCTTGCTTTTTCAATCTGCTACCTAACTCCCTAAATGTTTTTGCAGAGCCTTACCCCTCTATCTACCTATCTCATTGGTCGCAATGTAAACCATAATCTGTTGACTGTTTGCACTCACCCTTCAGAACCCTGCAGCTATATGGTGACACCCTTGATCCTGGCCTCAGGGATACAACACCCCACCCTGTGCCTGAATAATATGTGAATATAAATGTGGGTGTCTGTGAAATTGCACTTCCTTATTTGTTTACTGTTACAAAACATGCTTCTCCACTTAACAAGCCTTATCCTGATTATTATCATGGCATGTTCACGTCCAGATGGAAACTTCTGAGTAGTTGCCACCATTGTTGAAGCTAACTTTACTTAACCTTGGCTGGCAACATTGAAAAATGACAAGAAATAAAGGAAAAAAAACTGGTGGAAATGTAGGGCTGGTTTGTTGACATCTTAAAAACGAAAAGAGGTTAACAATTAGACACATTTACCATAATGTAGTAACATGTCCCTAGATGCTGTGAATTAAGGATCAAAGTTGATGGCGAAAGATGTGGTTGATGAGTTAAGGTTTAAAGAAGGCTTTTGAAGTGAGAGTATAAGGGAAGGGTGTGGAAGAGAAGTCTCTGAAGGCTCTGTGACCAGTGGGCCTTTCTTTAATGATCAGCATTGCCCCTTCCATGGACGTTAGAGGTATGCTACCCTCCAGCTGCTGTGACACCTGCAATCTTCTGTTGGTCACAGCCTTCTCATGTAAGAGAGAAGGAGTTCATTAGTGAATTTTGTACAAGGTGTGCAAGTTTTGTGTATATTATTGCTAAGAACTGGCATTACCTGGGAATTGTGACAGTGGGTTCTAAAACTTGCAACAGTGCTAACTGTACTAAGTGGGTGAGATGAAGTATGTTAATGTAAGTTATTTGGCACAAGTCTCATTTTATAGAGATTGGTGGGTGAATAGAGGTTCAACTTAAAGTATTGAAATTTCAAGGATTTGGTTGATTGACATTTTTTATTGAGCTGTAGACTTTTTAACATAGTGAAAAGTTCTTAAAAACAACATTTTTACACATGGAGCTGCTACCTTAGAGTTCATTTCTTCCATGCAACAGACAGTGCATTTTTCCCATACTGTAGCTCCTGTAACCTTAAGTTAGAGATTCCACATTATAAGCAATTAATTACCTCGGTGAATTCAAGATTTCCTACCTTCTAGTAAGCTTGGGTATCCGTTGTTAATGTGTTTAACTATTCTCCACTCCTTGTCGCCTCCCTCTCCCTCACCCCTGATGCAGCCCTTCTTTCCCCTGTTTCCTTCTCCTGTGCCTCCATGCAGCATCCCTGTCCATGTCCCTCTTGCTGTGGCCCTCCATCTACCCAGTCCTGCAGACTCCCACACTCTTCAGGCAAAACACTTCTTCCACTGCCTCTGCCTCTGGGCTTATCTTTTCCACCAAGACTACCACCCACCTTCCAAGGACCCCTTTGCCCACCTCCAACACACCCCATCCACTTAGGACACCAATGCAAGTCTTTTACCCACCCTTGATCTCTTTCTTTCCAACTGCCACTGGACATTGACCGCCTCAACGTGTCCACCCCCCTCACCCACTCCAACCTCTTGTCTTCACAATGTGCATCCCTCCACTCCAACCCCAACCTCACCATCAAACCAACGGACAAAAGGGGTGCAGTGGTAGTTTGGCGCACTGACCTCTACACCGCTGAAGCCCGGTGCCAACTTGAAGACACTTCCTGCTATTGCTCCCTTGACCATGACCTCACCCCCCATCACCAAACCATCATCTCCCAGACCGTATACAACCTCATCACCTCAGGGGATCTCTCACCCACAGCTTCCAACCTCATAGTTCGGGACCCCACACTGCCCCGTTCTACCTCCTACCCAAGATCCACAAGCCTGACTACCTTAGCCGACCCATCATCTTGACCTCCCCCGCCCCACCCAACTCATCTCCACCTACCTCAATACTGTCCTATCCCCCCGGTCCAGGAACACCCCACATATGTTCGGGACACCACCCACGCCCTCCACCTCCTCTAAGACCTTCGTTTCACCGGCCCCCAATGCCTCATCTTCACCATGGACATCCAATCCCTCTACACCTTCATCTGCCATGACAAGGGCCTACAAGCCCTCAGTTTCTTCCACTCCCGATGTCCCCACTAGTACCCTTCCACTGACACTCTCATTCATTTGGCTGAACTGGACCTCACTCTCAATCATTTCTCCTTTGAATCATCCAGACGAAAAGGGTAGCCATGAGCACCCCAGCTATGCCTGTCTCTTTGTCGGTTACATGGAACAGCCCATCTTCTGTAGTTACACTCCCCACCTCTTTCTCTGCTACATTGATGACTGCATCGGCACTACCTCGTGCACCCACGAGGAGGTTGAACAGTTCATCAACTTCACCAACACATTCCACCCCAACCTTTATTCACCTGGACCATCTCAGACACCTCCCTCCCCTTCCTTGACCTCTTCATCTCCATCAACGGTGACCAGCCGGACACTGACATCTTCTACAAACCCACTGACTCCCACAGCTACCTGGAATACACCTCCTCCCACCCTGCCTCCTGTAAAAGTGCTATCCCTTATTCCCAATTCCTCTGCCTCCACTACATCTGCTCCCAGGAGGACCAGTTGCACCACAGAACGCACCAGATGGCCGTCTTCTTTAAAGACCGCAATTTGGTTGATGACGCCCTTCAATGCATCTCATCCACTTCCTGCACCTCCACCCTCAGAAGCCACCCCTCCAACCGCAACAAGGTCAGAACCCCCCGGTCCCCACCTTCCACCCCACCAACCTTTGTATACATTGCATTATCCTCCACCATTTCTCCCACCACTAGAGATATATTTCCCTCCCCACCCCTATCCACTTCCCATAAAGACTGTTCCCTCCACAACACTCTCATCAGGTCCATGCCCCTCACTAACCCACCCTCCCCTCCCGCACCTTCCCCTGCCATCGCAGGAATTGCAAAACCTGCGGCCACACCTCCCCACTCATCTCCATCTAAGGCCCCAAAGGAGCCTTCCACATCTATCAAAGTTTCACATGCACTCCTACACGTCATTTAGTGTATCTATTGCTCCCGATGTGGTCTCCTCTACATTGGGGAGACAGGATGCCTACTCGGAGCGCTTCAGAGAACATCTCCGGGACACCTGCACCAATCAACCCTACCGGCCTTTGGCTGAACACTTCAACTACCCTTCCCACTCCACCATCCCTATTGCACTCTTAGCTACCTTCTCCCCAGCCCCACACCTCTCCCATTTATTTCACCACCCCCTCGGCTCACAGCCTCATTCCTGATGAAGTGCTTTTGCCCAAAACGTCAACTCTCCTGCTGCTCAGATGCTGCCTGACCTGCCGTGCTTTTCCAGCACCGCACTGTCAACTTCCACACTCTTCACCCACTCCCCCAATTTCTGTTGCCTCTCGTGCTCACCCAGGTCCCTTGTCTTCCACAAACCCCCTGAACCCCAAACAAGAGAACACCAACAGCTTCCCTTAATATTCCCAGTCGCCTAGTAGCCTCTCACTGTCTCCCCTAGCTCTCTTACAGCTCACCAATATTGTCCCAGCAGCCTGCTGCCAGCTTGTCTTCTCCCCCCATCCCCTCACCTCCCCACCCCTTGCAGTATCTTGACTCCCTGCCTCTGGACCTGGCAGTTCGTCAGGAAGCTGCTCCTCTTCACAGCTTTGGGTGGGTGTTGAATAAAGGCTGCTGCTGGCAACAGTTTCCCATCCTGGTCTCAGCAAAATTGCGGCTGAACACCCCCTACCTGGGCTTTGTCCTGTGGGGACTTGCTCATTCCCATCACATAACTACTTGCTGCTTCTCCAAACAAAGGTTGCTTCTCTCCAGCGCTTATTCAGTAGTGAACCTATCACCAACAAGCATGGCAGAGAACTAACCTGTGATTAGAAGATCAGCTCCTCACCATTTCCTTCTATCTTACTTTCTTCTGGTCACACTTGTGAATGAATTTCCTCTGATCTTCAGGAGTGGAGTTGCACACTGGCCCTCATATTTTAAGTACGGCATCGATCATTTGAGCTGAGCAATATATTTCTATGGTGTAATATCCTGTACAGTTCTTTGATTTATTTTTATTAGTAAATTCTGTCTCTGTCTCCTGTATATTGTGTCATTTGGCCACAAAATGTAATATGAAGATTAGCTTTCTTCTAAATTGTCTACGAATGGTGTGAATGATGGAGTGCAAGGATAAGAGAACTCTGTCACTTCCTTCCAGACAGGCCCTTTCCACATATCGTTATTTTGTTTCTTCCTTTTAATGCCAAAGCAATATTTAATCCAATCCTGCTCACTAAATTGCCATTAATCCCATGAGATGTAACCTTTTAAATGCTCTGTGTTTATCAACAGTGTATGTCTTATAATAATTTAGTATAACTGGCAATAAAAAATTTAAAGAGTAAAAAGTGAGTTAAGTATGTTCATGGTGAATAAAGAATTAGTACGTGAGAGCCATGCTAAATGCCTAGAAAATCAGTTTGGCAAAACAATTATTCATATTACAGCTTTTCAACATTAGAGAATTTGTAATTCTTTACTAATCATGATGAGATAATTTATGATGTTGTTATGATCAGCTGAGGAGGGAATATCAATTCCCCTCTTAATTCTCTCATGGTTGGTCATAAAAAATATTTTTATTTCTTATTAAACATGTAGCTATCACACTTCAAATGGAATGTAATTAACTAAATTAATACAAAGAGCCAAATTGTAAGGTTTTCTAGAGTGAAGGAAAAGAGGAGTTTATCACAAACTACCCTGAAAAAGATAAAATATGACATCAAACATGCAGAGCAGGCCGTCTTACACTAACTATTATGCAATGGGATAGGAATAATTGGTAATGTCATTATGAGAGACCCCTTTGGGATGAGTGACATTGGTTTCACAAAGCTTGCTTTCATCTGTGGTCAGGTGATCATTACAACCATTTTAGATCTGTATTTGTTCTTTATTATAAATCATTTAAGTCAATTGAGGTCTCAGATACTAAAAAAAGCACATAATGGTAATTGAATCTTGATATGTCTGCCATCATAAATATGGTTCTTACAACAACAATAGTCAAGTGTATTTTTTTCCCATACTCACCTCAGCTCTGTTAACACTAGCACTAATTTTACCAAAGAGGAAAGAGAGTAAACTAAAAATGAATTATTGGATAACTGCAGCGTGCCAGTACAGTTAGCAAAGAGAACATATTGCTTCTGATATTATGGCTGCAATTGGATACAAGAGAGTGGAGCCAAGCAGACAGTGCCATGAGGCTGAACAACACAGAGCAGCTGTTCTTAAGGTATGTTGAGGACAAGGAGGCAGAATCCAGTATGGGAATAATTACAATGATGTTTGATGAGCCATGCAGGACAGAGAACCTATATTCTCTCAATTCAAGGACTGCTCTTCAGATTGGAAAATTGAGCTTCCATTCTGTTATTTAAAGAACTTAGCGAGGAACCCAGGAAATTAAGATCAGTTGACCAATCAGCTATTGACAGAAATTATTAGAATGCATAATTAAGGATATATTGTCTTAGCACATTACAAGTTCTTAAATGATTGGAGTGACTCAGAATGCATTTGTAAAGAGTAGGTTCTGCTTGGTAATGCCTGATCTGATTGGTTACTTTTTTTGAAGCGATGACTAAACTAAAGAAGACTCTCCATGATGTTATTTATATGGACTTGCAGAAGACATTTAATAAAGTCTCTCACTTGAGACCATTAGTTAAATTTGAAGCCCATGGAATTGAGGCCAAATTATTGGCCTAATTAGAATATTGACTGAGCGGAGATAGAGAATAGTGTTGATGAACAGGTACACTAATTGGTCGGAAGTGATGAGTGATGCCATGAATGTATCAGTTCAACAATTTAAATGATAAGATATAGAGCCACATATTCAAATTACTGATGGCTCAAGGACAGAGGACATTGTTAGCAGTGTTGATGGAAGCATGGAACTGCAAAGAGATATTGCTAGATCAAGTGAATAGGAATGTTGTGCCAAATGGATTGCAATCAACTCTGAGATCATCCAGTTAGAATGTAAGGAAATGTAAATGATGAAAATTAAGATAGAGTGGAGGTCCAAAGAGTCTTGTAAATGTGTCATTACATCTCATAGGCAGGCACAGAAACTGATCAAAGGTTAGTGGAATGCTGACATTTTAGGTCTATAGAACTCCAAGAAAAGGATGCCAAAGTCACCTCAAGAAATGCTGTTTGAACTTCAAATGGTGTACAATGGGCAGTTACATAGAGCACATCCAAATCAGTGGTTTATAATGCATTATTATTATTTGGGAACTTGCATTTTGTGCGCGTGACTTGCATTTTCTATGGGTCAGAAAGTTTTTATTCGTACTGGATCAAAACAGCATTTCCATGAAATCATGTAACTTTAGTTAATTGATGAGATAAGCTATCTGGTGATAAGTTGTTGAAGTGTTTACTGTGTTGATCTTTTATTACCAGATGGAGAGGTCAAAAAAAAGGTTCATTTCAGTTGAAAAGGACAATACCAACAAATGTGCTGCTTAGCAGGTGAAGGGTAATTGAAGAAGTTGGAAAAAGCCTTGTTTTCATTGCTTAGAGTTCTGTGAGAAAAGTCAGTGAGTTAGCCTCTGTCAGTGTACCTCAGATAACAGCGAGAATCACATCTGGTGAATGTGCAGAAAATTGTCGAAAGGACAACCTCATCAATTGAGTGTGAAACTTAAGGAGTAAAGTTAAAGAGACATTTCAATGGCCTTGAGTGTCTGTAAAGGCTGTTGCTGCAGAGTAGGTTTGTTTTATTTTTGAGGTAAGATCTTACAAAATTGTCATACGCATACGATTTTGTGTTCTTCTTGTGCTACAAATGTCATTGTTCTTTTGTTTAAAGTATTTGGCAGTCTCTTAGAAATATGTTCAGTGACTAATTTACCATTGTAAATAAAATGCATAAGTAAAACTTAAGATCTATCAAGGCAAACTTCATTTGATTAGATTAGATTAGATTACTTCCAGTGTGGAAACAGGCCCTTCGGCCCAACAAGTCCACACCGACCCGCCGAAGCGTAACCCACCCAGACCCGTTCCCCTACATTTAACACTACAGGCAATTTATCATGGCCAACTCACCTAACCTGCACATTTTTGGACTGTGGGAGGAAACCGGAGCACCCGGAGGAAACCCATGCAGACACGGGGAGAATGTGCAAACTCCACACAGAGAGTCGCCTGAGGCGGGAATTGAACCCGGGTCTCTGGCGCTGTGAGGCAGCAGTGCTAACCACTGTGCCACCCTTCATTTGCTTCTGACTTGTCCAGTATTGCTGTCAGCTGGCACCCTTGGTGAGATAGCTAAGATTCAGTTAAAAGTGGGGGAAAAAAATACTTGATTTAGAAATTAAAGGAGGAGAGAATGAAATAATGGACAAGACATAGAAACAAAGGGAAAAGAATTGAAATAAGAAAGCTTGAATATGAAAGTGAGGAGAAAGAAAAATCAAAGGAAAAGAAATTTATATGTCATTCTGCAAAGAGAAAAGAAAATTCGACAACATTGGTATTGCTGGAGAAAAGTTTAGAATAAAGGAAAAATGAAAGGATAAATAGTATAGACAATGATTCTGATTCTGATGAAGAATTTGACTAAGCTAGACTATGCCAACATGATTCATGAACAGATCTGGGCAATTCAGCTCCTCCAGTCTACTCTGTCGCTAGATCGTCGCTAGGGCGGCACGGTGGCACAGTGGTTAGCACTGCTGCCTCACAGCGCCAGAGACCCGGGTTCAATTCCCGCCTTAGGCGACTGACTGTGTGGAGTTTGCACGTTCTCCCCGTGTCTGCGTGGGTTTCCTCCGGGTGCTCCGGTTTCCTCCCAGAGTCCAAAGATGTGCAGGGTCAGGTGAATTGGCCATACTAAATTGCCCGTAGTCTTAGGTAAGGGGTAAATGTATGGGTGGGTTTCGCTTCGGCGGGTCGGTGTGGACTTGTTGGGCCGAAGGGCCTGTTTCCACACTGTATTCTAATCTAATCGTAGCTAATCTGTTTCAAACCTCAAATCCACATTCCCACCTACCCCAAGCCTTTGCTTACAAGAATTTATTTACATCTGCCTTAAAAATATTCATGGATTCTGTCTCTACCACCTTTTCAGGATGAGAGTTTAAATGATTCGTGGTCCTCAGAGAAAAGATTTCACCTGATGTCTGTTTTAATGGGCACCCCCTTGGTTTTTAAACGGTGAACAAGAGTTCTAGATTTTCCCACAAGAGGAAACATCCTCTTCATATCTATCCTGTCAAGATTAGTTACAATTTAGTCACCTCTTACTCTTCTTAATTCCATTTACAATCCAACCTTTCCTAATAAGAAAAAACACCTGTTTCAGGTATTAGACTAGGTAAACCTTCTCTGGCCTGCCTCCAAACATTTAAGTCATTTCTTAAGTGCACTATATTCCAGATGTGCTCTGAGTAATAAAAGCATCACTTCCCTGTTTTTATTCACTTCCCTTTGCAATAAATAACATTTGATCAGCTTTCCTAATCATTTGCATTACCTGCATGTTGATCTTTTGTGATTCATACTCGAGGATGTCCAGATCCCTCTGCATCTGAGAGCACTGCAAATCTCTCATCATTTAGATAATAGGCTTCTTATTTTATTCTTCCTTATTTTATCCCCTTAAGTCCCCTTCACAACTTACTTTCCTGCTTATTTTTAGTTTGTCAGCAAATTTCACAACTACACCCTCCAATCCTTCATCTAAATCATTTGTATAAATTATAAGCACGGAGCCATACAGCACACAAGAGGCCCTTCGGCCCTTCAAGTCTATGGCAACCTTTCAACACCATTCACAATTCCCAGCACTTTACCCATAGCCTTGAATATTATGACATTTCACATGTTCATCCACATAATGTTTAAAGCTTTTAGGTTTCCTGCCTCTACTACCCTCCCAGGAGGTGCATTCCAGATTTTCACTATCCCCGGGTGAAAATATTTTTCCTCAAATTCCCTCTAAACCTCCTGCCCTTCACCTTGATATCCCCTCACTATTGACCCTTCAACTCATGGGAACAGCTGCTTCCTACCTATCTTGTCCATGCCCCTCCTAATCTTGTATGCTTCAGTCAGGACCCCCTCAGACTTCTCTGCTCTAAAGAAAACAACTCAAGCCTATCCAAAAATGCTCCAACTCAGGCAACATCCTGGTGAATCTCCAACGTACCCCTCCAATGCATTCGCACCCTTCCTATCGTGTGGTGACCAAAACTGCATATTGTACTCCAACTATGACTTAACCAAAGTTTTGTACAGCCCCAATATAACCTCCCTGTTATTACATTTTTGCCATGACTGATAAAGGCAAGTGTCCTGTACACCTTCTTAATTGACTTATCTACATGTCCTGCCACCTTAAGAGGTTTGTGGGCAAGCACCCCAAGATCCCTCTGTTTCTCTTTGGCTTCCTGGAGTCCTTTAATTCATTGAGTACTCCCTTGTCTTGTTCTTCCAAAGTGCCTCACCTTACACTTGGAGTCATAGAGTCCTGCAGGATGGAGACAGGCCCTTTGGCCCAAGCCGCACAAAATATCCATCCACGCGAAACACATTTCTCTGCATTTGGCCCATATCTTCCTAAACCTTTCCTATCCATGTATTTGTCCAAATGCCTTTAAAATATTGTTAAACTACCCACCTCACCCACTTCCACTGGCAGCTCATTCCATGTGCATAAAAAGGTGTAAAAAGGTTGCCCTCAGGTTCCCTTTTATTCTTTCCCCTATAATGTTAAACTGATGCCCTTTTGTCCTCGATTTCCCCAACCCTGGGAAAAAAGTTGAGTGCATTCACCCTAGTCATACCTCTCATGATCTTATACAGTTCTGTAAGATTCCATCCCCCCGGCACTACCGCATCAGTCACCTATGTTCCAAAGAAAAAAAGTCCTAGCTTGTCTAACCTCTCCCTATAACTCAGACCACTGAGTCCTGGTAACATCCTTTTCAGGGTAAATTCCATCTGCCACTGATCTATCCATCTGATCAACCCTTTTATATTTTTCTGTAATTGAAGACCTTCATCATCACTATTTATCCCCCAAGCCAATCTTCATATCACCTGCAACTTAGTTATATTCCCCCCTACATTGGTTATATATATATATCATGAACAATAAGGGACTCAGTATTGATCCCAATGGTATATTACTGGTCACCGGCCTTCAGTCACACAAATAGTGTCTCCTACCACTAGGCCAACTATAAATACGTCTTGCCAAGTTATCCTGGATCCCATACTTTTACCTTCTTTATTAATCCCCCATGTGGGAATCTTGTCAAAAGGTTTGCAGAAATCCATGTAAACTACATTAACCTCACTACCTTTATCTGCAAACCTGATCACCACCTCAAAAAACTGTACCAAATTTGTTAGATATGGCCTCTGATAAAGCCATGCTGATAATCCCTGAACAAACCTTCCCTGTCAAAGTGAAGATTGATTCTGTTCTTCAGAAAGTTTTGTAATTGTTTCCTTACCACTGATGTGAGAATCAATGGTCTGTAATTCCCTGGTTTATCCCTATCATCCTTCTTGTAAAGTGGAACCACATGAGCTGTCCTCCAGTCTTCTGGCATCTGCCATCTGGCCAGAGAAGATTTAAAAATTTGGATCAGAGGCCCTTTATTTGTCTCTGACCTCCCACAGCAACCTAGGATCCAGCTCGCTGTGACCTGGGGATCTGTTCAATTTTAAGCCTGCTAAAATCTCATTATCTCCTTCGACCCTATATCACAGAGACATAGTGTCATACAGCATGGTTCCAGTTCCTTTGGTCCAACTTGTCAATGCTGACCAGATTTCCAAAATTGACCTAGTCCCATTTGCCAGCACTTCCTGATCACATACCCATTCAGATGCCTTTCAAATGTTGTAAATGTACCTGCTTCCACCACTTCCTCTGGCAGTTCAGTCCTTATACGGACTATCAATCTGCTGAAGAACATCACAGTCCCTCTCTCCGGATTCTATTCCTACGTTCTCTTTGTCCCAAGTAAAGACAGATGTGAAGTACTTATTTAACACTCTGGCAGTGTCCTCTGGCTTCATGCACAGATTGCCCCCTTTGTTCCTAATGGGCCCTACTCTTTTCCTGGTTATCATTTCACCGTGGTATACTTACAGAATACTTGGGATTCACCATAGTTTTATCCGC
Source organism: Chiloscyllium plagiosum (assembly GCF_004010195.1). Classification (NCBI taxonomy): domain Eukaryota; kingdom Metazoa; phylum Chordata; class Chondrichthyes; order Orectolobiformes; family Hemiscylliidae; genus Chiloscyllium; species Chiloscyllium plagiosum. The sequence continues at coordinate 28,989,878 of NC_057718.1, read as the reverse complement.
CAGTGTGCTTTCATGACACCTCTTCGCTCTCCTAATTACTTTCTTAAGTTCCCCTGTACTTTCTATATTTCACTAGGGCATCTGTTGATTTTCTCCCATTGTACCTGTTAAAATCCTCTCTTTTCCTTCAGTCAAATATTTGTAGATATCCAGTGTTGCTGTTACATGTCACCCTCAAGGGAATATGTTGGGCCTGGAGATTATTGTCCCCATTTCCTTTTTGAACCTTCCCTCACCACTGTTTTGCTGTAGATTTTTCCACTCGTAGTTAGCTTTCTCTCATGCTATAATTTTTAGTCATTCTTTGCTATTTTGTCAATTGTTTCTGCTATCCATCTTTACAAAATAGTACGCTTTTTTCTTTATTTCCATTGCCATCTTTAGTTTCTAATTGATCACAGATGGCAGTTCTGTCCCTTGTATTTTTTTTCCCATTGGAAAGTATCTATTCTGTAATATTCCCTTGATGTCTGTCACAGCATCTCTATTGACCACCCTTTGACCTAATTTACTAAATAACTTCAGCCAGTTCTACGTTCATGTTCTCATCATTATCCTTATTTAATTTTTTTTTAAATTCTCAGTCCCAGTCATTTCTCCCTCAAACTGGGTGTAAAATTCAAATATATTATGGTTGCTATAACTTTAGGGCATTCACAATGAGTTAATTAATTAAATGTATCTCATTGCATAGTACCAAGTCTAAAATAGCCTGCTCTCTGGTCAGCTCCAGAATGTGCTATTCTAATATACTATTCTGGACATATCCTATGGACCCTTCTTCTAGGCTACCTTTGCCCATCTGACCATTCCAGTTGAAATGTAGATTACAAACTGCCATGATTATTGCTGTGCCTTTCTGACAAGCTCTCTCTTGCTATTTCTTCCCTTATGCCTCACCCTACTGTACGGTTTCTGTAAGGGAGCCTGTACACCATTCCCACAAGTAAATTTTTCATTTCTTTTTCATTTCTCATTTTGGCCCAAGCTGTGGTTTCCTGAAAGAGCTATTCATCTCTATTGTGCAAATATCCCTATTAACTAAAAGAAATACTCTCTATCTTTTCCAAGCTTTCAGTCATTCCTAAAGGTACTGCAGTTTTCAAGATTCAGGTTCCAATCCATGCCATCTTGCAGCCATGTCTCTGCTAGGGACCAGATCATCATAATGCAGTTTTATTTGCACTGTGAGTTCATGTGTTTTGAATACTGCATGTATTCAGGTAGAGAGCCTTTAGTTTTATCCTTCTGCTCTCTGTGTACATTGTGATCTTACCTCTTTGGTTCATACTCTGTGTCCCTTTCTATCAGTCTGCTTATCATTTCCTCTATTGCTACCTTTCTTTTTGGCCTTGACTGTATTCTTTGATTTGCCATTTGTTCCCCAATTTGCTCCCTTACACCGACAGTTACTTTAAAGTTCTCTCTGCTTCTCTAGTTAGGTGGCTAGAAAGATAATCCTCAACTCCACTTTCCTGCCTTTGCCACATTACCCTGATTCCCTTACTGATTAAAAATCCATCTGTCTCAGCCTTGAATATACTTAATGACTTGGCCTCTGTTGCCCTCTGTGGTAAAGAATTCGACAGATTCATTACCCTCTGAGAGAAGAAATGTCTCTCCATTTCTGTCTTAAGTGTGCAACCCCTTGTTCTGATATTATGCCCTTGATCTCTAGACTCTTAAATGAGGGGGAAGAAAACGTTTCCACATCTATCCTGTCAAGCCCACTACAATCTTATATGTTTCAGGAAGATCTCATTCTTCTAAACTCCAATGAAAGTAGGTCCAACCTACTGAACATCTCATAGGAAAATCCCTCTTACTTGGGATCAACATAAAGTGAACCTTCTCTGACCTATCTCTAATGCCAGTATATCTTTCCTTAGATTAAGGGACCATAGTTGTTCAGAGTATTCTAGGTGTGGTCATTCCTGATGAAGGGCTTATGCCCAAAATGTCGAGTCTCCTGCTCCTAGGATGCTGCCTGACCTGCTGTGCTTTTCCATGCCACACTTTTCAACTCTAGCTAGTGCCCTGCATAAGTTTAGCAAGATCTTCCCATTTTTATGCTTCATTCCCTTTGAAATAAAGGCGAACATTCCATTTGCTTTCCTGATACCTGTTGAACTTGATTTGGAGATGTTGGTGTTGGACTGGGGTGTACAAAATTAGAAATCACACAACACCAGGTTACAGTCCAACAGGTCTATTTGGAAGCACTAGCTTTCAGAGCGCTGCTCCCTGTGAGGTTGTCTGTGCTGCAATGATCAGACTGATTCTAATCAAAAAAACAGATTTACAGAATCTTACATGGATTCATGCAGTTTTTACAAAGTTAAAAATCACACAAAACCAGGTTATAGTTCCATGTATCCAGGGAGTTAACACCTTCAATTCCTTATCTGGGCCGACATGACACCAATTGTTAAAGTGCACTTGAGAATGTAACTTTTTAAAAAAGGTTTTGTGACTTACATATGAAAGAACTGAAACTAGCATGGTCATTTTAAAAGATGAGAGACATAACAAACAATCCGGGTCTTTTTCAATATATAATTTCAGTTACATCACACTGTAAACCTTTGCTATAAATTCTGTGTCTTACAATCTTATTCATCACAATCACCTGATGAAGGAGCAGCGCTCTGAAAGCTAATGCTTTCACATAAACCTGTTGGACTATAACCTGGTGTTTTGTTAAACTTGTGTACTTGCTTTTTGTGGTTAATGTATAAGGACCCCCAAATCCCTCTGTGCTTTCGTTTTCTGCAGTCTTTCTCCATTTAAAAATATTCAGCTCCTCTTCTTCCTTGCAAAGTGACAAGCCAGTACATATATTGTTTTCTTGTCTTTCCGAAACAGTCACAGCAATGCCACTGTTATAATGGTGCATTTGTGTTGAACATTATTCATTAGTATTAGCAAGATATGTAGACTTTATAAAGTGAATTAACAATTTGATTCGAATACTGACTCTGGTCACTGTAACTCAGTTAGATTAGATTACCTACAGCTTGGAAACAGACCCTTCAGCCCAACCAATCCGCACCGACCCTCCAAAGGATAACCCACCCAGACCCACTTCCCTCTAACTAGTGCACTTCACATTATGGACAATTTACCTGGCCTGCACATCTTTGGACCGTGGGAGGAAACCCACGTGGACATGGGGAGAATGTGCAAACTCCACACAGACAGTCGCCCAAGGCTAGAGTTGAACCTGGGACCCTGCTACTGTGAGGCAACAGTGCTAACCACTGAGCCACTGTGCCACACTTACTGTATTTGTTTTGAAACACTGTTACAAGAGACTAGTCAGCAAGCTAAAAGCCTATTTGACAAATTGGATCCATGATTGGCTTAGTGGTAGGTAGCAGAGGATATTGGTTGAGTGTTGTTTTTGTGAGCGAGTGTATCCAGTGATGTACTTCAGGGTTCAGTGCTGGGTCCCTTGCTGCTGGTTGTGTTCATTACTGATCTAGACATGAATCTAGGAGGTTGATTGGTAAGTTTGCAGATGATGTAAAAATTGGTGATGTTGTACATAAATAGTGATGAGGAAAGCCTGAGATTTTGGGCTAATATAGCCAGGCTGGGCAGAATAGTGACAAATAGAATTTAAGCTGGACAAGTGTGAGGTGATACAATGTTGGTCACCACCCGACAGATGATTGCACTAGGCCGTGTGCAGAGGACACTTACCAGAATGTTTGCTGGGCTGGAGTGTTTCAGCTATGAAAAGAAACTAGATAGGCTGGAGCTAATTTCCTTAGAGCAGGGAAGGCTGAGTCAGGACCTGTATGAATATATTCAGAATTATGAGGGGCATAAATAGGAAGAAACATTTTCCCCTAAGTCGAAGGGATAATAACCAGGCAGCATAGAATTAAGGTAAAGACCAGAGGTTTAGCGTGGATTTAAGAAGAATGTTTCCACCCAATGGGTGGTGAGTACCTGCTGCTTACTGCGTGAAAAGTTGGTCAAGGTGAGTACTATCACAACATTTGAGAGGTACTTAGATGAACATTTGAGACAAGCTGATGAACATTTGAAACATAGTTATGAACCAAGTGCTGGAAAATGTCTAAATAAGTGCTTGATGATTGGATAGACATGATGGGTCATAGGGCCTGTTTCTGTGCTGTAAAATTCAGTGAGTCTACATGCACTTTTTACTTGTTTCTAAGTTCAACCCAAGTGGTAGTACGGATAAAAATGCTATTCTGTTTTAGTGTCTAGATATTACGTTAGACCTTTAATGTAATATAGTTGCTCTTTTTCTAGCTTTGCATGTCAATTGGATCATCAACACTTACATTGATTCTAAAACAGCAAAAGAGTGTTGGGTAAGATTACCATAATCTTGCTTCATGCCACCACAACAACCACATTGATTTCTGAATGGGATCATTGTAATGAAAAAGGATGTTTAATCTGCAATGTTCATTGAAAATAAAATTGTAATGTGATGGATCTTTTATTCCATGGGTATAACTGATGAATTTGCAGCCACCCAGCAGTGTGTGAATTCGCTGTAATGAAATAAATAAGTCGCTATATTTAATTATCACTTTAACCCATGTGCAACTTAACAACTTCCCAGCCAAGGTGACATTGAAATGCATTGGTGATCCTGTTTGTCTTAGCTAGCTGTATTCTAGAATATGCACTGTTAAGTTGCCAGATTAGTTTGGATTTCTGATGGCAACAGTCAGTGTGCATTTGCAATCATTTTGGCTCAAGACCTTCCCTGGCCCTGGAGAAGATTATACAGGGCAGCAAGGTGGCTCAGTGGTTAGCACTGCTGCCTCAAAGTGCCATGTATACTGGTTTGAATTCTGCCTGTGTGGAGTTTGCACATTCTCCCCTGTTTGCATGGGTTTCCTCTGGCTGCTCCGGTCGCCTCCTATAGTCCAAAGATGTGCAGTTTAGGTGGATTGGCTATGGTAAAGTTGTCCTGTAGTGTCCAGGAAATGTATAGGATAGGTGGGTTAACAAGGGTTACGGGGATAGGATGGTGGGCTGGGTCTGAGTGGGATGCTCTTCAGAGGGCCGCTGCAGACTCGGGCCAAATATCCTCTTTCTGCAGTCTCGGGATTCTGTGAGGATGTGTGGGAAGAAGTAGAGCATTTAACCCATTGATCCAACTCTACCATTCAATCAGATCATGACAGATCTGATCAGACACAGTTTATGTTTCTGCCCTTTTCCCTGTAACCCTTTATTAAAAATCTGCCTGTCTCAGCCCTGAATATTTTTAATGACCCAACCTTTAGAGCACTATGCATACAGATTACCTTAAATTCCATTTCAGATGAGAAATTATTATCTCATCTTAATGGGTGGCTCCATACCCTGAGAATATGCCGTCTGGTCCTAGACTCTCCCTGAAAAGGAAACATCCTCCCCACATCTAGCCCATTAACTCTTACATTGTTTAATTACACTCTTACATTGTTTAATAAGATGTTCCTCACTCTTCTCAGTTCCAAAGAGTACAGACCCAACCTACTTAATCTCTTTTCTTAAGACAATTTCTCCTAAAGCTGTCAATGCCTTTAGAAAGAGGTGGACACTACGGGACATGCCATGCTTTATTTCCCTATCCAAATCCATTCTCATTTCATCCCTTCCTGCTCTCCCTATCCCCATCACCTTTAACAGTTTGCATTGCCCATAAATTGTCTTTGTAAATATTCAGTTGGCTGCATGGGTGTTTTCCTGGTGGTAGTTAGTGGTTTAAAAACAACAAAAAATGTCATGGTGATTTGATGGTGGGAAGGTCACTCGGCTGCGTATGATAATACTTCTGCATTAATAAAAATAGTCAGTCCCTGCATGCCCAGGATTAACTGCGTGAACCTTCTCTAGACTGCCTGCAATGCCATTACATCTTTACATCGATAAGGAGACCAAAACTGAACAAGGTATTCTGCATGTGGTCTGACTAATGCTCTGTGTTGTAAGACTTGCCTATTTTACAGCTCTAGGCCCTTTGAAACAAAAGCCAACAGTCCATTTGCCTTCCCTATTACCCACTGAACCTGGAACTAGTTTTTTTTGTGATTTATGCACAAATCTCTGTGCTGTAGCTTTCTGCAGTCTTTCTCTATTTAAGTAATATTCAGCTTCTTTATTCTTCCTACCAAACCTAACATTTTCCCACATAAAATTCTGTCCACTGAGTTTTTCTTTTGACCCACTCACTTATCCTATCCATATCCCTCTGTAGGCTCTTGGTGTCATCCTCACCACCTGTCTTCTCACATACTCTTGTCAGTCACAAACTTCACGATAGTAAATTCACTCAGGTCATCCAAATTATTCTCTCAAATATTGTAAATAATTGTGGCCCAGGCATTGATCTGTTTGGCACTTCACTGATTACAGGCTGCCATCCTGAAAATGCTCCCTACACTGTTTCTGTTAGTTGGCCAATCCTCTAACTATGCTACTATAATAATCCCAATGCCATGGGCTCAAATCTTATTAAGTAGCCTTATGTACAGTATCTTATCAAGTGCCTTTTGGAAATATATATTTTACATTTACTAGTTAACCTGTTATCTATCCTGCATATTATCTCCTCCAAAAGTTGTAAAAGATTTGTCTGATATGTTGCCATGCTGACTCTACTCTATTATGTTATGTATTTCTAAATTCTCCGTTACTACATTTTTTAATAGTTTCTTGTATTTTTCCAAAACAGGATATTAATATAACTTACCTATAATTTGCTGTTTCTTGTCTTCCTCCCTTTTGAATAGGATGTTGGAATGACAGTTTTCCAAACATATGAAACTTTTTCAGAATCTAAGAATTCTTGGAAGATCACTATCCGTGCATTCACTATCACTATAGCAACTTCCTTTAGTAAGTTAGAATGCACCCATCAAGTTCAGAGGATTTATTGGCCTTTAACTGTACTAATTTCCCTAGTACATTTGGTTTTTGAAGTAATTGTAATGAGGTCAGCTAGATGGACCTCATAGAATAGGAGTTCCCTGATTGGGGCTGTTAATCCCCTGGCTAACATATAAACAAGAGCGTCAGAGATTCCATTCACTCTGAGAGCTGACTCTGAGGAAGCTAGAACAGTGTCGAGTACAATGGATGTGTAAATAAAGGGTGACTTGGTGACGGGATACCAGCCTCTGGAGTTATTTCATTGATATTATGTTTATTCCCTCCCTACCTCTTGCCCCTTGATTTAGTATTTTTGGAATGCCATTAGTGTCTTCTATCATGTAGACCGATTATTTATTTAACTCCTGTTACCCATTATTATTTCCCCAGCCTCATTCTCGAAAGGATGTATGTTCACTTTAACCTCTCTCTTCAATTTATGTATTTATATATTTCTTACTACCTGCTTTTATATTTCTTGCTGGTTTACCTTTATAGTTTGTTTTCTCCTTTTATTATGCTCATCATTTGTTGGTTTTTAAAACTTTCCCACTCCTCTTGTTTATCACTAATACTAGCCACTTTCTGTGTTCTTTTTCTACCAGTTTGACGCTATCTTTAAGTTCCATCCATGTTCAGTTGGGCACCATCTAGAATGCTCCTTCCTCACTGGGATAGTGAGACTTGAACTATTTTCTGAAAACATATGCCATTTTCCATCAACTGAAGTGAATGATGGTCACTCAGTTTGTTAACCATCTCTTATAGCAATGACGATCAATCATTTTGCCACTAGTTTATGTTGCTAAGAGTACTGCAACATAAATGCAATATAAGAAAAGTACAGGGTTTTATTTCAGATTCATTTTCTGCTTTAGTGTCAGGTATATAGCTACCACTAAATAATAGGGGAGCATCTGAATTACACTTACTAGAGGTTCGCCAGTAACAGCAGGCACCTGTGCTAACTGGTAAGCTGTGAAAATGCACAGACAACAGGTATCATTAGATTTGTACGTATGGGATTAGCCATTCAGTGATTTTGATGTATGAGTATAGTCTCCAAAAGTAAAATCCACCCAGTTAACAATTTGATATAGTAGAGCACTAGGTCAGAACAACTCCTATTAAAATATTTTTGCATAATTATTGTATTAACTTCTTGCACCTTCTGATTCTCCCAGGACTATAAGGAACAAGTTAGGATTGTCAGCCAATTGCAATGCAACATTTTTACTCATTTGTATCTGTTGCAAAGACCAGGAACATGCAGGCTCTACCAAGACCGTATTTGGACATGTGTAATATTCTGTCTTTTTCATTGCAATGGTGGCCTCAAAATTGCTGATTTTAACAGCTGTTTCAGAAGGAATGTCTTACACTATCATCATAACAAGTTTATTTAGTCATGCATTTGTACGTATTAAGAAATCTGTACAATAAAATTGTTTAATATTTTGTAATAATAGAGATTTTATTCTATGTAGGGGATAAAATCACTACATAATTTGCAGTAATTGAATTAATCACATTCAATTTTTTACCGAATAATACTTTGACATTTTTGCTGATGCTTTGGGAATTGAATTCCACAACCCTGTTTGTTATTTTTAAAAGCTATTAATGACATTGAATCAGGGTTGCTTGATTTGATGATTCAAGAAGGAAATTTTCTAACCATTTTTCTCCAGGGAGGCTATGATTGACAATAAATTTTCCTGAGAAATTATGTGGTTTGAATATAAATATTGTATTGGCATCAATATTAATCTTTCAACATGGATGTAGCCATTGATCTCTTCTGGTCTAACCTCCAACAAATTCAGTCATAGTATTGCTGTAACTGTGGCTGCATTAGTAATAGATGTCAATGCCAGCAGACATGAAGACATCTTCTAAATAAGAGTCTGTAGACTGACATCTCTCACCAGTGTAAATGTTTTTTACGGAGGTAGAAGCACTATAAGGTAAAATTCTTCTCCAACTTAAAGACTTTCCAAAAATCTTATGTCTAATTAAAACAAAATACTTACAGTCTTCAGTTCTGTAGAAGTCATATTGGTCATGAAACATTTAAATCTGTTTCTCCACAGATGCTACCAGACCTGCTGAGTTTCTCCAGCACTTTCAGTTCTTATTAATTGTTCTTTCCCATCAAGAGTATGTTAAACCCTGCTATACTTGAATCACCATCTGGAAGATTGGTATGTGAAGCATCTCAAAAAGGAACTAAGCTTCATATCTTCTGGGTCACACAAGGCTGGAAACTTGAATGTGCACTTTTCTGTATTTATTTTTCATAATGTTTTATTTCCTTTCAGGACTTCCTCAACAGTACCCTGTTTCATCACAGTAATCAGTTCCACTGTATCATAACTGGCATTTGGCCTAGTTTGTGTGCATAATCAGTTTAACTGTCCGGTGAAACCTTTTCTGAACTGGTCTATTTCTTTCTTCTATGTGATATCATACTTCTGTGTAGACCTGGCCCGATTCCTTTCCAAGTAAGTCTGTTGATTCAAGGTCACTCTTGATTTATTCTACTTATTGGGTGTAACCATATATACTTAAAGGCTCTCAAAGACTTAAAATTCCAAATTTAAATTTGTATTTACTTATCACATATCTCTCTAATTCCGTAGAATCTCGCACATAATGTCATTGATATATATCATTTAAACACCCGACAGTTTCTCTTTGTGATACTAATAGAACATACTTTAGATCTGCTTTACATAAGCTGAAAGAACCCCACTTTCAATAAAGTTGGACCTAACAGAGAAATACTTTACACTCCTTGCTACATCATTCAACCCATGAACACATTTGTTTGACTTCCATAAGAGCTTTCCTCTTATATGACCTCCTCCTTTAGCTGGTTTCAGAAATACTTCCCTTTGGAATTCTTCATGCTGATGAAAGTACTGCTTTTATGTCAATTGACTTGCATGTCTAGGAGTATTGTCGAGAGCTCAGAAGATCTTCAAGATCACTGTTCCTGCAGTCGGGGAATCCACTCTTGATCACCAGGTTTCATTTCAAAACCCTGACCCACTAATCCAGCTTAAGCCTTTTCTGTTCATTCAGGGAGCATTTTCTTTCTGTGTTTATCCATCTGTAAGAGAAGTTGCTGTCCCCTATCTGGTATTCGGTGTATACAACAAATTCTTACATCCACTCCATCACTGAAAGGATTGTTTTCTGTCCTGTTCATTACCATAGTGTTCAACCTTTCACATTTATCTCTCAATCCAGCATTGGCAAAACCTGCCTCATTGTCAGTTAGGAATTTAACCAACACCCCCAGTCCAGTCGCTACCCATTTCTCCATTATCTTGTCCACTATTAGTGTTTTCTCATTTTTAAAGGCTGACTAAATCTAGTTGCCATGTCAATGAAGTACAAGGTTTTTTTCCCCTTATCCCACACCTTCAAGTCTATTGCTACAACTTTGTTAAAGTTTCTTTCAAATGGGAGACTCACTATGGGCTGTGATTGAATCCTCATATATTTTCACATATATTCCATTTATCACTGATCTTTTCTAGAAGGTTAATGTACTCATCCTCCCTTATTCCTGCAACATTTAGTTGGACTTATAATCTATGAAAGATGGGCACACTGCCAATGTAGTTTTAAATTAATTAGCCTATTTTCCTTTAAATGCCTCATCTTCTGATGTGAGTAACCTCTCCTTAGATGAATAGTGAAATTAGGTCTTGTTCAAGGACTACAATAATGTCCAGATTGTGTAAACTGTAAATCCACTGACAAAGACAATTGTCTTATCATGCTTCATGTCCAGTTTCACAGAATCTTTTTCATAAATGCCTTCTCAACATTGAGGATGTTTCGGTTGATACTTGATGTGTATAGATATAGTACTTTATCCTAGTTAAGCTGCAGGAATCACCAGTTCTTTTAATAATTTCAGAATATTGTCATCCCCAAATCTGAAGCAGGTAGAATGTTCAAATTCCTTACCATTACTTTGGTCTTCATTGTTTAATCAATCCACTAGGAGAAAGTGAGGACTGCAGATGCTGGAGATCAGAGCTGAAAAATGTGTTGCTGGAAAAGCGCAGCAGGTCAGGCAGCATCAAAGGAGCAGGAGAATTGATGTTTCAGGCATATGCTTATGCTCGAAACGTCGATTCTCCTGCTCCTTGGATGCTGCCTGACCTGCTGCGCTTTTCCATTAACACATTAATCAATCCACTCCACATATTCCAACACTGTTCAGTATAGAGGAATTGGATGGTTCTGCAGCTAGAACATTCATTCCTGGTCTAGAGATGCTTTTAACTCGTGCAATTCCCTATGCTTGATCAGTCCCACCATCTTCTACTTCTGAATCTTCTGTGTTCTCTATTATTTCAAAAACCTTGCTATTATGTTTAAGATAACTTATTACATAATTATCTAAAATTCCTGTCGACCATACCCCAGGCATTCCTGGGCTCGTTCTTCTGTTATAGCTCCTCAGTGACTATTGTCAGTTATAATTTTCAGAGGTATCACTATCCACATGCCTTTTAGTTATGATTTTCCTTTCACATTAATTCTTTGGCTTGTATCTAAGCAGTCTGATTTTGCCATTACTATTGAATCATTCACTCTTTGTGTTACTTCTGAATGTCCCATTTAAGCTAAGAACATTTCCGGAAATTAATGTTTATCCAGGAAATATTTTAAAGCTTTAGACATCTGTTCCAAAGGCATTTCTTTTTGAAACTCTAACTCCAGTTACTATTAGCAGTCTATCCAATTTATGCAGTAAGCACAGTTTAACACTTCACTTTTTTATATATATCATGTTTATCACTGATCTCTTGTAGAGGTTTAATGTACTCATCATTCCTTACTCCTGTAACTTTTAGTAGGAATTTTAACATGTGGAAGATGGATGATTTGGGGCGGCACGGTGGGTCCCAGGTTCAGTTCCAGCCTCGGGTGACTATCTGTGTGGAGTTTGCACATTCTCCCTGTGTCTGCGTGGAATTCCTCCCACAGTCCAAAGATGTGCAGGCCAGGTGAATTGGCCATGCTAAATTGCTCATTGTGCAAGGTGCATTAGTCAGAAGAAGACAGATCTGGGTGGGTTACCGTTCGGAGGGTCGGTGTGGACTGGTTGGGCCAAAGGACCTGTTTTCACACTGTAGGGAATCTAATCTAATTTCAAATTGAATCAGGAATCTCTGGCATTTTTGCAAACTTACATATAGTTTAGAGTCATTGAGATGTACAGCATGGAAACAGACGCTCCGGTCCAACTCGTCCATGCCGACCAGATATCCTGAACTAACCTAGTCCCGTTTGCCAACACTTAGCCCATATCCCTCTAAATCCTTCCAATCATATGCTCATCCAGATGCATTTTCAATACAGATATTATAATTGTAAGTTTGTTAAATTCCATTATATATACTATTATAGAATATCCATCCTCCTTTCTAAATTGTCAGAGATCATTTTTCTTATAAATTTCTTGTACATCTTAATGGATTATCTACACCTTCCTCATTGTCCAATTGGTGAGCCTCCAGCTGAAAGAATGCTTTACATCTGATTTTGCTTCCAATAGGAAGTGCCGAGGTCATATCTTGCTTTTTCCATAACCTGTGTTCATCTCGCCACTTCATTTGTCCGTTGACTGTAAAATCCAGGTTGACAAAATATTGGTAGAAAGTCATTTCCCAACACTTCGTGCTTGGTTTCCATCATTCATCTCCAAAGTAATTCCAATTACAATCTTCTATCTGAAAAAATACTCTTCATTTCTAATCTTCACCTTTCGGCGTCTGACCTCCGCCATTAATTTCAATACGGATCCAAGCCAGTCGATGAGACACAAACAAGGTCACTATTATTCAATCAAAAAAAATGGTTGTTGAGAAAATAAGTTCTCTTTTCTGAGATGGTGAGATCACAATCTTGCCATAATGTAGCAAGAAGATATATGCCTGCATGTGCATCTCATTGAGATCACAGGTTCCCCTGTTCACTTCTGCTTCTTGATTAATTTCTTCCAATCAAGAAACTCATCCCTTTAGAAACTTGACACTAGAACAGAAGAAGGTACTTGTAAAATTGGCTACTCGTTGATATGTCCTGGTGAGTTTATTGTTGTAGACAGGCAGGAAGCTGGAAGAACACAGCAAACCAGGCAACATCAGGAGGTGCAGATGTCTTCCAGCCTCCTGCTTGACTACTTTGGATTCCAGCATCTGCAGTCTGTTTGTGTCTAACCGAATTTATTGTTGTACCAGCCATCTTCCTTTACTTGGAACCATTTCAACTGCAATAGGTGCCTCCAGGCTCAATGGACTGGTCTTTCTGGACCCTCCATCGTCACACCTGAGCAAGACCAATGCATCAGCCTCAATATCAAGGTGTTTGTTAGCAGGAAAGCTCAGGCATTACGTATTCACTTGGGTGTAGCATTTTTAAACAGGAAGAGCCTGATCTTCTTGGCTTAGAGTGGTAGCACTTGTAGACAGGAAGTCAGGCACTTCTGGCTTTTAGCTATTGCTTTAGTACAGATGAATAGCCAGGCAACTATGAGCTTAGAAATGGTGGCTGACCATTGAGGGAGGGACAGGAAGCTTCTGGTTCTTGGACACAGGTAAAATGTAATGTAAAAGACTAAAAGTAAGTGAACATGATGCTGTACTGTATGGCACTGCATCAGCGTCAGATGTGTTACCTACAACAACAATTTGTGCAGGAACAGTGTCGGTACATTGATCGGCATATGCAGAACCTTCTAGTAACTGCACAACTGAGGGACTGTTTGGTGTGGGCTGCAGTGCCTCAGGGCTGTTCCTTTCAGCTCCATCCAGGGTCAGTCAGCTATTGGAAAGTAAGTGGGCGGTACTGGGTATGTCATAATTCAGGAGCTTTTCAGGGGTCAGTCCGTGGCATTGTCAAGGCCACAGGCAACTCGAGTCTGAGGATTGGCTTTGTTGTGTTGGGTCTCTGAGGGAATGGTCACAGTGTTAGGGGCTAATTGAAGATAGCAAGGTAGGATCTGGCAATGTATTATTTCAAGGGGACTGCACAATCTCAAAGGTTCAGACAAGTTGTGGCCACTCTGGTCTCTACATGGGGAGGGTGCATAGCCAACAAAGGCCTAGGAACCTCGAGAGCCATGGGCTCATGGGGGTAAAGAGGACATATTAATTATAATGTAAAGAATCTGGACCAAAATGAGGGAAGAGTGAAGTCTCATTGGTGTCACACAATAGGCAACGGAAGAAAAGACATGAAGAATGGAGCTAAACTGTAGGTTGTAGGTGGAGCCTGCCAGTGATACAAACGCAGAATTGGGACTCACTACGTTGACCTTAAGATCAACTGTGCAGTAATATCTGAAATTGTAGCGAGCACTTAAAAAGAGGAGATACTGTTTCTTTCTAAGAGGGCAGTGTGTAATAATAGAATGTGGGGACCTTTGTGGCACATCGGTAGTAACCCTAGCTTTTGGTAAGAAGGGCCAGCTTCAAGTTCTACAAAGGGCCACAAAGATGCGTCATAACGCATTTGAGTAAGTTAATTTTAAAAAATTATCACTAGAATATGAATGCTTTAAAGTGGCCACTACTCATTATTACATAAGCGATTTGCAAAGCTAGCCTTCTGCCTTCAATTCACAGTTAATCTGGAAGTCAACATTCCAATTCAAACATGCAATCATGAAGCACGCATTAAGTTTGCATGTGCTACATTGTGAACAAAGAGCTCGACAATACTTAATGTAACAAGGCTCTTTCCATCACAGCCTCATCTTCTCAGTTGGGTAAGGGATATACACCTAAGCATTTGATGACTTCGCATTATAGCTGTCATATCCTGACAACCAACAGTAAGGCTGCTACAGCTTTACCCTGAGGTGGAATTGTCACAAAGTTAGGCAGAGAGGTAGACACACAGATTTTGATAAGATAAAGATGAAGTGCCGGAAGACTGGAGGTTGGCAAACGTGGTGCCACTGTTTAAGAAGGGTGGTAAGGACAAGCTAGGGAACTATAGACCAGTGAGCTTGACCTCGGTGGTTGGCAAGTTGTTGGAGGGAATCCTGAGGGACAGGATGTACATGTATTTGAAAAGGCAAGGACTGATTCTGGATAGTCAACGTGGCTTTGTGCGTGGGAAATCATGTCTCACAAACTTGATTGAGTTTTTTGATGAAGTAACAAAGAAGATTGATAAGGGCAGAGCAGTAGATATGATCTATATGGACTTCAGTAAGGTGTTCGACAAGGTTCCCCATGGGAGACTGATTAGCAAGGTTAGATCTCATGGAATACAGGGAGAACTAGCCATTTGGATACAGAACTGGCTCAAAGGTAGAAGACAGAGGGTGGTGGTGGAGGGTT
>NC_057718.1:28966466-28973853 GCF_004010195.1 Chiloscyllium plagiosum | reverse complement strand
ACAACGTTTTCACGCAGAGGGTGGTACATGTATGGAATGAGCTGCCAGAGGATGTGGTGGAGGCTGGTACAATTGCAACATTTAAGAGGCATTTTGAGGGGTATATGAATAGGAAGGGTTTGGAGGGATATGGGCCGGGTGCTGGCAGGTGGGACTAGATTGGGTTGGGATATCTGGTCGGCGTGGACGGGTTGGACCAAAGGGTCTGTTTCCATGCTGTACATCTCTATGACTCTATGACTATGACTAATTAGTGGACAAAACTGAAATTAGTGGACAAGATGGATATTATCTGACATTATCCAGTTTGGTAAGAAAAGTATATCTGTACTTTATTTGTTAAAGGAGCAAGAGAGTGGAAAGGTTTGGTATTCAGGGATCTAAATGTTTTTTGTATATGAGTCAAAGACAGTTACCATGCAGCAGCTACAGCAAACAAAGGCAAAATGTGTTAACCTTCATTACAAAAGCATGTTAGTTTAACAGTGAAGACTGCACAATGAGATGAGCTGATGCTATTGCTAGACAAGTTAGATCGCAGGCTGAATTTTGGCTGATAGATCATATTTTGTTTTTGCTTTGATTTTAATTAAGTGATCTCTCAATGAACGATTGAATGGAAAATGAAATACGAAAAATATAAAAGAAAAATACAATAAATGAAACTTTTACACATTAAAAGATTCTGAAACAGTTGGTAAATATTCACTCCAACTCCAGCATCCCATTACAGTTTTCAAATGCCAGAGAGAGTTCTCGTCTCTGTCCTAAGGAGCTTATGACTTAGCTATAGCTTCAGTTCCCAGTCATGAGAATCAGGTAGCCCCTTCCTTGATTCATTATATAAATAAGCACAAACATTTATCAGAGTTCTGGTACGTATCATGAGGACTAAACTCTTTACGCTGAGGTAATTTTTTTTAACAATTCTGAATTATTTTCTTTCATTCTCTGGAGCAAATGCTTTACGCATCCAACCTCAGCTAAGAAGCTTACAGAACAGTTCAAACTGAAACTAAAAAAGTTTTTTTTATGTTCCCTTAAGCCCAAAAAGTTCCAGAATTTTTTTTATCTGGAAGCATAATGCACTACTGCTGTTTACATAGTTCATTGTAAAGTCTCCAATGTAAACACAAACTGAGTACTCCCCAGGAAGTCATCTTCTCACACTGTTATAACTGAGTTTACCATGGATACATAAATACTTACAAGTTAGACCCCTACAGGCATACAGAAAACTCATCTACCACCAATTCAAATTCAAAAATCCAAACTCAAAACTAAATATTAAAATATATACAAATCTCACAGATGATGTCACACTATGTCTGCAATACTGTGTGCAGTTTTTGTCTCTGACCGAAGGAGGGATATAGTTGGTTTGGAAGGAATGAATTCGAGGTTCAGAGACTGATTCCAAGGATAGGCATGTGGAATCTGCTTGAATAGGGTGGATTTGGGGTATCAGCTTTATATAAGATTAAAAGAAGGACCTTTTTTTTACATAGATTAAAGCAGCACAACAGAATGTGAAAGTTGCTAGTTTAGGGCACAAATCATCCCTCTCCTGGTGGACTGGTCAGTCGCTGGTGTAGGTTTGTTTGGTATTGAATTGACTTTTGAAAGGAAAAGGTAACAGAAGGTATATTTGCAACCAGTTCTAAGTTAGGCACAATGCAAAATGAACTAGTTAAATAAATAAGTGATTTCTTGGGGGACCCATGAAGGTATTATCCTTTGAAAAAAGCATGAATACAGTGGAACCTTCTGTTTTCTCTGAGATTTAGAGGAATGAGAGGTAATCTAATTGAAACACTTAAAATGTTTGAGAAGCTTGATATGGTAGATTCTGGGCAGATGTTTCCTCTGGCTATGAAGCCTAGAACTAATCATCACAGCCTTAGAATGTATGACCAAGATGAAGAGGAATTTATTCATACACAATGTTGTAAACCTTAGGAATTCTGTGCCACTTAGGTTGTGAATGGAATTGTTGAGTAGGTTCACGTCAGTTTGACAGATTTTTGGACAGAATGAGATCAAGGAATAACAAGGTGGTCTGGGAGTGTGTATCTGAACTATAAGATCAACCATAATCTTATTGGTTAGTGAGACGTACTCAAGGGGCTGAATGGCCTACTGCTGGTCCACTTTCTTATCCTTGTTTAAAAAACAATCCAAGAGCAGAAATTCACATCTGTTCTGTAAGCAATTACCTATTACTACTTCAAGCTGGCTTACAGTTAAGGCACTAAATAAATAGCTCCTAAAATGTCCTTTGTATTGAAGAACTAAAATAAAGAAAATTGAAAACAGATTGAAAAACAAGTGCAGTAAAATACTTAGTTCTAATCACCCCACTAAAGCAGAACTTTATTCACATCTGGCCTTTTGCATTCCACTAGCCTCTTGTGGTTTGAATAAAATTGAACTTTTACTACTGGAAAGAAAGAAGCGCTTAAGAGTTTTCAAAATTACAAAGAAATTGGAGAATATAAAGATTTCATTTCCATTGGTTGATAAGTCAATCATGAGAATCATCAGAATTATCATTAGAAGAATGCACTTTTAGCAACAATTAACCTCTGCAGCAAATGGAGTTATAAAGTATTGTTTTCAAATAGGAATGAAGGGTACTAGCGTACGAAAAAGCATTTGGTCAGATATCGTGGGAGATAAATTATTGTGAAGCTGGGCTGAGTGTTCACCACCTGTCAGCTGAAGCTGTTGTATTAAATAGTAAACATCATTAATGTTAAAATAATAATATGGAACCTCATTACATACAGTGTCCAAAGTGAAATTTCCATACTTCTGTGTTTTTGGAGATTAGCTGATTGGTTCTCTCTTTAAGGAACTGAATGCTTTGAGAAGAGTCTGTGGTAGAGCGAGTTAATGTGTGCTATCTCATATAGGTCAGTCCCAGAGACACGTTTCAATAAAAGCAAATATTGCAGATGTTGGAAATCTGTATTAAAACAG
Organism: Chiloscyllium plagiosum; assembly: GCF_004010195.1. NCBI lineage: Eukaryota > Metazoa > Chordata > Chondrichthyes > Orectolobiformes > Hemiscylliidae > Chiloscyllium > Chiloscyllium plagiosum. Next base: position 28,970,871 of record NC_057718.1, on the reverse strand, counting down.
AAAGCGCTGAAAATGCTCAGGAGCTCTAGCAGCATCTGTAGAGAGAGAAACAGATTTACAGTTTTGAGTTGATTCTGACTTCTTTAGAACTGGAGGAAAATAGAAATGTGATTCATTTTATGCTGTTGAAGGTGGAGAAAAAAGATTAAAAGAACAGGTCTGGGACAGAGAAGATAGCAGAAGAGATAAAATTGTAAAAATGTCATGGAACAAAAGACAAAGGGAATGGTAATGGTTGTAGTGAAGAAAAAAATCTATTCCCAATGTGAGCGTGAATGACTGAGCAATGAACAGCTCAGACTGAAATCAGAAACATGAAAAACATTAAGCCACACTTGTGGCAAAAAAAATCTAAGGAGGGGACAAATTGAAATTGTTAATCTCAGTGTTGAGTCTGGAAGGCTGCCATATGCCTAATTGGAGTGATGTTTCTCAAGCTTTACAATGAGCTTCACTTGAGCACTGCAGCAGGGCAAGGACAGAAATGTAAGTATGACAGCAAGGGTTTGAATTGAAATGGTAAGCAACTGCATGGTTATGATCATGTTGGCAGATGGAATTGAGATGCTGTACAAATCAGTCACCAAGTTTGTACTGGAGACTGCTTTTTGAGCAGAAAATACAATTTGCTAATTTGAAAAAAGAACAAGTATGTTACTGCTTCATCTCGGAGAAGTGTCTGGAGTGACGAAATGCTGCAGACTGACACATTCCAGGGTCCAGGACTATGTGGTGAGGGACACACTAAAACTTGGGCAGCTGCTGCCATGGTACAGTGGGGAAAGACCACTGTCCAAGCTCTTTCTGCCAAAGTTAAATGGAGGTCTGTTCAGATATTGGACCCTCCCAATGCCTCATATATAATCTTGTACAAATAAGAGGTGCCTTTGGTTTGTTTATTGGGTAGAGTCAAATTCCAAAGTTTGTTTCAAAAACAGAAATTACTGGAAGAGCTCAACAGGTCTGACAATATCTGTGGAGAAATATCAGGGTTGACGTTTTGGTCTAGTGACCCTTCTGAAGTTTTGAAGAAAGGTCACTGGATCCAAAGTGTTAACTCTGATTTCTGTACCCAGATACTGCCAGACCTGCTGAGTTTTTCCAGCAATTTCTGTTTTTGTTTCTGATTTACAGCATCCGCAGTTCTTTCAGCTCTGATGTTTGTTTGTTTCTTCATATGCTACTGTACAGAACCGAGCTGCTGCTTTTGTGACTATGTATGTATATAGAGATATTTTATGAATAAAATATATTTTTAAAATTAACAAAAGTTTGAAGCATTGGATGTTGAGGAAAGAGGTGGTAAAAGTTCAGATATTACATATCCTGCAATTACATAGGTTCTGTGAAAGGGAACAAGATGAACAAATGCACTGACCCACTGACACATGCATTTTCTAATATGTCATTTTCTTTCTCATTCCCAACTGTGGTTTAACTGGAAAAACAATAGTGTTACTTAGTGAGAGGACTTTGTAGATGGTTGCTCTCCCAAGACGTTCCTAAAGCCTCCTACCAGAAGCTGTGAAAAACCACCAAGATGAGTCATTTCCTTTTGATTTTTCAAGCCCTAATCTGTGTGGCATCTGTATTTGGCTAACTTGACAATAAATAGCTCCCAAATAGAGCAAGGGCATTTTGTAACAAATATGAACAAAAACAGGAATTGCTGGGTAAGCTCAGCAGGTCTGTCAGCATCTGTGGAGAAGAATCAGAGTTCACATTTTGGGGCCAAGATGTTAACTCTGATTTCTGTCCATCGATGCCGCCAGACCTGAGTTTTCCCGGCAATTTATCTTTTTGTTTCTGATTTCCAGCATCAGCCGTTTGTTTTTATTTTGTAACACTTTTACTTGAATGTATTCTGTTCTTTATTTTTATACTTATTCCAGAGAGTTTGAAAATAAAATCAGGTAGTTATACAGCAGCAATCTGAGTGACTACTCACGCCTAACATGTAGTGGTCATTAGCTCCATTAGACATGACCCAGATTGAGAATGAAACAAGGACGGGAACTATGTTTAGGCCGTGTTAGAATAGTGACAGGTAGCCTGGGTGTTACAACAGCATTAAAACTAATTACTTTGAAATAGAATCAATGCTTACCATCCTCAAAGAGATGGCCAATATACTTCTTGTCCTGAAATAAGAACAGTAAGAGACACTCAACAGGCCTGGCAGCATCTGTGAAGAAATAGGGAACTTTCAAAGGGAAGGGAAGGGGTGATAACAGAAGGGCAGGAAATTGAGTAAGTGTAATCAAGGGAGCTGTGAGAGTTGGCGAGCTTATAATGAAGACAATGTTTAATACTGGACTTCTAAAATTGGGTGAGAGAAAGTGAACTTGGTTGATTTTAGTATAAAGTCAGAAGACACACAATTCCAGGTTGTAGTCCAACATGTTTGTTTAAAATAACAAGGTTTTGGAGCACTGCTCCTTCATCACCAGTCTAACACCAGTATCTCCACATCATGGTTTATAGTATACCAACTGTAACAATGCCTGAGCTAACTGAATACAGCACAGTGTGATATTTTAGAACATTCTGATATGATGAAAACTGAAAGAACTGTGGACGCTGTAAATCAGAAGTTGCTGGAAAAGCTCAGCAAGTCTGGCAGCACCTGTGAAGAGAAAGTAATGATAACGTTTAAGATGTGATGACCCTTCATCAGAACTGATGTAGCTAGGAAAATGTCAATTTATATGCAGAAGATGTGCAGAGGAAGGGGTAAGGAGTAAACGATAGGTAGGGATAGAGCCCAAAGAGAGAGAACAGTTGGACAGACAAAGGATTGGATCATGATCTGGTTAGAAGGGTGAATAGCTGTTAATGGAGACTGTTAGAGGCTAACAAAATGTAGTATGTAATGGCAGGAGACAGTGAGGTCTGCAGATCAAAGTTGAGAGTATATTGCTGGAAAAGCACAGCAGGTCAGGAAGCATCCGAGGAGCAGGAAAATCGATAGTTTGGGCCGGAGCCCTTAACCAGGAATGAGGAGAGAACTTGGGGAGTACAGTGAGAGAGTGACTCACTGAGATTTTTGTAGAGAGAGGCGGAGAACTTCTTCAAGGTAGGCATCCTTGGAAGAGGCTTCGCAGTAAGGTTGAAATCAACTAGGAGACAGTGAGGTCTGCAGATGCGGGAGACCAGACTTCAGAGTGTGTTGCTGGAAAAGCACAGCAGGTCAGGCAGCATCTGAGGAGCAGGAAAATCAACGCTTCGGGCTGGAGCCCTTCATCAGGAATGACAGTCATTCCTGATGAAGGGCTCCGGCCCGAAACGTTGATTTTCCTGCTCCTTGGATGCTGCCTGACCTGCTGTGCTTTTCCAGCAACACACTCTCAAGTATGTAATGGCAGACTATGTGATAACAAGGCCTGGTGTGTTAAGGGGCTAGGACATGGGAGAGTTCAGGCCCTAAAATTATTGAATTCGATATTGAATCTGAAGGGCTGCTGGGTCCTCAAGCAGAAAATGAGATGTTCTTCCAGCTTGCGCTGAGCTTCTCTGGAGCACTGCAGCAAGCTTGAGACACAGATGTTGGCCAGGGAACAGGGTGATGTGTTAATATCCGTTTGGAGGTGGCGAAAATGTCGTTGGATGATGTGGTTTATGCGAAGGTTGGTAGGGCGGAAGGTGAGCACCAGGGGGGTTCTGTCCTTGTTACAGTTGGAGGGGTGGGGTCTGAGGGCGGATGTGCGGGGTGTGGACAAGATGCGTTGGAGGGCATCTTTAACCACGTGGGAAGGGAAATTGCGGGTTCTAAAGAAGGAGGCCATCTGGTGTGTTCTATGGTGGAACTGGTCCTCCTGGAAGCAGATACAGCGGAGGCGGAGGAATTGGGAAACCAAACGGACCACGCCACCAGGGATATATATCCCTCCCCACCCATTTCCGCTTTCCGCAAAGACCGTTCCCTCCGTGACTACCTGGTCAGGTCCACGCCCCCCAACAACCCACCCTCTCCTGGCACCTTCCCCTGCCACCGCAGGAATTGCAAAACCTGCGCTCACACCTCCTCCCTCACCTCCATCCAAGGCCCCAAAGGAGCCTTCCACATCCATCAAAGTTTTACCTGCACATCCACCAATATCATTTATTGTATCCGTTGCTCCCGATGCGGTCTCCTCTACATTGGGGAGACTGGACACCTTGGAGCAGAGCGCTTTAGGGAACATCTCCAGGACACCGCACCAATCAACCCTACCACCCAACACTTCCAACTCCCCATCCCACTCTGCCGAGGACATGCAGGTCCTGGGCCTCCTCCACCGCTGCTCCCTCACCACCCGACGCCTGGAGGAAGAACGCCTCATCTTCCACCTCGGAGCACTGCAACCCCATGGCATCAATGTGGATTTCACCAGTTTCCTCATTTCCCCTTCCCCCACCTCACCCC